>NW_012108441.1:744297-822729 GCF_000951045.1 Mandrillus leucophaeus | reverse complement strand
GCCTCCCGGGTTCATGCCATTCTCCTGCCTCAGCCTCCTGAGTAGCTGGGACTACAGGCGCCCGCCACCACACCTGGGTAATTTTTTGTATTTTTAGTACAGGCATTAGCCAGAATGGTCTCGATCTCCTGACCTCGTGATCCGCCCGCCTCAGCCTCCCGAAGTGCTGGGATCACAGGTGTGAGCCACCACGCCTGGCCGTGGCTGCACTGTTTTACTTTCCCACCGGCAAAAATATAGGAGGGTTCCAGCTTTTCCGTGTCTTTGCCAACACTTGTTATTTTGCGTTTTTTTTTTTTTTTTTCCTGGTTTGGCTTTTAAAAAAATGGCTAACCTAGTAGGTGTGAAGTGGCATATCATTGTGGTTTTAATGTGCCATTGGGTTGGGCATCTGTTTATGTACTGTTGGCCATTTGTGTATCTTTTTATTTAGAAAAATATCTATTCAAGTCCCATGCCCATTTGAAAATTAGTTCATCATTTTGTTTTTGAGTTTTAAGAGTTCTTTACATATTCAGACTAGAATATATAAATGTGATGAGAACATGACTAGATACTTATCACATAAATGAACTTATTATTATTATTTTTTGAGATGGAGTCTCACTCTGTCGCCCAGGCTGGAGTGCAGTGGCGCTATCTGGGCTCACTTCAAGCTCCGCCTCCCGGGTTCACACCATTCTCCTGCCTCAGCCTCCTGAGTAGCTGGGACTACAGGCGCCTGCCACCACGCCTGGCTAATTTTTTGCATTTTTAGTAGAGACGGGGTTTCACCATGTTAGCCAGGATGGTCTCGATCTCCTGACCTGGTGATCTGCCCGCCTCAGCCTCCCAAAGTGCTGGGAGTACAGGTGTGAGCCACCATGCCCGGCACATAAATGAATTTCAAGTGGCATCCTTGTTTGAAAACTGCTCCCAGTGGGTTCCATTAGCAACCAGGCTCAAGAACAGGACCAGCGATTCATTCCTTGGGGGTTCTTACAACACACCTGGGAAGCTTTCTTAAACACAGCCCCTGTCAATCAAGCCACTCAGGTGATTCTGATAATATATCTCCACCCCAAAGGGAACAAACATAAAACTAATACATGGCAAAGCAGTTGTTAAGGTAACTGGTGACCTGACTGAACAGGTGACATCAAAAAGAGAATCCTATGTTCAAAGGGAAATTTTGAAAAAAGAAAAAGAGAATCCAGTGACTCTGTAGAGAATCAGTTGCCATCAGCTTCCTGCTCCCAATTCCCGGAATGCCCTTGCAGAGCATTTGTGAAATGTGCAGTAGGCTGCCCTTTGTCCTGATGGTTCGTGTGACAGGGTGGTCCAACCCCTTGAGGTGCCATCAAGACTTGTCATGTTGTCAGATCTGTCAGGAGGTGACACTTTGTCCACCTGAAGGGCACCCTGACATTCATGTGTAAGCCCTTGAGCGGTGCAATGCTTAGTTTTGTGGGGACTCATCTGGTCAGGAGAGCACTCTCAGTACTTGTTTGAAACGTCCCTTTAATCATGTCAATGTGGCACATTGAGGTTTTCTTCCATGAAGAACAGTATCTTCAGCCTGCTTTGCCCCTACCCAAAGTACCCTTAATTCCAAAGGATGGCTGAGAGCTGGGCTCAAAACTGAGAAAGTGGGATGGTTCCGGGACTGTTGGGGGACTGTTGGTGGAGCTTTCTAATGAAAAAAGTTCTCCATCTGATAGGAAGCTGAGCATGGGGGTAGGAGAGAGAGGGTTCCCAGGGTTTTCTGCCCCACAGGAGTCTCTTATGAGGAAACCCCATCCATAGATCTGAGATCCACCCTAGTGGTTCCCTTGTTGCTTCTGAGTCCATAGGGGCTGGAGAGCCTACCGTATTCCATGTGAGTCGCTCTTCCTTCCTGTCACCTTCTGCACCAGTCCACAACCTGGACCCCCCTTTCCCCACCCTTGTCTCCTGCTGTCTAAAATGAGTTACTTATGCACAAATGTTGGGAAGAACATGGGGATTCCTGAGACCAGATATTGATATGTGGGAAAAGAGAAGAAAAAGAGTGTTTCAAAGGGCTTCAGTTCCGTATAAATGCATGTGTTTTGTTAAATTCCATGTCAGGGGCAAAAGCCTTTTTTTTTTTTTTTTTTTGCAAAACATATTGTTTTTGCTATGCATTTTCTATAGGATTATCTTATGTACATCATATTCAGTGTTACAGAGAAGAAGGCAAAGGAAAATCTGTTTCAGTCTCTTCGTCAGCCATACATGTCATACATTAGCACATGCTCTGTATACCAGTTTTAAAGATTGATTACTATTTCAAAACCGTCACCTCCCTCCAAAAAAGGGGAGGCTGGCTCTGGTGTAATTGTTGCATGTTACTGTTTACTCCATGCAGAAGCACATCACGGTGAAACGTACTTGGTTTATGTATTTGGCTGGCATTTTTCTTTTCTCTCTTCTCTGCCAGACTTTATGCTGTCAGAGATTGCCCTCAGTTGTCCTGTTTCTCAGAGCTTTTCCTACACTTGACAAGTGGCAGTGCCCAGTCTTCCACAGCTGGGTGGATGAGTAATTATTTGATGACAGTTCTGAAGATACTTTCATCATTCAAGGTGGAATTCCTAGTTTGAAAAACAGATGCTGGTGAAAATTACTCATCATGTGCCCTCCATATATGGTTCCTGTTTACAGTATAGGAAAAAACAAACAATAAAGGCTTCACCCCAAGTCACCAAGATATGTGGGCGTTTTCCTCACACACCAAGCAATTCTCCAGTGAATACCAACTGGCATCCTCTCATTTAACTCACTTCTGATACCATCTACCTAGAGTTAGAGTCAGATCCCACAGGGTAAGTTCCACAAGACTGCCACCTACTTCAAATGCCAGTCGCAAGTAGTAGATGGTCACTCCTGCTTCTGACCGACCAGCTATGAATCAGGATCTCCACGACCCCCTCCTTGGTTTTGATTAATTTGTGAGGATTGCTTACAAAGCTCAGGGAGACACGTTCCCCACTTTATTGCGTGAGTAAAAAAAAGTACGATAAAGGATACAGACGAACAGCCAGATGAAGAAATACACAGAGGCCTGGAAGGCTCCTGAGCACAGGAACTTCTGTCCCTATGGAGTTGGGATGCACATGGATGTGTCTGCCAACCCGAAAGCTGTCTGAACCCGGCACTTTAAAGGGATTTTTGTGGAGGTTTCATCACGTAGGCATGATTGATTATTAACTCACTCTCCGCCTTTCTCCCTCTCTCCAAGCTTCCAATCATGGCTTGGTCTTTCTGGTGCCCACCCCCCATCCAGGAGCCCACCAAGAATCACCTAATTAAAAAAGACCTCCCATCACTCAGGAAATCCCAAGGGATTAGGAGCTCTGTGTGTCAGGA
The DNA here is from genome assembly GCF_000951045.1 of Mandrillus leucophaeus. Taxonomy (NCBI): domain Eukaryota; kingdom Metazoa; phylum Chordata; class Mammalia; order Primates; family Cercopithecidae; genus Mandrillus; species Mandrillus leucophaeus. The sequence continues at coordinate 819,360 of NW_012108441.1, read as the reverse complement.
TTCCAGGGTGAAAGACGAAATATCAGAACAAAAGATGTACCTAGCACCCCTATTGCTCAGGAAATTCCAAGGGTTTTAGGAGCTGTGTGCCAGGACCCTGGGGCAGAAGCAAATATATTTCTTAATTTACCACAATATCACACTTCTGACCCCGCTCACCTGGAATCTTCCTTGTCCATTTAGATGCCAGGCGTGCGGGGGACAGATGAATATTTATCTGTGAGCATCAGTCATACAAGTGGTTCTCAACCTGGGCTTCCAGTTCGAAGGTAGCATTTCAGAAATACTGCTGCCTGTATTCCACCACAGACCAGTTAAGTCCCAATCCAAATGGCCCCTGGCCAGGGTGGAGATTCACTGGGTATGGGACTCCGTCTTGCTCACAATAGCCCGTGAATGTTTGTTGATCATTTCAACCCCTTAATGACCTTGGAAACTAGAAATGGGGTTTATAAAGGGAAAGAGGTGTAATAGCTATAAACGCCACTGTATCATTTTTATGGAGTGGGAGTGGGGTATGGGGAATGAGACTGGGGATATGGTTTGATGTTCTGTTGACCATAAAATAATTTGTATTTGTGTCAAGTAGCTTTCTTCTCTAAGCTCCCATAGCTGTGTCCCTGCCTTTGAGTGAATCTGTTGTGTAGTGGTAATTTGTTATGTATTTGATCCCCCGGTGAGCTGAATTCCTTGAGGTTAACTCCTGGCACTGAGCATCTCAAATAGCTTTCCTGCAGTGAATATTTAAACAAATGAATAGCACTTTGCAGTTTTTTCATAGTGCTTTTCCTAGGGCGTGGTCCCCAAGCCCTCTCATCCTTAGCCAAGATTACATGCCCGAGGCTTGTGAGCATCATTTAGACCAAGCTTCATGCATGCCTTGCCTGGCAGGAGCTCTCTGTACATACCATCTGTTTGCCAGGAAGACTTTGCCCACCTCTGTGCCTTGGCATGGTCATTACAGGTAAATGTCCACTGGGGTTGGGCCTACAACCAGATGGCAAGCTGTCAGAGGGGTAACAGGGAGTGGTGGAGACTGTGGTGAACTAGCGAGTAGCCCCTTCTAAAGGGATGGCTCTAGTCAGCTTTAGCCGGTTACCGTCTTTGGGGACTGTAATCCCTGTGTGCCAGCCCTTCTGATTTCCTTTTTTTAATTAAAAAAATTTAAAGAAGATGGGGTCTCCCTATGTTGCCCAGACTGGTCTCAAACTCCTGGGCTCAAGTGATCCTCCTGCCTTGGCCTCCCACAGTGCTGGAGGGAGCCACCGCACCTGTTCCCTTCTGATTTTCAAGGGAGTTAGACATTCTGGGTTTTGAAATGAAATCTGAGTTTTAATATTGGCAACCTGTTGAGGTTTTGGTAGAGCACCCCAGGGCCAACACAGCAAACCAAGCAGAACACTTCTGCAGCACAGGTGGCCCTGGGTGGCCTTGGAGTCATGTGGTTCCAGCCCTCGCCACCTGGCTTGCCCCTCTCTAAGGCAGAGAAGAGCAGAACTCAAAAAAATTCAGTGATGGATGGGAAGAGGAGGCTATGTTAGATGCTGGGTAAAAGCTTCCTTTTAAAAAATGGCTTTTAGTTTTGTACACACACCACAATTCCACCCACTCCCCTACTGACAATTACAGCTATATTGGGGTGTCTTTTCTAATCTCTTTTCTTTTTGTAAAGAAAGAAACCAAAATGTGATTATATATGAAGTAATTTATTTATTTATTTATTTTTTTGAGACGGAGTCTTATTCTGTCACCCAGTCTGGAGTACAGTGGCACGAGAGAGAGCGAGCGAGTGAGCGCACTTGGGTGTCTCCGCTTTTTCTCTTCTCTTCTCTTCTCTTCTCTTTTTTTCAACGGGAGTCTCGCTCTGTCGCCCAGGCTGGAGTGCAGTGGTGGTGATCTCGGCTCACTGCAAGCTCCGCCTCCCGGGTTCACACCATTCTCTTGCCTCAGCCTCCTGAGTAGCTGGGACTACAGGCGCCCACCACCACACCTGGCTAATTTTTTATATTTTTAGTAGAGACGGGGTTTCACCATGCTGGCCAGGATGGTCTCAATCTCTTGACCTTGTAATCCACCTGCCTGGGCCTCCCAAAGTGCTGGGATTACAGGCGTGAGCCACCGCACCCGGCTGTTTCTGCTTTTTGTAAGTGCACCGGCCCTATGGGGTTAGAGCCCTCTACCCATATGACCTCATTTAACCTTTATCACCCCTTAACAGGCCTTATCTACAAATGCTTTGGGGTTTGGGTTTCAACATGAATTTTGAGGGTACTCAGTTCAGTTCATAGCATTCCACCCCTGGCCCCCCCAAACTCACATCCTTCTCACATACGAAATACATTCATTCCATCCCAACAGCCCCAAAAGTCTTAACTCATTCCAGCGTCAACTCTAAAGTCCAAAGCCTCATCCAGATCTCGTCTAAATCAGGTATGGGTGAGACTTGAGTTATGATTCATCCTGGGGCAAAATTTCTTTCCAGCCGTGAACCTGTAAAACCAGACATGTTGTGTGCTTCCAAAACACAATGGTGGGGCAGGTATAGGACAGACATTCCTGTTCCAAAGGGGAGAAGTAGGAAAGAAAGCAGGTCCCAAGCAAGTACAAAACCTAGCTAGACAAATTCCATGGGATCTTAAGGCTCCAGAATAATCCTCTAGCTAGATGCCCCACTTTCCAGTCCCAGTGGGGTGGCAACATCACCCTCACAGCTCTGTTGGGTGCCCTTCTTTGGCTGTGTGAGGCCCCTGCCCTCTGAAACTGAGGACGAAACGGCCTTGTCCCCTAGCCCTGTGTGGGAGTGGCAGCCCGGATGGTCTTTGAATTGCCTTCAGGGTGATTCTTTGATTTTCTTGAAGAATAGTCCATGTTCTCATCTGAATATATCTATGGGCGCATCTTATAGAATCCAAGAAATCCAACAGCCTTGTTTCATTCCCTTCCAATTTCTCTGTCCTTGTAGTTCAAACTGGCAGTGTCTCTGCTGGTGTAAGCCCATCTTTCTTCCTGGCTTCTACTCAGATGGCTGATTAACATCACGGGTAACCTCTCTATGGAGTGACTGTCTAGCCACACCCTTGGCATTTTCTCCAGAACAAGCTCCCTCATTTTTGCATCCATCTACCTATCCCTCCCTCCCTCCTTGCCTCCCTCCATCCCTTTGTCCAGTCAGCCATCCCTGCCTCCATTCATCCCTGCTTCCATTCATCCTTTAGTCCATCCTTCCATCCCTCCCTCCATCCTTCCATCCCTCCCTCCATCCTTTCTCCCTCTATCCCCCTAGTCATCTGTTCATCTGAGCATAGTGCACTCCAGGATCCGAGCTAGGTCCTGGGAGACAGGACCTCTATGATCCTTGACTTTGTGGTGTGCAGAGTCTGGTGGGGGCATCTGAAGACACTTGCCCTTCAGTGAAAATTCAGAGCTAAGCAGCATCTTGGGATCAGGGTTGCCTGGGCTTGTGGTGAGGCTGCCTCTCCAGGGAAAGGGGACTGTGGATGCCTGGAGAAGACTGAGTTAAGGTCATTTCTGAGTGTAGAGCACTGGGCTAGTTTTTGGAAGATGGAAAAACAAAGGACCTTTGCCCTTGCAGCCTTGTTCTCTGAGACTGGGTTTCTGGACCATCATGTCTGAAAGCCAGGTGAGTATGGCCCTTTGGCCTCCCTTGGTTTCTGGACTTGGCAATCACCCCTTCCTTCTGACATGCCCTCTCTGCCATCACAAAGCCGACCTCGGGCACGCGAAGTTTGCGTCAGCAAAAGGAACTCACTGTAGAGTCCTGATAAGCAATGTTCCAGCGATATGGGTGGCCAGGCAGTTCTGAACATAATTAAACAGGCCTGATTTACCTGGCAGTTCTCTTGGATGACAGTGCTGAACCCTCAGCTGCTGGCTCAGTTTTGGGGATGTGCATGGACAAGTTTGAGAGAGCAAATGTAGTTCAGAAAAATGGCAGCTTACTTGTTCTCAGTGTTGCTTTCAGTCTTGGAGATATCTGGGTGTTGTGCTTTTGTTTTGACTGGCCAGCTGTCCTGCCTAGCCGAAGCTCAGCTCTCTCTAGCCAGGGCTTGAGGTGGGGCTTCTATTCCTGCCTCATGGTCACGTGCATCAGCTAAGAGAAGGAGCTCAGGGCACAGCCACAGGCCTCCCAGTTTGTATGACTGAAGGCTGGTTCTGCAGGCTTCCTAGTGGTGGTATAAAGATTGGAGGAACCTTTGCAGACGGCCCAGTGTGTGTCCTCCAAGGGTACTCACTCTTGCCCAGCACACACAGTCAGCCTCAGGTGGACTTGGCCCAGTGCATGTGAGCCAGGCCGAGAATGCACCGCTTGCCTGAGGCTGCATGCACATTTCAGTGGTGCTGCTAGAGAGGCTCAGTGTGGATGATAATAGCCTTCTGGATGTTCAAGGATCCAGAAATTTCTGCCAGAGTGGCAGGGGCATATGGTGACATACACTGGCTTGGTTTCATGTAGTATACAGTTTGGAATAATTGTTATGATGTAGAGTATTTCCTGTGCTCCTCCAGGTGAATAAATTTACTTCTTTTCTCCTCTAAAGAAGGATTTGGGGCTCCCTCCTAAGCTGCCTTAGGCGGTTGCTGATAGGTCTGACCTCTGCGTGTTTTGGATCAAGTGTTGTTGCCCACGGTCCTGCTCTGAGAATTCTGTTGTTGTTGTTGTTAATGATTCTTGTGAGCCAATATTGAGCAAAATGACAGAGTCCCTCCATCAGTGCCTGTTATTTTATTTTATATTTATATTTATGTTTATATATATATATATTTTTTGAGATGGAGTTTTGCTCTTGTCACCCAGGCTACAGTGCTATGGTGCGATCTCGATTCACTGCAACCTCTGCCTCCCAAGTTCAAGTGATCCTCGTGTATCAGCCTCCTGAGAGGCTGGAATTACAGACACCTGCCACCACACCCAGTTAATTTTTATATTTTTAGTAGAGACAGGGTTTCACCATGTTGGCCAGGCTGATCTTGAACTCTTTGACCTCAGGTGATCCACCTGCCTCAGCCTCCCAAAGTACTGGGATTACAGGCGTGAGCCACTGCGCCTGGTCAGAGCCTTGTTATTTTAGAGGGGGCTTCCTATATCCTCAGGACATCTCAAGTCCAGCTCAGGAATGCCTGGACTGCCCCACCTGTTCGTTTGACATACCTGTGTCAGGCCCCTGCTAGGAGTCTGTGATAAAGGCAACAGGGACCCCAGTCCTTCCTTCTTAAAGGGGAGCCTAGCATGGTAGAAATCTTCACATTCATTATAAGTTACCACTTCAGTGGGCACTATTAATGCAGAGACACTGCAGAAGACGTCACGCTCCATGTTTTCATGATGCCACTTAACAGGGAAACCATCAAGGTCATGGAAATGGGCAGAAATGATTACAAAGTGAGCTCTGGTGTTGCTGCCCCTCTTGCGATGGTATGGAGCTGAGATGATGGTCAAGCTCCCGGGCAGTGGCCTCCTGGTGGAGTCAATAAGGACTGTCCTGGCCCAGCGCTTGCTCAGGCCCCCTTGTTCCTGCCTTGCTCAGACAGCGGGCTCCCTTCTGCCCACACCTCAGCCTGCCTCCCCGCTGTTCCCCGCAGCCTCTTTCGACAAAGCACATCTGCTGATGACAGGCCCTGCTTCACTTCCCAGTGGCGTCCTGCCATCTGCAGAACCCATCTCCTTATCAGGGCGGCCCATGCTTTCTTCAGGAGGCTTCCTTTCACCACACCCACCCTCACCCAACCTGGGCGGGGCTAGGGCAGGTCCCAGTCCATCTGGGACTGGCCCATCATGGCTTAGGCGTCCCCCATTCCTTCCCTCCCCAGGCAGGTTAGAAGCGGCCTTGCTGCTCCTGTTGGGCCTTGAACCCACTGCTGCTAAACCCACCCATCCCCACGAGCTGTTCTTGTTTGCCTGGGTGGCTCTTCCCCTGTGCCTGGAGCTTTGGGAACAGGGTTCCTGAAACTGGAGTTCCCAGACTGGTAGCATTTTGTGTATCTTTGAGGCAGCATCTTGGGTGTACGTGTAGGCACATTTTTCCAGGCAGGACATCGATGACTTCTCTCAGATTCCCAAAGAGATCCGAGACCTAAAAAGAACCACTGCCTGGGGCGGCTGCTCTCCTCTGCATCCTTTCCTGGCACATAATTAATATGCACAGGCTGGATGACTGGAGGTTACAGATGCTTGGCATTTCCCCCCGTGCTTTTGTTCATGGATTCAGTTGGTGATATATGCAGCGATGCATCTATAAATAGTGGAATTCTCATGCCCCAAAGAAAACTGGTTAAGTGACTACTGAAAGGTTTTTTTTCTTTCGGAGTGGGGGGTGTTAATTAATGCCAAAAAAGGCAGGTGATAAAATCCTTTTGTTCTTACTCTTAGAATCCTGGTGCAGGACTTTCTGCAGCTGGGCTCCAATACAAACCAGAGGGGGGAGGGGACTTGATCTTGGCAGTATTGGAAAAGCTTTAATTGATACTGTGGAGCCCAAAGGACTGTGACATCTTTACCCCTGTGTGCCACTTGTCGTCTGAACGGATGGCCGAGACGCATCCTGGGTCGCCTTCCCTGTGATGCCATTTCTAAAGAATGTTATTGTTCAGCCCCTTTGCTCTCCTTGGCCAGTGTAGTTTTCCTCGCCCAATTCGGTTGAATTTACTTCTTCCGTCCATTGTTACTATTTGTTTCTTTATTTCCCAAATCCTTCCTTAAAACTTCTCCTTTTTAATTTTAAAATATCTCTTCCTGTTGTATTCAGTAGTAAATTAAGGACCAAAATATTATAATACTGTATTTTATTTTGAAAGGACTGTGTTAAGACTCCCATCTAAAATTTTGGCAATATTAAAAGTAAAAGGCTGATCGTTTACTTCTCTAACTATACTCTTACCAGAGTAATCATTGTTAGAAATTTGTCAAGAGGGTAAAGGAGATAAAAAATCATTTAAAAGTGGAATACGGTTCACATTATACTTATTGCTATAAAGAGCTCTTGGAACCCTTGAAGTTTGCTTGGAATCCATTCTCTGAGTTCCGTGTGGAAGTGCAGGGAGCTGGCTGGCTCTGGTGTGGCTTTTGAGTCCTTGACTGCCCTTGCCCACATCCTGGTCTCACCACTTCTCAGGTGTGTGTCCCTGAGCTCAGCTTCCTCCTAGGTAACATGGGATGGTGATAGTGGACCCACCTCCTCACACTATCGTGATTATTAAGTGTTTGGCTGAGCACAGTGCTGGGCTTTGCTGTGTGGCTGCAGTGTTAGTTTGCACACCTGGCACCGTCCCATGCAGTGGCCCTGCGCATTCAGTGCTCCAGTATTTACATGACATATCTATGTATGCATATGTCCTGCAGCTTTGCCTGTCCAAGTACTGTGGACGGTTACCAAAAATAAGGAGCCTATTTTAATTACATACACAACCAAAACAAAAATTCATGACGTGTACATACTGTCCTGCCGCTAGGAAGTATGATGTGCTTTAATATTTTCTTTTTAAAATAAAATACTGACAGGGACCTACTCACTCAATTTCACTGCTCACTGATAGGTTGTGACTATAGTGTGAGAGCCCTGATATAGAGAGTAATGGGATGAATGAACACAAAGGATTGGAAGTAATTAGTTTCGGGAATGTTTCAACATGTGTCCAGATATTTGGAAGATATTCTGGAACATCCACCAGCCATGACTTGGAATTTACACATAAAAATCTCCAGATGCATCTAACAGTTTCAAGTGAGTGAGATGACAGCGAAGCTAGTGATAGCATCCAAGTCTTGTGTTTTTTTCTTCTCCCAAGTATTTCATGTGACTTGGAATCCTTAAATTCTTTTTTCCCCACTGTAAACGAAGTATTCAATAAGAACCTCAGCGTGTGTGTGTGTATTTTAAAAACAGCTTTAGTGAGGTGTAATTTCCGTGTCATAAAATGCACCCATTTTAGTACAGTCCTATGAATTTTAGTAAATTTATACAGCTGTTTGATTGTCATCACAATTATGTTGTAGAACACGCCCATTGTCCCCTGCTGTCCCCAGTCCCACTCGCCTGACTACCACTGGCTGGTTTATCTTAGGGAAAGGCACGTTTCAGAAGTCACACTTTCCTGGGTGGTATCATTTCTCTGCCCTCCCTGATGAGGGAACTACAGTGGCCTGGGGTTCTTCCTGGTTTCTGGGCCATCATGCCTGAAAGCCTGGTCTGGAGCCAGTGAGGAGGACCCATTTGGGTCCACGGGAGGGGGCTGGGTACTGAGGACTGGTCTGTGTGTGCGTGGGGTGGGTCTAGGGACTTGTAAGCAGCTGTGGAATGAAGGCTCAGAGCTGACTTGGGAGCCCCCTTATGAGGTCCTCTAGCCTGCATTGGCTCCCCCTGTTAGTGCTTTGCAGCCATGATGCCATTCTTAATGCGACAAGCCCGAGTTTCCGATCACTCTTGTAAACAGCTCCTGAGCACCTGTTCTGCCCAGTCCCTGAAGAGGAAGCCATGCATCTGTCACACTGCAGCCCATTCTCCCTCTGATCCAGTCTCTCTAGCTTCCAATCTGCACATCTCCTCATGAGCATTTCCTGTCCAGACCAGTACCATCTACAAACAGCTCTAGAGCTGCCAGAGACAACCTGTTTTGGGTGGCAGACTCCATTCAGCATTGATCAAGTAATTCTGACTCATCCTGTATATGCAGTGGAGCACCTCCTGGGCAAGCCCTGGAGCCCTGTGGGGGTCAGGTCAGCGTTGGAGGGGATACCAGCCTTGCCCTGAAGGAACTAGTACTCGGGGAGACGCAATGTTTATTAATGACCGCATTCTACTTAGAGTTTTAAGAACTACCACAGAAGAGATCAAGTGCTGAGGCTGGCCAAAGAAGGGCCAACTTGCTTCTGGCGGGGCTGGGCTGGGTCTGGACCAGAGGAATCTGGGCCACATCTTAGAAGAAGCATTAGCATTTCAACAGGAAAGGGGCGGGGTAGGGGGAAGCTTGGCAAAGGGAAAGAACAATCCAGGTTTGGGGATAGCAGTTCCCATGGGTTACTGGGAATGCGGGTGGATATGAGGGGGTTGGAGGGAAGCCAGGAGTTCCCTGTATGTGGTTTTGTGGTCTTAGAAGTGTGGTTCCTTCGAAATCCCAACTAGTGGCTTGTGGAGGATGGCAGCTCAGGCCAGGTCTTTCTTAAGTGATGCACCTGTGCACCTGTGATCATTTACAGACTCAAATTACTGTAGAATTTAGATGAGAGTCTGATGTTGTGATATCCAGTGCAGTAGCCACAGCCACACACAAATGAGCACTTGAATCCGGTCAATCCTGAAATGAAATGGGCTTAACCTGTAAAACACACTGGGTTTCAAAGACTCCATTCAAAAAAAGAATGAAAAGCATTCCGTTTATAATTTGTATAGTCATTACGTGTAAAAATGATAGTATTTGCAATATAGTGGGTTAAATAAAACGTGTTTGAAAATTCATCTTGCCTGTTTCTTTTTACTGTTTTAAGAAGTTTTGCATTAAGTATGTGAGCTCTCATCAATTCCATTGGACAGTGCTGCCCCAGAGAATTCTTTGTACCAGCTGGGCTAAAATCTGTCTTTATTTTACTGTAAATTGTATCCCTAGAGCTTATATATGGAGGTGAACAAAGTATTTTCACATCAGCTCAAGAGTGTGCTCTTGATGGGCTTGTTGAGAAATTCCTTTTCTCTGTTATTCTGTCTCAGAGGGACCCTTGCTGGGGGGCACTCAGATAATGGCTGCGGTTGGGCGCCCCTCTGGGTTTGGTTTCCTTTGGGTGGTAGACTCGAATTTTGGCCTCAGGTCAGCTTGCTTTTAGGTTCTGTTCCTTCCTTGTAGTATTATGCTGCTAAATCAGAATAATAACAACATTCTCCCAGTCTTTAGAGGAAAAAAATAAAATGGAAGGAAAACAGGCATTACTGGAGAATGTAATACATTCCAGAAACCTTGATAATAGTCTCAGGCCTTCTGCCTCACCACCTTAGAGTAAAATGGAGAAAACGGAGGCACAGTGAGACTGAGTCATTTGCCTGTACTCAACCTCTAGGAAGTACAAAAGTATAGTTTCCTCAGTATGAAGTTTTTCTCCCTTGAAGTTTTAAATAATTGTTCCCATCTATGTCTGTGATTCAGTAAAATGTATACTGAGGGACCTTAGACGTATTCAGTCATTACTGCGTGGCATTTTTCAGGTATTTGGACTTCCATTGCACCAGTGCCTGAACATGTCTGAGAACCGGTAGGATCACTAGGGCCGCAGAGCCCGGGGGGGTTTGCTGGTTTTCTTGAATACCTCCTGGACTGATTTTCTTAGAACAGTTTATTCTTTGCTGGAGGATAGAACATCTTGCTAAGATGTTGTCTCTTTATCTTCTCTGGACACTCCCTTTCTGGTGGGCAGACCCACATTCAGGAAACCAGATTGTAGATCAGAAGGTGGCATGGTCAGTGGAAACTCAGAACAAAAGGCCTAGGGGAGGTATTCAGGGATGTTGCATCAAGCTCTGGTAGTCTGATGAACGTCACCTTCCTTCCAAGGATAGATCTGTCTTAAAAAAGAGCTGTCCGAGTGGGGAATGACCCTGTAGTGCTCTGGCCTCCCGAGTCCTGCATTTCTTATAATCTAGGCTTTGTGATCTCAGTCAAGTTAAAATGCCCTTCTGTCCCCTTCCAGTTCTTTCTTAAGTGTTAATTGGCTCCAAACTGGGTTTTCTTTGGTATCAGTTCCTGAAATTGGCTGAATTAATTTATCATACACTTTAATGAAGGACTCTTGTGTTTGAGGGCTCTGGCTTAGAAAGGTGAATCCTTTCTTCCAAGGAACTCACAGACTGTTAGGGGAGGTAGCCTGTCAAATGATGACTATGCTATGAAGCAAGAAGCACTGTCAGTAATGGAAATGTGAGCAGTGGTCTTCCTTATCCCTGCCCTGCAGGACTGCATAGTGGGGAAGGACAAGCCAGTTCTCTCCAAAACATGTCTATACTTGGATAACTTTTTTGTGAATCACTGAAGATGCTCATGTCATCAAATGAGATGAAATATTCAGACTTTTCACAAATTCTGATTATTTCCTTCCTTTGTCCAGATCTCCAAGTGGGTTAACCAGCTAACTATACTAACAGCTCCAAAGTCTCATTGCTTAGCAGAATAGAAGTTTCTCACTCATGTCAGTTTATTATTGGTTGGGGAGGCGGGGGGACCCCAGACTGCTTCTGTGGTATGGCTTGCCCATCTTTTGAGGCTTTGCCATCCTCCAGTGGGTTCTTTGCTTTGGGCCCACAGGCAAGGGAAGAGGGAAGCCATGGGGAATCCTGCCAGAAGCTTCTGGGATGAACCTTGGAAGGGGTGTACATGGCTTCTGCCCACATTCCGTTGTCTAGAACCCAGTCACATGGTCCCACCCAGCTGCAAGGGAGAGAGACTGTGAAGTGTGAACTCTCTGTAGGCCCAAGAGGAAGAGGAAGCAGGGGTTTGGTGGACACGTAGCACTGTTGCTGCTCTATGGCTTTGAGTAACAAATGCCGACTCACAGGAGGCAGCCTTGAAGTATTAGCTCCACGGATTGGGTAGTACTGTTTCTTTGTAACAACTGAAAGATGCATCTGGCATATTTCTCACTGGGGTTTTATGACCTGAGTGATATCCTTGCTGGGATATCAGTAACACTGACCTTCAAACTCAGGCGAGTTGGCTTGTGAACAGGCTCCCCCAGCTCCCTCAGGCTCTCTGGCCCATTGCTTCGCTGTGAAAAGCTATGCCCTGGAGAACATGCTGGCAGCTGGCTTTGCAGGTGGACGTTCAGGAAGATGTAGGTGCCAATGAGGGGAATTGTGTCCTGGGAGGCTCATGCTAAGGTAGAAAAGTCTCAGTGAGATGGACATGGTTGAGGGCTAAAGGACAGTGCTACACCTTGTCACCACTGAAGCAGTGAGACAGATCTTGGTGGTGTGTTCTTCATGTTTCAGATTGAAGACCCCGAGGCTGGCGGTCTTCTGTCAATGCAGCTTTGCACTCCTCAGGCACAGGGGTTTACCTGCATCTGATTCTCTGTGGTTATTCCCCACCTCCCCCCCAAAAAATCACCTACAGGCATCCATGGTCACTTGTCTTATGGATTTACTGCCACTCATGAAGCCTCTAAACATCCCTTTTTTCCTTGAAATACATTTGAGGAGCTGTTTGCTTTTTATATTAGTCTGGAAATTTGTCTATGAATTATGATAGTTTTGTGTTAGAGACAATGAAAAGACTGACAATGTATAACTTTTTTTTTGATTCTCAAGAGGACTTAACCTTTCCACATGGAAATTACAAATGTTATTTAAGAGTGATTAGTTCCGAGGCTCTATCACTAACAATTGGGACACTCACACTACATTAATACATGGATGCAATGTTTAGATTGAGTTCTAGGTGTAATTACTCTTTGCCCTACATTCTAGACTTCTAGAATTGGACTTGAAGACAAGAGCCAGTTCAATTCCTATGCATATTCTAAATAAATACCTTGGGCAAAAACACAGATTTTAAATGATTATTCCAAATGGCTTTTCAGGATTAGTGGGACAGGTTTGTGGTACATTCACTACTATTTTAAACTTTGACAGGGAAACGAGCAGTCTCTCTAAAAGAACTTCTGAGCTTCGTTTTTTGGGATGATCAACATCCCTGGGAATCTGATGAATACCATGTACTGTGCTCATCCATGTTTCTTTCTAATGTCAGGGAGATCGGGGACCCGTTCACTGCTATGGGAGAGCCTTGGCTCTGAGTGTAAATGCTTGCTACCAAAAGCTTGGAGAAGCAACTAGCACAGCAAACAGGGTCAGATTTACCACATAAGTAACCACAAGCGGGCTGGTGTCCAAGTTCCGGCGGGCTTTGAAACTCACTGTGAGCCAGGTAGCTTAGAAAAGGTGGAGGAAGTCATTAGGATTTCCTGAGGATTGGGTTGGAACTGAAACCGAGATTAATAGTATCCTCTCTGAAGAGCATTTTAACAAACGTGAATTGGAAATATAAAGATCTTCTTGTTCCCTGAGACTGGAAGGTGTAGCACAAGCGCCAGAGCATTGCCTTGGCCTCCTTTTGATGGAGAGAATGCGTGAGGGATCAGCAGCGCTCATCCCTTCTCACTGCTCCACCTTCTACTACCCACCTGCAGTTTCCTACAGTTTGGTTCAGGGAAGGTATGGGCTTCAAGGCATGGGTCCCCCAGTGACTACCCTGCTCACCCTCTCCGGCCCTGCAGCCTCCCCAGCTGCTGTATTGTGGTCAGCAGAATAATGGCTTCCAAGATGTGCATGTCGTTAAGCCCTGGAACCTGTGAATATGTTGACATGCGTGGCAGAAGGGACTTTGCAACTGTGATGACTTTAAGGATCCTGCCCAGGGAAGATGATCCTGGATGATCTGGGCAGGCCCAGTGTCATCACGAGGGTCCTTATAAGTGGAAGAAGGAGACAGAATAGAGAGAACCAGAAAGATGGCATCCTGAGGAAGACTTATCTGGCCATGCTGCCTTTGAAGATGGAGGAAGGAAAGGGCTACTAGCCAAGGACTACAGGAGGCCTGTAGAAGGTGGAAAGGGTGCGGGAGCAGATTCTCCCCAGAACCTCCAGAAGGAATGCAGGCCCCTGAACCCGTTTTAGACTTCTAATGTTGAGAACTGTAAGGGAATAGATTTTTGTTGCTTAAAGCCACCATGGCCCAGGTGCCATCTCTCAAGGGGCCCAGTAGGATACAATAGGCATAGGCAAAAAGGGAACAAAAGAGGCTGAGCTGTGCCTTCTTCCTTCTCTCCCCTCTCTGGCCCTGGAATGACCAGCAATGTGTATTTGTTTGCTCTGCTGAACCAAGAAATGTGATTTGTGAAGGGCAGGATCTCCATCTGGCAGCTTTCTGGGTGGTGGCTGAGGGCAGAGAAAGCGAGTGACTCTGGGGTTGATGCTGTTGTGGGGGTGGGATGAAGAGACAGTGGCAGCTGGCCCAGGAAGTCTCCCACCTTCCAAAAGTGCTATCAAACCTCCACTGTCTCCCTATCAGCTTGTTCCTTGAAGGTCAGCCTGCTTAGGCCATGTGGATTCATCTGGAGCCTGGGGCTGAATGCATTAAACATATCCCCAGAGGGTGGTGAAAAAGACCACTTCTTTCTTTGCAGGTGGGAGTGTGAGGTGATGGGAGAGCGCTTTGGCAACATCTCTCAAATATTTACTGTCAGCTCGTCTCCCTTTCTTACAGTAAAGAGCAGAAAGCTGGGACATACCTAAATGGATGACCCAGGGTGCCTGGTAAATACGTGACGCCGACAGAGCTAAAAGACGTGAGGTGATACCCAACTGAAATGCAATAAGTTTATGACATTGTATCTAGTATGATATGAGCTATGGAAAAAATGTAGGACAAAGAAGAGAGAAAAGGAAGCTGAAATGTGAATCCAAGTTTTCTGGATCTTGAGTGGTTATATTCCCTGTAGACATTATGGTCTGAATTTTTTACATCAAATTTAAGATATGGGGGTAAAACTTCATATCCTTTGACCTTGAAATTTAGTTCTGGGAATTTTTTCAAAGAATAATTATAAGTACAGCTTATGAGCTTTATAGACACAGATATTCCTTCTATCATTAATATAAAATTGAGATATATTTCACATGTGCCATAATATTCACCATTTTAAAGTGTACAGTTCAGTGGTTTTTAGTATATTCCCAAGGTTGTACAACCATCACCCTATCTAATTCCAGAACATTTTCTTCCCACTAAAAGGAAACCCTGTGCCCATTAACAGTCACTCCCATTCCCTCTTTCCCCCAGCCCCTGGTGACCACCGGTCCACTTTCTGTCTCTCTGGGTTTGCCTATTCTGGACATTTCCTTTAGATGGAACCACACAACGTGTGGCCTCTGTGTCTGGCCTCTTTCACCCAGCACAATGACTTCAGGGTTCATCTGTGTTATAGCATGTATCAGTACAGTTGACCCTTAAACATCATGGGTTTGAAATGCATGGGTCCACTTATTCTCCTGCTTCTGTCACCCCTGATTTGGCAAGACCAACCATTCCACGTCCATGCCAGCCTACTCAATATGAAGACTAAAATGAAGACCTTTATGATGATCTACTTCCACTTAATGAATAGTAAATAGATTTTCTCTTCTTTGTGACTTTCTTAATAAATTTTCTTTATCTTACTTTATTGTACGAATATGGTGTATAATGTCAAAATATGTGTTAATCAACTGTTTATGTAATCAGTAAGATTTCTGGTCGGTAGTAGGCTGTTAGTAGTTAAGTTTTTGGAGAGTGAAAAGTTACACATAGATTTCGAAAGTTCGTGGCGGTCAGCGCCCCAACACTTGCATCTATTCCTGCATTCCTTTTTATGTCTGAATACTATTCCATCGTATGGGTAGACCATGTTTTATTTATCCATTCAGCAGTTGATGGCTGTTAGCTGTTTCTACCTTTTGGCTATTGTGAAAAATGCTGCTATGAATATTCACGTACAAGTTTTTGTGTGAACATATGTTTTCATTTATCTTGTGTGTATACTTACAAGTAGAATTGCCGCATCATATGGTTATAACTCTATGATTAAGTGTTCGAGAAATTGCTGAACTGTTTCCCAAGCATGAGTGGCTCTCATGCATGTTTATATTAGTGAAAATTTGGAAATAATGTAGATGTCAATAGTAGGAGAGTGCTTAGGTAAATTCCATTAATCCCTTTAGTGAAGGATTTGTACAAATGCAAGTTATTTATTCAGCAAGAATTATTGAACATCAGCTTCATGCCCTGTCTTGGACTAAATCAAAGGCGGTTGAGATGGGGTAATTGTTCTCAAGGAGCTTGAGCTATTCAGCTATTCCATGTGATGTTTACAAATAATTTATGACAAGGGGGACAGAATTCTTACGCTATAGGGGTAGGCTAGCTCCACTAAGTTTTGGAGAGACTCAAGGTACGAATTAAGTAAACATGTTACAAAGTTAAGTGGAGAAGGTAAGATAGAGAATTGCACATACTAAGTGATCATGAGTACTTTAGAAAATACCAGATAAAAACAACTCATCAAAAAAAGGTGGAGGAAAACACACTAATATAGGAATAGTGTGGTGTGGTGGTGTCAATGGACATTTTTGTGGTGGTGTCAATGGACATTTCTCTCCTACTTAAGTGTCTCCTAAATTTTTTTGTGATGGAAACAAAAATTCCCCTAGTCTGTCTGTGGTGACTGGGAAGGAGTGGTTGGGGGAGAAATTAGCATCAAGTTTTTGGGGAGATGAGAGCTCCAGAACCTGAGATAGCATCCGTATGGGTGAAGACAGAACCTCAGAGGAAATACCAGTGTGTGCACGCTGCTAGCCTGTACCCCATCTTCCTCCCCTTCTCAGCCACTTCTCTCCCTTTGATATCCCCTGCCCATCTGTGGCCCTACCTGGACATCAGTAATGCCCCATTGGGTAGTTAAAAAGGACACTTTTTACGATTTTCAGAAAAAAAATGGTCTTTAAAGTTATTAAAAGGCTTAGTAATGTTTTTAAGAGAACAGAATTGAATTGCTAATCTGTTTGCTCAAATTCTGTTATCTAATACTATTTCCATGTATTAAAAAGGATTCTAAGGTCAGAAATGAGAAACTGCCCTAGCCAGCTGATCTACTGGCCCTGACTATTCCAGAATGCTCTACTTTGGGACTGCTGTCAATGTTGGGAACCCCACCACAGTTGAAACTGACTAGAACTGGGAGTGGGGGAGTACCATACTCAGAGAAACAGGGATCTTAGAACAAAGTGCTTTTTCTTTTTAGCTCTACCTTTATTTTTAATTGTCTTCTCAGCATTTTAACTAGTAAAATCAAATATAATGAAAATCAGTTGGGGCGTGGTGACTCATGCCTGTAATCCCAGCAGTTTGGGAGGTCAAGGTGGGAGGATCACTTGAGCCCAGGAGTGCGAGACCAACCTGAGCAACATAGTGAGACTCTGTCTCTACAAAAAAAAAAAAAAATTAGCTGGGTATGGTGGCGCTTGCTTGTGGTCCCAGTTACTCAGGGGGCTGAGGTGGGAGGATCGCTTGAGCCTGGGAAGTTGAGGCTGCAGTGAGCTGTGATTGTGCCACTGCACTCCAGCCTGGGTGACAGAGTGAGACCCTGTCTCTGGGGAGAACAAAATGACATTTACAAAAATAGAAAATATTCCCCCTGGTGACACTTTAACCACAAGATTAGAAGCCCTACATCTTTGGTAGGTGTGAAAATAGCTTGGAGAATTAAAATTAGGCATAAATAAATTCCTGATGTCTTTGAGAGTTTAAGTCATTGGATGATACTGTGATAGAGGAGAATCTGGGAGATGTTGAGGCATCAGGATCTTTTTCATTTGAAGCTAAATGGCCTCAATTGGGTGGTTTGAGCTCTCTTGTTTTGTTTGTAGATTTCCTGTCTCCTTCCGCTTGTTAATAGACCACTGATTTCTCTGTGCTCCTGCTTGTGATAGTGTGCCCCTTTCCACTTTTAATTTTTCTCTTCTGTTTTATTGTGAGGGGAGTAAACTGCAGTATTGCCATTCCCCTGCTTTCGTATACATGTGAATGAGCATGGGAAAGCTGAAAGACTTCAGCGCATTTGGGGAAGGGGATAGCCCAGGGCTCCTTTCCTGAAGAACCAAAAATATTTGAACATTTCCAATTCTGCTTTGTATTTTACACATAGTCCTTGACATATTTCTGACTTTTTCACCTGCATTAAATTTCTTTTTGGATGCAACTTAGTCCTGTGACTATCTAAGGGTTTAGCCTTTCCACATACCCAGCAATTTCTACTTTCCTCTTAACTGTATGCAGTTCATACAGTGCCTATGCCAGCACTAGCATTTTCATTTTTTCTAAAACAGTACAAACAAAATGCATTAAACCAGATGTAAGCCAGGCGGCTTTGAGGCCCACAAAGCTGGTTCCTCCATCTCTGGCCCACCTTGGCTCTACCGTGAGATAGTTCTGTCTCTACCAATGACCGTAAACCGTGCAATAAAATGTAAAAATTGCCCATGTGATGTGGACAGACCTAAAGATGCCGAGCTCTGCAAACTGAACTTTTTCCTATGCTAAGGTCTGGATTCTGGGTTCCTTGGGAAGTACTGAGAAGTGTGAATCTGGCATTGAAGGTCAGTTTAAGGGTGTGTCGGAAATTGCAGGTATGGATATATGGAGTCACCATGGCCATGGCTTCTGAGCCAGGACGTGAAGGATTCTCTTAGGAGTAAAGCCGATGTGCTTTGGGATCATTCTCAGCTTCAAAAGCTTCTTTTCCCTCCAAGAACCCTGCTGGAGTCTGGTTGAGTGAGGAGACTAAACAGCTAACCTTCATTTATGTGGAGGATGTGTACAAATGTCAGAAACATGATGAGCAGTGTTTTCTGCCCAGTGACTGAGAACGGATGTGGCTCCCAGGCAGTGGAGACGGTGGGTGTTTGGCGGTGATGATTTGCATAGGGTAGAGCTGGCCTTTGCAGGGCTGATGGGATTGGGGTACGAGAGGGGAAGAGGAAGCCTCTCCACAGGTCCAGGAAAGACCGAGAACAGATTGCTTAGACTGGAATGAGTGTGATGTTTTGGAAGGCAGGTGAACAAACTCATTTGCCTGGAAAAGAGATTGTGTGTGTGTGTTTGGGGGGGAGTGGTGGGGGGTGCAGGGGGGCCAGAAGCTTTGTATGGGCTTGGCTTGGGGAGGACTTTTCACACCAGCCCAGGGGGTTTGCTCTAGCAAACTCAGTGCTGTGAATTTCTTCTTTTTTTCTTTTTTTGAGGATGGAGTCTTGCTCTGTCGCCCAGGCTGGAGTGCAGTGGCACAACCTTGACTCACTGCAACCTCTGCCTCCCGGGTTCAAGTGATTCTTATGTCTCAGCCTCTCGAGTAGCTGGGACTACAGGTGCACACCACCACACCCAGCTAATTTTTGTATTTTTAGTAGAGACTTGGTTTTGCCATGTTGGCCAGGCTGGTCTTCAACTCCTGACCTCAGGTGATTTGCCCGCCTCGGCCTCCCAAAGTGCCGGGATTACAGGCGTGAGCCACCATGCCCAGCCCAATGCTGTGCATTTCTGCATGGAGAGCCACTGTGCTTGGGGAAGAGTCTTTGGACATCATTGTCTCCACTCAAGTGAGAGGATGATCATTGGCAGGATGAGGAATCATGGCATTGTCCAGGATGAAGCCGGCCACCTCGCTGAGGATGCTGATTGTCCCCAGATGAGGCTGAGATCGCTCCTGGGTGGCCCTGGCCTCATCCTGACATGCAGGAACCATGCTTTTTAGCCAACAAGAGCCAGAAAACACTCCTTGCTGAAAAGTTACCACCAAAAAACGCCAGAGTTACACACCTCCAGATACTTCCCCTCTGACGATGAAAGAGGAGCCAAGATTTATTCGGCTCTCCTTTGGCTGATCTGAGTGCGGTGGTGTTTACAACTAATTGATCACAACCGATTACAGATTTCTTTGTTTCATCTCCTCTCCCACTGCTTCACTTGACCAGCCTTTTTAAAAAAAGATGTGATCAAATAGATTCTGGAACTGAATAACTCCTCTGAAATGATTTATGACTGAAGTAATGTTACTCACCAACAACTTTCTCGGGAGAAAAACATCATTTGATATTGGTAAAGTTTAGAGTATTCATGATCCCTGGTCCATAAATATTTTGGAATGATAATTAGGAAAATACATCTAGACATTCTCAATGCTGTTATTGAAAATCATGCCAGAATTTGACTCCGCAGTGCTATAAGGATGGGTTTCTCACCTATAACTGTTTACTTTGTCTTTTTTTGGAAATACGGTCTTGTCTTGTCACCTAGGCTAGAATGCAAGTGGTGTAATCATTACTCACTGAAGCCTCGAACTTCTGGGCTCAAGCAATCCTCCCACCTCAGCCTCCTGAGTATCTGGGACTACAGGCATGGGTCTAGCTAATTTTTTGTGTTTTTGGTAGACATGGGGTCTCACTATGTTACCCAGGCCGGTCTTGAACTCCTGGGCTCAAACAGTCCTCCCACCTTGGCCTCCCAGGTGCTGGGATTACAGTTGTGAGCCACTGCACCTGGCCAGTATTTGTTGATTAAATGAGATCATGTATGTAAATGTGCTTAGAATGTACCTGTGCATGGGCATTTTTCATTTTTCTCTAGAGGCTTATTTATGAATATCATTACATTAGTCTAGCAGCAATTTGCTCAGAACTCAGTTTGTGTTAAAGTAGAATTTTTTTTTTTTCCCGTGGTTGGGTCCCATTCAGGATGCAAATCATGCACAACAGTCTGCTGTTACCTGCTTGACTGGGACCCTTGGTATGGCACACCATTCCTGACTGGTAAAGGCATTGTGCTGCCGACATCAGTTCCAGGATGGGACAAACTGCATACAGTAGGCTCATCTTGTGATGTGATTTCTTGAGTGCGTCGTGTTTGGGTGGATATATATGGCATATTTCACCTTCTGTTTATTTCTGTTTTTATATTGATTCTAACTTTTTAAAACCGTGTGTTTAAAATGAAGATTAAAGCTAGTGTTGTTCTGATTGTGTTTGTCAATTTCTGAATGCCCCTGGGGAGAGACAGCCTTGTTGTCAAACCAGTTTGGGGAAATCACATGTTTAAAATTCATACTGGTCTCATGGGGCTTGGCTGTGGTTGTGTCACTTTCTCAGGTCCAGGGACAGAAGAAGTGGGAGGATTGACTTAGTGAAATGTAGGTGATCGGATTCCCATGCATAGCAGTCAGTGTGCATTTATAGAGACAGCCCAAGAGATAGCTGCCCAGACTCAGACAATTATAGGTGTGTCTCGTTTTATGTGACAGCTGCAGTCCTAACACTGTCTTGTCAATCAGTATGATCATGGGGGATCGGGGAGGGGGGAGCTCTACTTTTAAAAATCCATCTGAAAACTCTTTATCTCTCTTGTCAAGCCCAAATTTCCTTAATCAGATTTTCTTCAAGGAGAGATGCCTGTAGACAAAGTGCTTTTGTTGTTTTACTCCAGAAAAATAAAAAAGACTCTGAAATTTCTGATTCCTACTGTATAAGAAATATAGGAAGTATTTAGTGGGGGTCTCATTGTATTGTTACCTTGCTTGGCTCTTTGCATTTGGCCAATGGTTGACGTTTATTAAACTCATGACCACTGGTAGATAAAAATATTGGAAATAAATTTTATATAGATTTAAGCCAATGTTCATGTGTAATGTATGGAAACTGAAAGTTGTGAGGGGAACATTTCTCAGGGAATGAGAACAGAGCATAGGTGCTCTCTGATTTTTCTGGAAGAGCTACATTCCACTGTCCTCACCTCATTAAACATACTGCTTGGAAGAAGATGCTTGTTTTACCTGTTTTGTTAGTAACCGAGTATCTCTTTTGCTCATATTTAAAGTTGCGCTTTGAGATAGTAATGCTTCTGATTGCGAGTGTACTAATACAGTTATTTAGGCAAAGCTGGCGAATTAATTTTCCAACCAAATATTTGGAGCAAAAGCAGTCAATTAGATAAGATAAAGCAAACTTATACAAAACTGACCTGACTTTCAAATTTGTTTTCATAATTTTATTTTGCAGGATAACAAAGCCATTGACCTTTGCCGATTGTGTTGGGGATGAACTTCCTTTAGGATGGGAAACTGTATATGATAAACAAATTGGAGTTTATTACATGGACCACATAAATAGTAAGTAGTGTGCAAAATCTGTGGCATTATATCAAAGATGCCAAAAACTTTTTGTAGAGTGAAACAATCGTTACCTTCCAATGCAGCATTAAATTGGGTTTTATAAATGTAATCCGAAGTTTCCATTAGCTCAGTTCTTCACAAAGTGAAGCAGTTCTGTAGCTGTGCCTTGCTTGTGTCTTGCTGGGGACTACATATAATATGTTTAATGGAGGGTTTTAATAACTATTACAAGGACTAAATTTCCCAGCCAGTCTGGAAATAGAAATACCTCTCATAATGAAAAAATTATGTATTGCAGAGTGGAGCTGACAGGTTATTGAAGTAAGTGCCCAAGTGATTACCTTCACTTCATTTCATCTTATACATTTAACTTTAGCTTTCATACACCAAACCTTTGTGATCTCTCTCTCTCTCGCTCTCTCTCTCTCTCTGTGTGTGTATGTGTGTGTGTGTGTGAAGTGAGAAAATGGTATAGAGACCATAGCAGAAACAATGGGTCTTTGGCCATGCCAGCCTCCTTTGTAGAACTATCTAGAGCAGTGGTTCTCATCCTGGGTGATTTTATCCCTCAGGAACACTTGGCATTGTCTGGAGGCATTTTCAATGGCTGTGCCTGGGAGAGGTGCTGCTGGCATTCAGTGGGTGGAGACCAGGGATGCTGCTAAACACCCTACAACGCACAGGACAGCCTGCCCCCCACAACAGACAATGAGACGACCCCAAATGTCAGTGGTGCCAAGGTGTAGGAATCCTGTTCTAGATCTGTTCTCTGCCCATTAATCTTGGCTGTCTCTTTGTCAGCTTTCTTCGATGGGGTCCCAGCTGGGAATCTATTTTTCATCCTCTCTCGTTTTCATTCTGGCTTCCCTCAGTGGCTCTGTCATTGTCATTTTACTACCAGGATATGAGGCATGGCTTCCCCTTGGCGTACTTTCTGTCCTTTGCTTGGTGAAGTGCGGGGTGGCTGCAGGGTGTGAAGGTGCACGGTGCCCCCAACCCGAGTGATTTTGAGGCTCTTTTCTAGGCCAGTCCCATGACTCCTCATGTCCCCACTGTGCAGTCGACCCAGACTTGTGTCTTCAGAGCTGATTCCTACATTGTCAGTTGCTGGCACCCAAGATCTGAGTCCCCCATCTCAGATCTCGGGACAGTGGGGTTTTTGGTGCCTGGCACCCGTCCTTGGGCATGATTGCAGCTCTTATCCAGAGACTGGGAAGTGGTGATTGGAGACAGGGGATATCTACCGTTATGACCCCGCTGCCCTCCCAGGCAGGTCCAGGTGGCAGGAGAACTTCTAGGTGGACCCAGTGGTTTCTGGACAGGGCAAGTAGCTGGCAGAAGAGAAGCTGAGAGGCCCCAGTGGCTCTCTGCCAGCCTGGCACTTCACGACTGTGTATGTTTGGGTAAATGTGGCCGTTTGAGCTAGGCTTCCCAGCTGATAGTCTAAAGGGCAGCTCGTAACACGTAAGAGCTGCTCACTTCACAGGGCCACCTTGCTGTGGACCTGGGCAGATGCCCGTGGCTTCGTTAATAGGCTTTATCCTTCCCAGGGCTTGGTGGTACGGATGCCCCACGCCCACTGAATCTCATCTCTGAGACAAGAGCAGGACTCTGATTTTGCATTTGTTTTGGTTTGTAAATCTTCTCCTGTGAACTTTTACTGCTTGGAGAGGCTTTCTAGGAGGGGCGCTGGGATGGTGTGAGAAGGGATGAGCAAAGGATATTGACAGGAGAGCAGATGGCGGGGGGATTTCCAAAGGAGAACTTACCTGGAAACATTCTAGCAAGCACACCTTCATGTGTGAGAGAGTGTGTGTGTGTGTGTGTGTGTGTGTGTGTGTGTGTGTGTGTGGCAAAACAGACATAATGTAAAATTTACCATTTTAACCATTTTGAGGTGTAATTCACAGAACGTAAAATGAACCATTTTTAAAATGAATAGTTTGGTAGCATTTGGTGCATTTACAGTCTTACGCAGCCATCACCTCTATCTTGTTCCAGAACATTTTCCTCACCCCAAAGGGAAATCTCATCTCCATTAAGCAGTCATTCCCCATTCCCCTTCCCCTAGCCGCTGGTGACCCCTAGTCTGCTTTCTGTCTCTGCAGTCTCCTGTTCTGGGTATTTCATAGACATGGAATCAGATGCTATGTAGCCTTTTGTGCCTGGCGTCTTTCACTTGGCTGTTTTTTGAGGTTCTTCCATGTCATAGTGAGCATCAGAACTTTATTCCTTTTTGTGGAATCGTATTCCTTTGTATATGGTGTATACAGACCATTCTGTTGTATGCACTCAGTGAGAGGTCCTGAGAGTATAAAGGTGACTGAGGCTGTGCCCCTGCCATCTAGAGGCTATAGTTTAGGTGGGAAACAGAAAAGATACAAAAACACTCAGGTGCCCAGTGTTAAGGGGGAAGAAGAGCAGCCCACGTAAGCAGGGGAGAGACATGTGTGCCTAGAGGATCAGAGAAGGCTTCAGAAAAAAGGTGCCTTTGCAGCGTGCCTGGGAAGACGGCAGGCCTTCCTGTGACAGAAGAGGTCTGAGTCAGCATGGCAAAGGCACCGGGGAGCCAGCCAAGCATATTTGGGTACTTCGCAGAAGTTCAGTCTGCGTAGAGAATGTTTTGGGGGAAAAGGATGGAAAATGAGATGAAGCTGACGAGTGAGTTTTGGAACTCGTATATTAGGCTAAGGAGATTGGACTTTGTGCTTTCTTTTTTTTTTTTTTTTTTTTTAAAGACAGAGTCTCGCTCTGTCGCCCAGGCTGGAGTGCAGTGGCCGGATCTCAGCTCACTGTAAGCTTCGCCTCCCGGATTTATGCCATTCTCCTGCCTCAGCCTCCGGAGTAGCTGGGGCTACAGGCGCCCGCCACCTCGCCCGGCTAGTTTTTTTTGTATTTTTTAGTAGAGACGGAGTTTCACCGTGTTAGCCAGGATGGTCTCGATCTCCTGACCTCGTGATCCGCCCGTCTCGGCCTTCCAAAGTGCTAGGATTACAGGCTTGAGCCACCGTGCCCGGCCGACTTTGTGCTATCAAAGAGGTTTCTGTGTGAAAGCATTGCATCCCAGTTAGAAAGGTCACTTTGGAGAGTGCTCTGAGGATGGGTTTTGGTGGGATGAGACCAGAAGGTCCCGAGAGTCTGACTGAAGTAAGGAGAGACAGAGACAAGGGCGTGTCACCAATGATTATCATATCCAGGGGCAGGGACCTCCAGTTCTTCATAACCCACTGAATGTTTCAGGAGGAAGAGGAGTGGGATTCTTTGAGGATGAGTCCCAGGTTGTACCCCCAGGCTGTCTCCGCAGTTAGATCCAGATGATGCGTCTCCCCACAAGGGGAAGAGAGGAGAAGCAGGCGTGTGCTGTGTGGTGTTTGGTTTGGTTTTGCTCTTGATGGGGAAAGGTGGTGTGGAGAATGAGGGCTGCTTTGGATGAATGGCTAGGAATGACTTTGGGTCCATCCATGTGGAGGTGCATCCAGGAGGCAGGTGGGAATGAAAGGTTGGAGCTGGCGAGAGAGGCTGGAGCTGGAGTTAGGCACAGGCCCTTGAAGAGCTGGACAGGGAGGAAGCAGGAGTGAACATGAGGGAAGCTATGGTGGGATGGGACAAGGAAGTCAGCGAGGAATGGGAAAAGACTACACAGTCTGGTCTGGGAAATGAAAGAAGGGGGCCAGTCAGGTCCGGGACACACAAGAGTTTCCATCATCTCACGCAGAAGGAGTCAATGAGGAGAAGGTCATAAATAGCAATTAGTGTCACAGTTCTGAGCTCACGTGGGTTCATCTCCTCCCATGCTTATTTAAAGTGTGGTCTTTGTTGGTGAAAACATCGTCTTGTATTGTCTTCCCTCCTCCAATGGACTGTTTCATATCTGTAGAGTTTCCTTCTCATCTGGACTGTGGATATAAAAATAGAAAGTGTTCCACGCTTTGGAAAGGTTCGTGATATAAAATCTTCCATAATATGCATCCTGGTAATGAATTAATTTTCACATTGACGAGCGACATCACTGCATGACTGTTGGTCCACCTAAGGATTTTACTTTTAAGTCACTTATGTTTTAACCTTTTTAAATTTCAGAACTTACCCAGATCGAGGATCCAAGAGAACAGTGGAGGCGAGAGCAAGAGCGCATGTTGAAGGAATATTTAATTGTAGCCCAGGAGGCTCTCAATGCCAAGAAAGAAATCTACCAGATTAAGCAGCAGCGGTTTGAGCTGGCCCAGGAGGAATACCAGCAGCTGCACAAAATGTGTGAGGATGACAGCCGCTCGCACGCCAGCTGTGAGTTGACTTATCTCCTGTTAAAAGCCATTGTGACTTTAAAAGCCATCTCTCTGCTAGGTTACCTGCAAACACTGAACCTTCCTTGGGCAAGATCGCTTCGTGAAGGTTCTAATCACATACTGTTAGGTCATCAGTATTCGGCACTGAAATCAGATGGGCACCCGGTAGCCACTCCTGTAGCAAGGGTTTATCAAATGCTTACTTTGTGCCCAGTCACTGGGTTATGGTTGGTGGTGACTAAGAAAGGAAAAGTCTCTGCCCTTGAGCTCACATTCAGGTGGGGAAGGTAAAAAATAAACAAGAAAACAAAATTTCGGGTAGGGATGTATACCAGCCTCTTGTCTCTTGCATGTCAGTTTTGAAGAGGGCTTCCCTCAGAGATCTCTGCAGTTAACGCTGCTTGTCTGTGATGATCTCTTGGGAAATCCACACAGTGGTTTCATTCATTCTGAGTGGGAAGACTCAGGAGACCTCAGCCATGTCAAGCTCCCTGTCTCTTTGTAGAGTCCTCTGTTGGGCTCTAGGCTTTAGTAGGCAGTACAGGGAAGGAGGAGGAACACCATAGAACCCAGAGAATCGGGGTACTCTCCTGCCCCTCAGGTAAGATAACCATGTACTGCTTGCTGTTCTCTAAAGGGACCTCTCTTTAGTTTGGAAGGCTGCCAGAGTGGGGGGTCCATTTCATTAGTACTCAGCAAGTGCTTAGTTTTGAAGAAACCAGTTGCACTCTCAGAACCCAAAGCATTTTGCTGTGGACACAGTCACCACATGAACCAGTTCCTTCCCAGCAGACTGTCACCCTCAACAGACCCCAACAGATGTGCATGACTGTGACTGGCCTGGGCACTCGTGAGCTTGGAAAGAATGGATGAAAGTTCGTACCACTGGGTTGAATTTTATAAAAACCTGTCTGATACTTGGGGCCTTCCCTGTGATATTAGTGCCATGTTGCCATGGCAGATGTTAAAGACACAGCAATAGCTTTATTCTGTGTTGCAAGTCAGAATGGAGGTAAGGCCAAGGGGCCACACATTTAGTGCTCTGTTTTATTGCAGCAACTGTTGACAGGGCAGAATCCTTAGAAGCTGTGGTTGGGTGGGGGTACTCCCTCTGCAATAGGAATTGAAGATATTTCTGTTACTGTGTATCTTGAGGGGAACAGGGAACTCAGTTTTACTGATGTATTACTTCCAAGCCCTCTTATCTCCATCTCTGCAGATATTGGCACATACCTGGTTGGTTTTTTTTTTTTTTTTTTTTTTTGGCTTTGTTTTGTTTTTAACTTTCCATCAGAATGTGATAGGTTAGCTATGTGTGGAGTTTTAGAGGCTGGTTTCTTACCTTCACAGTTATCTTTTCTTGGAATGTCTTTCTCTGATTTTGGTATGAGGGTAATGCTGGCCTCATAGAATGAATTGGGGAATGTTCCTTCCTCTTCTGTTTGCTGAAAGAGTTTGTGTAGGCTTGGTATTAGTGTTTTCTTAAGTATTTCATAGAATTCACCAAAAGAGCCACCTG
The DNA here is from genome assembly GCF_000951045.1 of Mandrillus leucophaeus. NCBI lineage: Eukaryota > Metazoa > Chordata > Mammalia > Primates > Cercopithecidae > Mandrillus > Mandrillus leucophaeus. Next base: position 791,810 of record NW_012108441.1, on the reverse strand, counting down.
GACCTGGAGTTCTTTGTGGAATGTTTTTAACTACAAATCCAATACTTTTAATAGAGAGGTATCCGGATTTTTTGTTTCTTCTTGAATCAGTTTTGGCATTTGTGTGTTTCAGAGAATTGTCTATTTCATCTAACCTAAAAGTCAGCAAACTTTTCTATAAAGGGTCAGATAGTAAATATTTTAAACTTTGTGGACCATGTGATCTCAGTGGCAACTATTCTACCCTGTGGTTATATTGCAAAAGCATTCAGAGACAACATGTAGACAGATGTGCCTGGCCGTGTTCCAGTAGAAGTATCAAAACAGGTAGCAACCTAGATTTGGCCCACAGGGAGTTTGCTGCCCAGTGATCTAAGCTGTCAAGTCTATGAAGTTGTTTGTAGAATTCCCTTATTAGCCTTTCAATGTCTGTAGGCTTTGGAGTGATGTCCTCTCTTTAATTGCTGATATTAATAATTCGTGTCTCTTAATCAGTATGGCTAAACTTTTATTGATTTTTATCTATCTTTACAATACACTGGTGTTTGCCCTGTTCTCCGATTTCTTGTCTGTTTCTATCTTACTAGTTTTTCTTTATTATTTCTTTCCTTCTACTTAATTTGGCTTTAATTTGTTCTTCCTTTTCTAGCTTCCTAAAGTGGAAATTTAGATCACTGATTTTAGATCTTTCTTACTTCCACACATAGCCATTAAAGGTAAGGATTCTCCTCTAAGTACTACTTTAACTGCATCTCATAAATTTTGATATGCTGTATTTTCTTCAGTTCAAAATAATTTCTCCTTTTTTTTATTTTTGGTGGTTTTTGACCCGTGGGTTGTTTAGAAGTAAGTCAGTAGGACTTTTTAAAGATGTCATGTTGTTGTTTATTTCTAACTTAGTTCCATTGTGGTCAGAGACTAACATTTCAGTCTTTTGAAATCTATTAAGATGACTTTTATGGCCTAGAATACTGTTTATTTGTTTTTTTTTAGATGGAGTCTTGCTCTGTCACCCAGACTGGAGTGCAGTGGCACGATCTTGGCTCACTGGCTCACTGCAACCTCCACCTCCCGGGTTCAAGCGATTTCTCCTGCCTAAGCCTCCTGAGTAGTTGGGACTACAGGTGTCCACCACCACGCCCAGATAATTTTTGCATTTTTAGTAGACACGGGATTTTGCCATGTTGGCCAGGCTGGTATGGAACTCCTGACCTCAGGTGATCCACCTGCCTCGGCCTCCCAAAGTGCTGGGATTACAGGTGTGAGCCACTGTGCCCGGTCAGTTTTTTGATGATGCAGAAGCCCATGGGCTTGGTGCCTCGATGTCTCCTTAGCTGAAGCAATGGCCTATAACTGGTTCTGAGATCATATAGTTAGCAATTCTAAACATTTCAGAAAGCTACTTGGTAGAAGTTAGGTTGAATGGTATAAAATTGCCATTTTTGTATCTAAAAAAGGGCTGAATGTTGGCTATTCTTATAATCCAACCTAATAGTGTGTTTCTTTCCAGCAGTCTTTGGGTACCTTATCTTTTACATGCTTGCATTTGGTTAGGTCTCCAAAGAGGCTCTCAAATCACTCTTTCAAAGAATGGAATGGAAGAAGTACATATCAGAAAAACTTGGCAGGATGTTTCTTGCCAGTGATTGAAAAGAAAAATTGAGGCCAGGTACAGTGGCTTACGCCTGTAATCCCAAGACTTTGGGAGGCCGTGGCAGGATGATCACTTGAGACCGGGAATTCAAAACCAGCCTGGGCAACTTAGCAGGACCCTGTCTCTATTTAAAAAGAAAGAAAGAAAAATTGAGTCTAAAGAAAGTGTGTATGATGTACTGGCTACTACCAGTGCAGCCAGAACATCAGCTGCAGTGACTGTGGGGACGCTGGACTAGATGCCCTCAATGATGCAGACATTAGAACATCCCGTCTGATTCCACACCCACTCTGAGGGGCAGTGAGCGAGGAATCCCAATGCAGTGCCAAGCTGTAGGTTACAAGTATTCAGTACTTCAGCATCCTGAGGAGCTGAGGATCCTACAGGATCAGTTTTTGTATTTCCGTGGGCTTTTCACTTCTTTGATGTTTGGGCAAATAGGGAATTCTACTCAATTACGTTTGTTTTTGTGCCCTATGGGATTTTATTAATGCCCGTTAAAAAGATACACTCAAGAGGCTCTTTTTGAAGTGGTATCTGTTCCTTCAGTAGAGGAAGCTGATGACTCTGTTGTTGACTTGAGGTTCTAAGGTGCTCACCAGATTCCATTTCCTGACCTGCTGGATGTCTCTGTGTGGATATGATCTCTTCCTCTATGTGTGTAGGTTGCCTTCGAGGCCAAAAGTGGGCCTGCCTGTTTTCGTGAAAGGGCTGGAGATGCCAGTGGGTCTTCCTGGGGCCTATCAGCTCATCAGGGAAAAAACCAACTCTGAACAGAATCTAGGAGTTGATCCAAGTGTTTTATCAACTTGCTGCTGTCCCTAGGGCTTCCACCAAGCTCTCTCAATCTGCCATTTAACCTGAACTACAAGGTACAACAAGGAAAACCCTGCTAGAATGGACTCAGATGAATTCTTTCTGGCTACAGGATAGAGTCCAATGCAGTGATCCTGTTGGCTTGACCATGATCTAACAGATGGCTTGTACAGCCATGCCAGAGGGCCTGGGCCCATGTTGGGAGCTGCTGGTGGCAGTTTCCATAGCACAAGTTGGCTGTGTAGCCACACGGGTCTCACTGCCCATATCTCCCTCAGTGCTAGTCATCTAAAGCAGGAGGCGTTTCCTTTTTCTGATACTGTGAACAGAATAACATCTGGACTTAATTCCCAGTTCTTCCTTCATGGGCAATGACTTGAAGTGAAAGGAACCAATATCCAATGAGCTGGTGTTTTCTCTGCATAGTTATGATCACAGTGTTGTCAAGCACGTGCTGTTTTCTTTATTGTTCACATGAGAAACTGAGTATCAGGGAGGCTAAATTCTTTCTTCAGGATTACATACCCAGTAGATGGTAGAAGTTGGATTTAAGCCCAGATCTGTTTGTGTTGATGGCCTTCAGTGCTCAGTACAGTTTCCTAGACATGGAAGCGGCCACTCAGAACAGCTGATGGTGTTTGTGGAACCCCTCCCCCATCCAACTTTCAGGTTATCTGAAAATAAAGACTAGTTATAAATTGACAAGTCATCTGGAAATTTTGCAGCAATAAAGGGGGCAAGTGGAAGGCAGAGCACTTTCTAGATCTTGACTTTTCCATGGCCCATGGAAGATCACTAAACTGTTCATTTATTTTTCGACAGCTGTTAGCACCTGCTGTTGATATATACTAAATGGCGGGAACATGTTTTTCCTGTTGTTCGTTTGTTTTGTTTTGTTTTTTTCGCTCTGTCACCAGGTTGGAGTGCAGTGGCGCGATCTCGGCTCACTGCAGCCTCTACCTCCCGGGTTCAAGTGATTCTCCTGCCTCAGCCTCCTGAGCAGCTGGGACTACAGGTGCACGCCACTACCCCCAGCTAATTTTTGTATTTTTAGTAGAGACAGTGTTTCACCATGTTGGCCAGGATGATCTCTATCTCTTGACCTCGTGATCTACCTGCCTCAGCCTCTCAAGGTGCTGGGATTGTAGGTGTGAGCCACGGTGCCCAGCCGGGAACACGTTTTATCCTAATGGTTGCTTGTTGGTAAAGATGAGGCAATAACGTGTGAACAGAGGAATTAACTGCAACAGCCATTTCTAATGTGGGAGCAGAAGGTAGGGAGAAGTGCATCTCACCTATACCCTTCACACATTTCCCTTGAGCTATGGAAACCACCGGAAGAAAACTTCATTCATTGGAGAGGAATGATTTTGTGTCAATATTGGGCTCCCTGGTATCTAAGAACATCCATGCCTTGACCTGAAAGCAAATTCAGATACTTGGCTGAATACTTTGCACATTTGTCTCCATGAGAGTAGGAACCCAACCCTGCTTGATTTCAATGAGCTTCTGAGCTAGCTGCCTGGTAGTGCCCAGGCCTCATTTATGCTTCGTAGAACACTGGGGTGAAACTGCTCAACAATGGACTCATTCTCTCTGAGACACACCTGCTACTTTTTCTACAGCTCCATTTTGTAGAGTTTTTTTCTACTTTCTTTACTGCAACATGTTCTTCTATTTGCCTGCCTTTTAACACTGAATACGTTCATTATCTTAGGCACATTTTTTCCTGGAGTTACTCCTTTATTCTTCCAGAGAAACTCTAGCCCCAGGTACATTCAGATGAACTATATATGACCATTTGTAGGATCTTTTGGAAGAAATTCTTTCATGGAGTAGGATGATAGTCTAAACCTCAGGTCTGCAAACTATATCAAGCCTGTGGGCTGGATCCTATCCGCTGTGGGTGTTTGTAAATAAAGTTTTATTGGAACACAGCCATGTCCATTTACTAACCTATTGTCTATAGCAGCTACAATGGCAGAAGAGTATTTGAGACAGATTGTATGGCCCACAAAGCCAAAAATATTTACTGTCTGGCCCATTAGAGAAAAAGTTTGCCAATCCCTGGTCTACACCCATAGTTCTCAGACCTGGCTGCAAGCTAGAATCTTTAAAAACTTGCTGTTTGGACCTCACCCCAAGAGATTTTGATAGAACTGGCCTTGGGTGGGACCAGGCTTTTTTTTTTTTTTAAAGCTTTTCAGGTGATCCCCAGGGTTGAAATCCACTGGGCTAGATGGAGTGTGAATGGCCCCGTAGCAGCAGGAATATGACTTTGTTTACTATCCTGGTTCCTAGGAGTTACTCAAAGTCTACATTGAAAGAGGCAGCATTATCTCTGGTGAGAAAGGGCTGATCCACCCTGAGTTCTTGGATTAGGTGGTGGTGAAGCTTGACCTTATCAGCCATCAGTCCTGCCAACATTCCTTCTGAGGCTCCAAGCCTGTCTCACAATGACTGTCTTCCATTGGTGCGCTCTCTGGTTTTTTTTTTTTTTTTTAAAGACAGGATCTTGCTCTGTTGCCCAGGTTGGAGTGTGGTAGTGTGATCTTGGCTCACTGCAGCCTCAACCTCCCAGGCTCAGGCGATTCTCCTACCTCAGCCTCTTGAGTAACTGAAACTCCAGACGTGTGCCACCATACCTAGCTAATTTTGGTACTTTTTGTAGAGATGGGATTTTGCCATGTTGCTGAGGCTGGTCTCAGACTACTGGACTCGAGAGGTCTGCCTGCCTCCACCTCCCAAAGTGCTGGGATTACACATGTGAGCCACCGCACCAGGCCTTATTGGTGCTCTCGCTATTGAAGGATTTCTCATTTGCTGTCTTGGTTAGGAACAGGACTACAGGCAATCCATTCCAATTCAAAACCTTTTGTTTTCCTTAACACAAACGTGTTGGAGCAGACAGGAGAATAAAGAATCATGGAGCATTTTTCCCATATATTAGTTGGCAAGCCAGATTTTGAAGGTTGCAGCAAAGCATATGTTTCCTGAGAAATAATCCCCTCCTCTGTCCTGGAGGGAGAATTCTTGGTTAGGATTTGATGGCATCTTGGGTTGCTTCTGTAGATCACTCCCAGGTGGCCTTACTTGATTGTTTTTGGTCTTTTGCTTATATTGCCTTAAAAAAACCCATCCTGCCCACTTTGTTGGCCTTGCATATTTCTCCGTGTACCACTCTGGTAGATAGTACCTGTCAACCTGGAACCTGTCAGGGCTTGTCGGCCTTTTGCCCAGAGTCATTCTTGGCTCCCTTGAGCCCTGACAGTGCTGATCCGTGGAGGCCTACACCTGGTCCTAAGGAGCAACCTGCCCCAGAGGATGTCTTTGAAGAAGGTCTGCTGGTCTTTTAGAGCATGTCTTCTCTCTGGGGTGACCTTAGGTTTCCATAGCTCAGAGGAGACCTGCACATAAGACAGACAAAGACAGACAGAGACACATGGGCACACACATTTCCCCTTTCAGTAATCTGTCAAACTGAAATCCAGAGTTAAGTAGTGGGGTTTGCAGCATTTTGAGTGCTAAATACACAGGTCAAGTTCACCCATTGGGTGGTGGGCACTGGGGAGCTGGAGGACCGTTTCTTCTTCTGGGAAAGCTAGCCCAATTAAAGGATCTTTGGCAGCTGACCCACAGGAACCCAGATTCTAGACATGAAGCCCTCTGTGAATGATGGCATAGTGTATTATAGATCAAGTCGCTACAAACTCAGTCTTTTAATCTATAAAATGGGCAAGGAAACGTAAGTATCATTTCACCTTCACAAAGATTTTATGAGAATAGATTAAATAAACGTGAAAGGCACTCTGTAATAGCAAGGTATAATAATTTACATTGCTGTGGTCCAGCTAGGCTATAACCTTGTTATGTTATCATCTGAGGCAATGTTATATGCCTGAGCAGACTCCATATTGCTATTTAATAGCTCTGCCCACTCAACTCTTCAAGAGAGAAGAACACTTTGGAGGTGAAAGTCTGGTCTTTATCATAAACCTCGAGACTGGAGACATGTCTTAATAGAGGAAGATATTCCATTTATAAATGTTGTGGGAGGCTGAGCCCGGGGCTCACTCCTGTAATCCCAGGACTTTGGGAGGCCGAGGTGGGTGGATCACTTGAGGTCTGGAGTTCCAGACCAGCCTGGCCAACATGGCAAAACCCCATCTCTACTAATACAAAAAATTAACTGGGTGTGGTGGCGGCACCTGTACTCCCAGCTACTTGGGAGGCTGAGGCAGGAGAATCGCTTGAACCCAGGAGGTAGAGGTTGCAGTGAGCTGAGATCACACCACTGTGCTCTGGCTTGGGTGACAAGAGTGACACCCTGTCTCCAAAAGAAAAAAGTGTTGTGTAGTGCACGCTGTTATGGGGTCTGGAGTCCTGAGCTGTTCTCGGACTCTGTGAGTGGTTCTAGTAGACTTACTGGCAGATCTGAGGAACTGAGAATTTTATTTATAAATTGAATTACATTATTAAAAGTTATACCAGTGTTCACAACCATCCTTAGTATTTGAAGATAAAATGTATTCGCTGTGTTAGTTACTTGAGTAGACTTTTCCCTTATCCCAGTCCTGGAATTTTATAATTTTATAGAGACCATAGCAAAAGTAACATGAATGAGATCCATATAATTAAAAGGTATTCAGTCATTTATGATGGTTTCAGCTGCAGCAGAGAAGACTAATTCTCATGGGCCTGGACAATAAGGAAATTCATTGTCACATAGTGGAGTCCTCTGGAAGTGGGGTGGGATTTCCCATAGGTGGATTCAGTGGCTCAGTGGTGTCATTGGTTTGTCAGTTTCCCCCTCTAGGAGTGGATACATGCTGAGTCTCTTGGGGAGAGGTGGCTACCCAGCACTTCCAGGGTTCTGGTACTTAGGAAGGAGAAATGGGGGAAGGTTGCTGCATAGATGTCCAACAGTATCCAGGACACCTCCCCTGTGTATTTCAAGTCTCTTTGCTAACTTTCCATATGAAACTGCACAGACAGAGGAAGATTGGTACAGATTTTTTTTTTTTTTTTTTTTTTTGAGAGAGTCTCGCTCTGTCACCAGGCTGGAGTGCAATGGCGTGATCTCGGCTCACTGCAACCTCCGCCTCCTGGGTTCAAGCAATTCTCCTGCCTCAGTCTCCTGAGTAGCTGGGATTACAGGCACCCGCCACTACGCCCAGCTAATTTTTGTATTTTTAGTAGAGATGGGGTTTCACCATTTTGACCAGGATGGTCTCGATCTCTTGACCTCGTAATTCGCCCACCTCGGCCTCCCAAAGTGCTGGGATTACAGGCGTGAGCCACGGCGCCTCACTGGTACTGATGTTTAGCTTTGCAGTGAACTTTGTTGAACTTGGTGGTAGGCTTACTTTCTACCCTTAATGGGAAAGATCCCAGGTGATAACTCTTGGCCTTGTGTTCCTCCCACTGCAAGTTGACAAGTTGACACATGTGTTGTAGTGTTGTAAGCCAGGATTCAGCAAGCCCTAACCTCATAGCCTCATTTGCATATTATCTCTATCCCAAGTGAAAGGCCTTTAAGCTCAGATCTGGGAAACTTAAAAGTCCCAGGAGTTTAATATGGAGATGTTTTCTATAAATTATTTCTGCCTCTTAAGGGCATTGTTGGAGATGTTGCTTTCATTACCGATCTTAAATGAAACCAAGGAGTCAGGCAAGATGGAAGATGTAGGATTTGGAAATAGGCAGTCTTGTCTAAGAAAGAATTGTTTGTAAAGTATTTTACTCCATGTCTTTGAGAGATCATGAGTCTAAGTATAAGAAAATTGGAGATAAAGTTGGCAAACATTTAGCTCTTCCAGTTGTTTATTTCCAGTAGATTCAGTTTTTTGAAATTCTGACTGAATGGGACTGAAATAGTAGATTTTCCATAGAACTGTTATTAAAATAGGAGATCCGACTGCTCAAATGAACTTTGGATGTGGTTCTAATTGAGGTTTGAAGTAATTGTGCTGTTGAAGTTACTGGATGGTGTTGAGCCATCCTTTGTAGTACATAGTCCGCAAATGATTTTGAATTGGTTTCTCATTGTTGGCACCTAGTTATCTGAATGACAGCCAGCCTTTGATTCTCAGATCAAAGGAGTTAAAGAAAGGACTCCATCCCTGCAGGTGTGTCTTCTGAGCAGGTGATGTTAATGACAATAACTGGGAGGCAGAGGGCACCAGAGTGGGGTGGTTTACAGATGCAGACAGTCCAGCATTCCACTAGCTAAGCAGAAGGGAAGCCATGCAGCAGTGGTACAGAGCCCATGGCTTCAGAAACCTAAAGAAAGGAGGCAGAAGCATCAAGAAAAAGCACCGCAGAGCGGTGGATGGGGTGGTAGAAATTAGGAATAGCCACTTGCTGCTCCAGCTGCCGTAACACTGGAAAAAGCTTGCAGCTCTCTGTGTGCACGAAAATTTGCTGACTGTGCCTAGCGTGTAAATAGCTCTGTGGCTCTTATTCATCCCTAGGTATTGGTTACTCACAATAATGATGCCATGTCTGTAAAGAGACTTTAAATCATGTACACTGCACTGTTTAGGAAAGCATTGAGGTATGTGATGTCTTTTAGCTAAACATTCATCAAAACAAGTTATTAGAGTAAAAGCGTGAGTGCCTCACTTCAGTTTCTGGGACAAACAACTTGGGGGCCCATCTTTCCATCTTTTTCTCAAGACTGCCAGATACTGACGTATTACTAGAAATCTTTTTTATTTTACAAATTTCTAATGATTTTTTTCCTTTCTTGTGTCAAAAATTGTTCATCTGGAGAATATAGGTGTGAAGAAAATAAAAATAAAATCATTTTTAATGCAGCCACTGAGAATAACTGCAGTTAACTTTTTGGTTCTATCTTTCCAGTGACGTCTGTATATGTATTTTAAAAGAAAGTAAAAGTAGGTTCATACTGCAAGTACTATTCAAGTATTAAATACAGTTTCCTACGTCATAATCATACCTCTTCCCTCCCCCGCCCGCTGTGTCTCTATGGTGTTTAACTGTAGTAGTTTTATAGTAGAACTAAGCAGAGTTTTGATTGACCTACAGCCATGTATTTTATTATATGGGATCCTATAGAAAGTCCTGATTCAAATATCAAACATCAGGAAGATTTGAAGATGTTAAATGTCAGTTCTTTAGGAGCCAGTGACCTCTTATAAGTCAGAGATTTAGAGTTATTTAATGCAGTGAATCAGAAGTTCCTTATGTGTATGTATTTTGAAGGATTCATTATAAAATAAAATATTTTCTTTCTCTTTAGCATTCTCTGGATATTCAACAAATACAAAGTATGACCCACACCAGATTAAAGCAGAAATAGCAAGTCGTCGGGATAGGGTGAGTAAAACCGATGCTTTTACAACCAGGTGGATGGAAGCCTGAGGCCTCGCAGCCTAGGCTGCTGGTGTTCCCCTCTGGTTGACTCCTCCTGGAGGGATCGCTAGCAGTGTTAGACTGGAAGGGTTCTGAGGGTTCTGATGCTCCTTCCCCGGTAACCCCTGAATTATCTATGTGCTACCGTGTTTCATCTCTTCAGACCCTTGTCTTGGTTGTCTGGGAAGGGGAACACTTTTGTTGCATTTGGGACAAAGCACGAGAAACATCTTGGCAATGAAGCCTGCTCCTCTCTTGGTGTGTCGTTCCCTGAATCAGGGTGTATCTTTTAGTGCGGTGGTTCTCAAATTTTAGCACAGCTAAGAAAAATACCTGGGAGCTTGTTCAAAGTGCCAGCTTCCAGGCCTAGCCCCTGAGTTTTGACGTGGACCTGGAGCGGGTCCCAGAATCTGTTTAAAGAAGCACTCCAGGAGCCATTGAGTTTCAGGTAGTCAGAGAGCAGGCTTCTGGACACAAAGTTTCATGTGCGGTGGTCTGAGAGGAGTGGGTAGAAGGAAAGATGAAGAATGTGTTACAAAAGTTGCCAGTTGTAATGTGGAAACCTTGAAAATGTTACTGGTGCCCCACTTGGGTAAGAGTCTGTCTAATCTGGGATTTTTGTATCTAAGCACAGCAGGTCTTCTAGAAAGGCTGCTTTTTATGCATGTGAATGGAAGTTTATAGTGAGAAGAGATGATCTTCCGAACTGCAAGCTGAGTAGAAACTCAGATGACAGTGTTAATAACAACTGTAGAAATCATTCTTCACAGCTGGTTTTTGGAAAAAAAATGTGATTTGTCTTTAGCTTTCCAGATTAAAACGAGAGCTGACCCAGATGAAGCAGGAACTGCAGTACAAAGAAAAGGGGGTGGAGACCCTGCAAGAGTGAGTTGCCTGGACACTTGTTCCAAAGCTTCATGACCTTCACTTTCATGCCTTTATTTATGCTCATGATTTTCCAATGCTAACTTCAGAATCTCTCTTTTCCTTGAAGATATTTCGTTGCTTTAAATGGAAATACTCGGGAAACAAGACCTTTATTTTTATGTTTATGCACGTTTGCTATAGCTGTGCAAGGCACTCATGGCTATTTACATTTAAATTAGACTTTTTCTTAGTTTTATTCTTTTAAATTTTTTGTTCTAAAATTGACATTTAAAATAAAAGAAAATTAAAAGTTTAGTTTCCCAGTCTCAGTAGCCACATCAGAAGTCCTCAGTAGTGACATGTGGCTAATGCAGGTTTTCTCCACCATTTAGCACTAGTGGGATTTGGGGCTGGATCATTCTTGTCTTGGGGGGACTATCCTATGCACTGTAGAATGTTGTCTTGGCCAGGCCTGGTGGCTCATGCCTGTAATCTCAACACTTTGGGAGGCCGAGGCGGGTGAATCCACCTGAGGTCAGGAGTTCGAGACCAGCCTGGCCAACATGGTGAAACCCCATCTCTACTAAAAATACAAACGTTAGCCAGGCGTGGTGGTGCATGCCTGTAATCCCAGCTACTCGGGAGGCTGAGGCACAATAATCACTTGGCAGGCACCTGTAATCCCAGCTACTCGGGAGGCTGAGGCAGGGAGAATCTCTTGAACCTGGAAGACCGAGCTTGCAGTGAGCCAAGATTGTGCCGTTGCACTCCAGCTTGCTCGACAGAGCGAGACTCTAAGAAAAAAAAAAAAAAAGAATGTTGTCTTTACTCTTTACCCACTAGATGCCAGTAGCATCTTCCACCTGCATTGTGACAACCAAAAATGTTTCTAGACATTGCTGAGTGTCCCCTAAAGAACACATTTAATCCCAGCTGAGAACCACCATGCTGGTGGCTACTGTATTGAACACCATAGGCGATAGATTTCCATCATCGCAGAAAGCTCCTTTGGACATTCTGGTCTGTAGGTCTTCCTCCTGTTCTCATTTTGACAATTAGAACTTTATCCCTACTAAGAGATTGGGGATGAATTGTTTACAATTAGTGAGCTGTATCAAGTCTGCAGATTTCATGAACTAGAGGTGGTGTTTGAGAAATGGCGCTGGCGTGGGTCTGAAGGTTTGCCGAGCCATTCTGTCCATTCACTGGCTTTCCTTGCTGAACTTGCACATGTGCCTCACGCCCTCTGCACCTACTTTTCTCATCTGCAAATGGTGATTGTTTTAGGCAGCTCAGGCTGCTATGACAAATACCATAGACTGGGTGGCTTGAACAGCAGATATTTGTTTCTCACAGTTCTGGAGGCTGGAGGTCCAATATTTGGTTTCTGGTGAGGGCCTGATTCCTGATTTGCAGATGACCATCTTGTCGCAGTGTCCTTTATGGCTAAGAGAGCAAAAGCTCTGTTCTCTCTTCCTTTGCCTAATCCCATCATGGGGTTCCACCCTGTGACCTCATCTACCCCAAATCACCTCCCAAAGGCCCCACCTTCAAATGCCATCACATTAGAGGGTAAGGCTGTAACATAAGAATTTGGAGGACACACAAACACACAGTCCATAACAGCAATCATTGTGCTCAGTTATACTGAGGACAGCACCAGCACCTGGTACATGGCCAGCCAGAAACAATTAGCCCGACTCTGTGTGGTTACTGTTACTGACACAGGTGGGCAGCATGTTGCCTCTTTCATCCTGCGTGCAGACGCATGAAGTGGTACACGTGACTGCAGCACTGCTCTTTATGGGGAAGTAATAAAGGAATGTGAGGTATAGATGTAATTACTACCATTACCCAGCTATGTGTTTGTGTGCATTTTGGATCTACACTCAGAGCTTCCTTTTATTAGCCCTAGTTAGTATTAGTAAAGCTTCTTCTTTAGTTTTTTTTTTTTTTTTTTTGACAGAACCTTGCTCTGTCCCAGGCTGGAGTGCAGTGGTGCGATCTTGGCTGATGGCAACCTCCCCCTCCCAGGTTCAAGTGATTCTCATGCCTCAGTCTCCCCAGTAGCTGGGATTATAGGTGCCTGCCACCACACCTGGCTAATTTTTGTATTTTAGTAGAGATGGGATTTTGCTACATTGGCCAGGCTGGTTTCCAACTCCTGACCTCAGGCGATCTGCCCACCTCGGCCTCCCAGAGTGCTGGGATTACAGGCATGAGCCACCGTGCCCGGCCTCTTCTTTAGTTTTATCTTAAGCAAATCAAGTTTCTTTTCCAGCCAACCAGCTGCTGGTTTTGTCATTCATGCAGTGCATAAGCCAGAGTGCTTTCCAAATGCACTGACGTGTGTTCTGTCCTTTTAGCCCCCCACTCCAGCCAGCCTCCAGATACTCCAACACCTCCTCAGATGCAACTGTGTGTGCTGTGGCAGTGTCATCCTGTGTCACTTTGGCTAAGGGAGTGGATAAGGAATAAGCAGCAACAAATCATTTGATTGGTGACAGGTCACCAAAAGTTATTAGGACTACCTAGTTGGATTTGAGGTGAATTTCCTACCTTCATTAGGCCACACTGTAGCTGTCTCTCATTGTGATACAGTGTCTGTGGGCAATAGGTGGTTTTTTGTTTGTTTGTTTGTTTTTTGAGATGGGGAGTCTTTCTCTGTCACCCAGGCTGGAGTGCAGTGATGCGATCTTGGCTCGCTGCAACCTCCGTCTCCTGGGTTCAAGCAATTCTCCTGTCTCAGCCTCCCAAGTAGCTGGGATTACAGGCACATGCTACCATGCCCAGCTAATTTTTGATTTTTAGTAGAGACTGGGTTTCACCATTTTGGTCAGGCTGGTCTCGAACACCTGACCTCAGGTGATCCACCTGCCTCGGCCTCCAAAGTGCTGGGATTACAGGCATGAGCCACCGTGCCCTGCCCAGTATGTAGTTTTAATGTTAGTCATTGTGCGTGCTGGAGGTTGCAGTCAATGTCATTCTCATTTGCAGCTGTGAGGAAGGTGACTGGGGTTCAGGAAGAGTCTGAGTTTGCTCAGGATTCCTGAGCATCAGCGGGGAGCCACGTCTGGCACTTCCCTCATGGCCGTGGTTTCTGGAGTGGGTTGCTGGGCTCAGTGCCTGTTGCTTTGCCGTGGCTCCATCGTTCTGGTGAACTCCATTTCCTTATTTGAAGACGAAGGCCATATAGCAGTGTCAGCTGTAGACGGACTGATTTAGAAAATAAAACGTACTGCTGACTGAGAAAACCCCCTTCTCCTTAGCATGGCTAGGATGTGAATTCATCTCTTGTAGTTGCAGTGGTTTCAAGAATAGGAAAAGGCAGCCTCTGTTTCCCTAGGGGCATTAGACAGAGAAGCAGGAGCCAGAATAGCAAGAATTTTAACTTTACACCTGCGGCCAAAATGGAGCGCAAGTTGTGCTCCTGGAAGAGAGGCGGGCCAGTGCTGTTTGGATTTTCTTTCTGCTTTCATTATCAAGATCCCACGCTTGGGAACAGCAATTGTAAACTTGCCACTTGCCAAGGGGAGGCTCCTCCTGCCTGCCTGAGCCAAGGGGAGGGAGGCTCCTTCTGCTTGCCAGAGCTCATGAGAATACCCGCCCTCCCCCTGGAGGCCAAGGAGTGGCCTGGGGAAGGCTCTGGACCTGGCCTTGGTCCTGAGGGGCTCACCCCACCTCATGCCTGACCAGGGGCAAGTCGGCTTTCAGGAGGGAGCTGCCCAGAGCCATTGTTTAATGGGCATGTTGCCTTGGCTCTGTCTGACGCTGCGTTGTCACTGTGCATGTTTACTTTATTCTGGGACAGACAGAGCCTCACAGGAAGAAGAGAAAACACAGGCACCCATGCCACTCTTAAAATATTTTTGTAAGTGGAAGATAATCTGGTAACCTTTCTCTGAGTTCCACAGCTTATGAGATGAAAACAGCCTCATTATTTTTTCTGGTATTGGACATTGGGCTTTTATGTTTGGATCGAATCATGCAAATGTATATTTTTTAAATTGAGAAATTTTAGAAGGCCTTTTCAAGCATTGAAAATGTGATTACCCCATCTCTACTGGGAAATCCTGACTATACATACAGATAGCACGTGAGCTGTTATACCTAAACATGAAGCATCTCTGATTTTATCACCAACATTGCTTTAAGGCAGTGGCCCAAGATTTTCCTCCAGAAAATTTCCTGCTGTTCTCGCTTCCCAGAATATCCAGTGTATTCTTTTCCAGAGCACCTCACCAGGAGTTTGGCTGCTTATAACATTTTAAGCTTGCCTTGTTTATCTTGGTGAATTTCCTGGCTAGCAAGGAAATTCATCATTACACTTGGGTCCAAGTAAGGAAAAAAGAACCTTTTGTATTTTACTTTAAATCTATATATGTTGTTCATTGTTGTAGAGAGGAATTGGCCACAGATATGTTTGCTGGGTTAATGATAGAATATGTACATGGGTGTGTGTTATATATGTATCTACGTGAAGTGTATACATGTAAGCTTTTAATGATGGAAAATATCAAACATAAAAGTAGAGAGAATAGTATACTAAAACCCTCCTGTACCTCTCACCCCATTTAACCTGCACAATTGCCAGTCTTGGTTCGGTGGTGACCCCGCCGCATCTGCTAAGCTCTCACGGCCTTATTGAAGCAAATGCCAGAATCCCATTTAATCCATAAATATGTCTCCAAAAGTTATGGACTTCTTTTGAAAATAATTCTAATCCCTGTACCCCACTTACTAGGCATCTTGTGTCCAGTGAGCTCTTGCATTTCTTCAGGTGTTTGGGTCCAGTTTGGGCCACAGAGTGCCTTTGATTGATGTCTCTTATGTCTTTTCTTTTCTACTCTCCCTCCTTTTTTTCCCCCTGACAGCTTGTTTGTTGGAGAAAGTAATTTGGTTGTCCTATAGAATTTCCCTAATGTTGGGTTTTGCTGCTGAAATTCACATGATGTCATTGAACATCTTCCTCTGTCCCTTGTTATTTATGCAAATGGGTATAATAGTTTGAGAGGCTTGATCTGATTCAAGTTCGATTTCTTCTTTTTAGTAAGAATGTTTTTAGGTGGTGGTGTTACTTCCATCAGGAGGTACCACTCTCTGCTTGTTTCTTTTTGTGGTGTAACGATGATCGGTAGGTTCTGGCCTTGTTAGCCCAGTGCTTTGATTTATATTAGTAACATTTCTCGTCAGCTTTTTACCTAAGTTGTGGATGTGTATCTTTCAGGATAAGTTCCTGAAAGCAGGCTTGGTAAGTTAAAGGGTGAATGTATTTGTCGTATTATAGGTTGAATATTTGTTATCTGAAATGCTCAGGACCAGAAGTGTTTTGGATTTCAGGTTTTTTTTTTTTTTTTTGAATGTTTGCATCATACTTACTGGTTCAATATCCCTAATCCAAAAATTTGAAACCTGAAATGCTTTAGTGGTCATTTTCTTTGAGTGTCATGTCAACGCTTAAAAAGTTTCAGATTTTGAAGCACTTTGGATTTCGGATTTTCGGATTAGGGATACTCAGCTTGTATTAGATATGGCCAAATTCCTTTGCTGCGGGGGTTGCACCGTTTTGCCTTCCTACCACTAACATATGAGTGTTCTCGTTTCCTGTGGCTTTGCCAACAGGATGTGTTGATAAGCATTTGCATTTTTGCCAGTCTCATAGGTGAGAGATAGTATCTCAGTGTAGTTTCAATTTGCATTTCTCTTGAGGCCTTTTATAAAAGTCTTCAGAAAATAGGAGCACCATTTACCATGAGTAATTAAAATTTACAGAAAAATTGAGCTTTTCCAGTGAAAGATCTCCTAGACTCTGTTGCCCTAAAGTTTCTGAAACGTTTTGGAAAAATTACCTTACTGTAACTTACTACTAGTGTCCAGGGGCAAAGGGAAGACGCAGGACCAGAACGTGCCATGTTTCCCAACTGGGTGATGTGCGTGAACGGACCAAGTGCACCAATAGATGTGGGCAAATTCCCCTCTCCAGCTCCTGCCTGGAGCTCTAGAAAGCACCTTGTGTTAAATTTTTTTTTTTTTTTTTTTTTTTGAGGCATAGTCTCACTCTGTGGCCCAGGCTGGAGTGCAGTGGCACGATCTTGGCTCACTGCAACCTCTGCCTCCCGGGTTCAAGTGATTCTCATGCTTCAGCCTCCTGAGTAGCTAGGACTACAGGTGCACACCACCATGCCCAGCTAATTTTTGTATTTTTTAAAGTAGAGACAGGGTTTCTCCATGTTGCCCAGGCTGGTCTTGCACTTCTGGGCTCAAGCCATCTGCCCGCCTTGGCCTCCCACAGTGCTGGGATTGCAGGCGTGAGCCACTGCACCTGGCCCCTTATGTTAGCTTCTGAGTGGTCCTGCAGGTGGGAAGCTCATTTAACATTGCCTTTCCCTGAGTTTCCTGCTCGTGTTATTGGAGCCTTTTCCTGCCATGATACCTATAATGTCCGTGAGCACTGGCTTGATGGCAGAAGATGCTTTTGGGGAACTCTGCCTGGCCACCTTGTCCATGGTGTGCTGTTTCTGCACCTGGCCTCTGATCCTTCTCACAGCTTCCACCACCACGGCTCTGGGCCAAGCACTAATGTGAGTCTCCATCCTCGCACAGTAGCCACGGGGTTCTTCCACAACTGGTGCTCTCCTTGTGGTCCTCCTGTGGCTCTCTCTCACCTACAACACAAGCCAGACTCTACATAGGCTGGCCGTCTGCCCTGCCTCATTTACCTCTAGTTTCACCTTTGAAAGGGATGTCCTGTACCGTGGGTACTTGGAGCTCCCTCTGCCTGGAATGCTCTTTCCCCCAGATGCTCACATGCCTGCTCCCTCCCTTCCATGGGCCTTTGCTTAGTGACTTCTGGAGAGATCCTGGCTTAACCATCCATCTAAAAATGTACTCTATCACACTCTGTCCCCAAACTCTGCTTCATTTTTTTTTTTTTTTTTTAACATTCGTGACTGCCTGACCTAAGGATGTACTTTTCATTGTCTGTCTCCTTGGCTGGAATCGTGCTGCACGAAGACAAGGACTTGGCTTTGTTCGCTGCTTCATCCTGAGGACCTAGCCAGTTCTCAGCACAGGGTGGGGCTTGGGAGTGAATGCAGATTGCCCAGGTGTTGGGGGGAGTGGCTGAAGTTGCTGTTCCTGCCGGCTAGTAGCCATCACAGTGTCCCCTTCTTTCTCGGACACTGGGACACTGAGTGAGGGCACATCTTTCCTTGGCCGAAACTTTTGTCCCCGGGCTAGAGGAACTCAGGGAGGCCTGCAGACGTTGCCCAGTCACCTTCTTGCTAACTGTCCTCTAGCACGGCATTCTCTTCTGCATTTTGTGTGATATTCTTCTGGCCTGGGTTTTAAGAAGTCCTATTATCACCGCTCTTCAAATCACAGAAAGGGATGCTCACCAAATGTTCCACTAACTAGTTTCCATGAGGTACATTCTTAGCCACTAGGCGAGCCTCTGCTTCAAGACTTTTGATTTCTTGATTAACTTCCCAAATGGGGTGAAACCCATTTGTCTCCTTAAATACGAGCCACTACATCCTTCTAAGCATGCAATACTAGAATGAAGCATTACTACATATTAGAATTAGCATTTTCTGTCTGAAGGGATTTAGTAGTCTCAAGAAAGGGTGGGATTGTTCACTTAGAACAGGCTTAAAGTAACAATCTCCCATTAGTGTAGCACCTACGGTACAGCCCATGCGAAAACCCCGGCAATACTCAGATAACAGCAGAACGTACAGAAATGGGCTGGAAACAAAAAGAGCATTGTTCCTGGTTGTGGGACAGGTCTGGTGTCCCACACAGGTCTCACTGTTGATAGAAAGCCGCCGGAAGCTTTCTGAGGTTCACCCAAGGCCCTCTGCCAGAGCTGCTGATAGAAAATGTAGAAGTTGTAACAAACCTTTCCATTCTTTTGGGTTGTAATCTGTGGTATTAACACAGAATATCTTTAGAGGGCTGGCAGCTCTTTCCTTCAAGATGTGGGGTTAAGAAGTTATGTGGTTTTACTCTTATTTTTGCTAGTGCAATTCTCTTTGACATCTTAAATTGAACAACCAATATGGAAATTTTAGGGTGGCAGGAGGTAGAGGTTGACAATTAATATCTCTAAAATGCCTTTTCCATTGTACTGGGTTCCTCCTCTGAAGCTGTATCTTCTTCTTTTCTCTCCAACCCATTTCTTTCAAGAGCACACCATAAAGTGCACCAGTTTACTTTGGGATGACATTTGACTGATTATATGGGTGGCCTTCAGGTTTGACACAATGGGCATTTAGAGGCCTTGACTTTTAATATATTGCGAACCTGGTGATGGAGCAGACAAGTCCTGGTGTGGGGGGCCTTGGCCTTGAACTTCACTCTGCCTGTTACTGGCTGTGTGACCCTCAGCAAATCACTTAACATCCCTGAAGCTGAATGCAAAATGTAGAGGGTGCAAAAGTGAAGACTGTGAGTCTGTGCACTGAATTTTGATTTCATATTGCATAATAACTTATGTCTTTGTTTATTCTCCTTGAGCAGTTACCGCTTTTCTATCATTTTATTTGTGATGTATGGTAAAGGCACTGTCTTGCACTCTTAACTAAAATTAAGACCAGAATAAGGCAGTTCTTTGGCAGTCACAGATCTTAATGATTTTTTAAATGAACTGGAATACATAGATATTTTTTAAAAATACCAAATCATTGAGCACATCATCTACATTGGACCAAAGTTTTATAGGGAAGTTTTAGAGAGAGTGTGCTCTCAAATAAATGAATTTTGCAGAAGTGAAAGAAGACGTTTACTGTCCTTTGAAGTTTTTGTTGAATGAAAATGGATCACATTTGAATAAATGGAGGTGGTTGGAGTTCTCTGAAACATAGCTTGCCCTTGTTTTTTTTTTTTCTTTTAAAATCTGGACCTGCCTTGCCCACTCTGAGAGCAGTAGATGTCATGCTCAGTAGGAAGGGGCAGCACCACACCTCGTGATCCTGGGCAGGCTTTGGAGTCAGCCTGTGGGTTTGAATCTGGCTCTGCCAGATATTCGCTTGTCATCTGGGCCATTTAGTTAATTGCTCTGAGCTTCAACTTCATCATCATCAAATCCGAGGAGGTTATGCTTATCTCATGGGGGGGGGGGTGTTAAGTGAGGTGACAAGCATGCAGCAAGACCCTGTCACCTAATAGGTGAACTACTTTAAAATAAGACTCAGTGCTTTGAGATGTATGGCCTTTTATTTCTGTCTTGCATTCAAGACTCCTGGTTCCCCACACAGCATCTGAAATAGCAAAACACATGGGCTTTGCTTCTGTTTTACGTTGCCTACATTATGTGTCTTGGTGTTTCTGAGATCCCTCAAAGACAATGGCTCTCTCCAAGGGACCTTACCCCCAGCCTGAGCTCCTGAAGTAGAGAGTGATAAGAGGCTCCTCCAACCTGGTGGTTCTAGGAGCTGGTTGATGGATCATTGAATCTCCTAGTTCCACCTGTAGGGGTTCACCTTCAGCAGGGACTCCCGGAGTCTATATTTGTTCTGATGACCAACTGCGTTTTGGGGCCACATTCTATCTCCAGACTTCTGGTTCTAGTCCTACCCTTCATACCATTCAGCCACACAGCGCCCCCTGTGCAAATTTCAGTGAACTACGTTGATTTTTTTGTTGTGAAGCTGTCACAGCTAAGAAAGTACAAGGTAGCCCTTCCGTGAATATCCCCAGTGAGTTACCAGCAGTGAGTGAGAAGGCCAACTGTTTTGGTGGAAGTGGGGTTGGTTTTGAGGGACAAACAAAAGAGTTTTGAAAATATACAATGGGTTTATATGCCTAGTGTCACCATTCTTGCTATTGGCTCCCACATTTCAGTAGCCACCAAGTGGCATGCTGGTACTGTGCTAGGAACTTTTTCTATTTTATTGCCAAAAATCACGGGGACTCTCAGGTGACATAGACTGTTCCACCACCTCAATCATTTGAGTGAACTATTTTGTGAAAGAAGGGATTTAATGAGAGCAGAATAAAAAGAAAAATATGCCTACAGCTCAAACTTTAGTTCATGCTCACTTTAACTTTTGGCATGGAGCACTCTATAGTTAAAGATATATGTACCTTTTAATAAAGATGTATAAATAAAGACTTGTGCTTGGTAGGAACAGACAAGGCAATGTGTTTTTGAAAAACCTACAAGTCTGTAATAGCCATTATGGAAGTGCCTGCAGGGTCAGGCCACGTTAGCATTTAGGAGTGTCACTATTCATCATGCACGGTGTGCCTCTATCTGCTCTCCTCGGGGCAGGACTCAGGACTAGTGTTTATAAATATTTTATTTGTAGCTGGTGGCAATTGCAGCAATGCTGCTGAGCCCCAGAGCCCTGTTCAAAGGGAGGCAATGGCTTCCTGCTTGTGTTGTTTGCCCTCCTCTTAGGCCATGGATGCTGATAGCTCAGGTTGACTCCGGTGCCGAGTTTTGCTTGAGTTGTGACATATTTGGCAAGGAATTTGTTAATGATAATAAAATACCAGAGTTGGCAAGTTACTTACTTTTTCTCCCATGAGTAAGGAGATTCTGTGTTATCCTGATAATAACAATCACCGCAAACACCATATGCCAGGCCTCCTGCCAAGCAAGCCCTTTCCTTGCATTTTCTCATTAAATTTCATGCCCATCCCATGGGAGAAGTATTTTTAGTGTCCCAATTTGAGACAGGAGGAAGCAGGTGGAAAGAGGGAAGGTGACTCACCCAGGTCCCACAGCCAGTGAGTGGCAGAGCTGGGTGCCACTCGCACCCACCAGCATGCCAGAGGTTTCTGTGAGTGGTAAGCAAGGGAGTTGGGGCTGGCAGTTAATGATCCAGGTTTTTAGGATAACATGGAGGGAAATGTTAGAACCAGAACCTGTGAACTGGGAGACTTGGAACCTGAAAGAAGCTAGTTGCTTTCCAGAGAAGGAATTCATTCCACTCTGGACCAAGGTTTCTCAAGTTCCTTAGCCTTAGGGCTTTCCAGGCTGGAGCCTCAGGTGTAGGGGACGTGACAAAGGACATGCTTCAGAGGCCACCTCCCTTTGAAGGCAGAACCAAGTCTTGTTTTGTTCTGTGCTCTGCGTCCAACCCCAGACCTAGGCCTGGTGTGCACAGGAGCTGGCTGGGAGGATGGAAGCTTGGAGGAATGGTGGGAGGAAGGGGAGGAAGGGGGAGGGAGGGACGTTGCCATTTTCCCTGGATGGGTGTTTGGATTGAAGGAAAGAATTGAGGACTTGGTAGGAGAAAGAGTGAGTAATAAATTAGAACCAGAATGAAATCAGAGTTATAGGAGACAGAAGAGTTTCCAGCTTTTGTACAAAGCACCATTATCGAAAGCTCACTACTTCTTGCTGTGTCCCATATGTTCTCCCTGTACACAGATCTCATTCATATGTTTATTTAACAAAGATTTCGACCACTAACCTGGGGATAAACAAAACATGTCCTCTTCTCAGAGAGAGGAGTTTACAGTCTCGGGAAATTACTCAAGCAAGCAATCTTGTTGCGTGATCATTAGCAGAGGATGTGGGCATCCCAACTTGGAAGTCTTCACCTGCCCAGGGTGCTCTTGAGCAAAGGGTGTTGCATTGACCAGAAGGAGGGATGCTTCCTTGGGGTCTTTCTTTTTCTTTGCCAAAACATTACTTTTAACTGTTTCCACCTTTCTGTGAAGCTTTCGGGTTTTCATAGTTGTATGTTTAATGGAATGCTAGGATCTCATGTGAAATAACATTGATTTTTTTGTTTTAACCAGGATTGATCGGAAGATGTCAAGTACTCACACCAGCTACAAACTGGATGAGGCGCAAGCTATCATGAGTGAGCTCCGCACCATCAAGAAGGCTATTTGCACAGGCGAGAAGGAGAGACGGGACCTGATGCATGTAAGCTGCCTGCCTGCTCATGTGTTTTATTTTAAGATGTTTTTAATATACTTAGGTATTACATATTATATAGTTATTGTATATATAACATATAATACACACACACATGCATACACACATACGCACCCCCCACTGTATTTAACTATGTATAGAGTCATCCCTTTGTATCCTTGGGGGATTGGTTCCAAGATACACCCCCATCCCTCAGGATAACAAAATCTTTGAATGCTCAAGTCCCTTATATAAAATGGTGTAGTATTTGCATATCTGCACAATCCTCCTGTATACTTTTCTTTTTTGTTTTGGAGACAGGATCTCTGTTCCTAGGCTTGAGTATGATGGCACAAAAATGGCTCACTGTAGCCTTGACCTCCCAGGCTCAAGCCATCCTCTCACCTCAGCCTCTAGAGTAGCTGGGACCACAGGTGTGCACCATCTTGCCCGGCTAATTTTTATATTTTTAGTAGAGACAGGGTCTCACCATGTTGGCCAGGCTGGTCTCAAACTCCTGGCCTTGAGCGATCCTCCCGTCTCGGCCTCCCAAAGTGCTGGGATTACAGGCATGAGCCACTGCGCTTGGCCCCTCCCATATACTGTAAATCATCTCTAGATTAGTTATAATACCTCCTGCAGTGTAAATGCTATGTAAATTGATGTTACACTGTATTGGTTTTTTCTTTGTGTTTTTTTTTTTGTTGTTTTTTTTCCCTCCGAATATTTTCTATCAGCGGTGGGTTAAATCTGGAGATGTGGAACCTGCGGATATGGAGGCTGACTGTTTTAGTTTTCTGGGGTTGTCGTAACAAGGTAGCACAAACTGAGTGGCTTTAGAACAACAGAAATTTAGTCTCTCAGTTTTGGAGGCCAGAAGTCTGAAATCAAGGTCAGGGATTTGAAATCCTGTGGACAGGGTCATACTTCTGAAGCCTCTAGGGGAGGATCCTTCCTTGCCTCTTCCAGCTTCCTTGGATTGTAGACACGTTACTCTGATCTCTGCCTTCATGGTCACATGACTGTCTCTGTGTCTGAATTTCCTGTTCCTGTAAGGACACCAGCCATTGGATAATGGCCCACCCTAACCAGTATGACCTCATCTTAACTAGATTACATCTGTAAAGACTATTTCCAAATAAGGTCACACTCACAGGTTCCTGGGGTTAGGACTTGAACATATCTCCTGGGGGAACATAATTCAACCCACAGCAATGGGTGATGCATTTATATTGTTCAATAATTAAGATAATTCCAAAGGTCTATGATAAAAAGTCTCGCTATTGCCCCATCCTCCTACTGCCCCTACCTGCCTTTATTAGCTTCTTGCCTACCCTTCCAACATTCATGCGGGCACACAAAAATGAGAATACGTGTTTAGCCGCCCTCACGCAAAGCCAGGACTGTGATACTGTTCCACACTAGCTTCCTCACTTAACAGCAATATCCCCTACCTTTCCCCATATCTGTACACAAAGAGCTGCTTCTTTCCTTGAGATGGTTGCGTAGTATTTTACTCTGTGGGTGTATTTGTATTATATGTAACTGGGATCATTGTAGCTTTATATTGCTTTATGTTGTTTTCCCCTTGAGCTCTTGTAGTTTCTGTTATTTTTAGAAAAAGTTGAATTTTTGCAAATACAAAAATCTGCCTCCGTGGTGGGGAACTCAAGCAAGACATCTGAGTGGCTGGCCCTAGTGCTGCACATGGTGGTCTCAGAGAGGCCAAGGCAGGGAGCACTGCTTGACCTCATGACATAAAGTGCTGGAATGCATTCAGTGCTGTCAGTTACAGTTTTTATGTTTCATCTGCTACCCTAAGTGAGCACCTACTGCCTGCTGGCATGTGTCTAGATTCTGTAGAGTATAAGACCCACAGGACAGAACAAGCAAAGCTGAAACTCATAGGCAAAATGAGACAGATGCACAAAAAACTACCCTGCCTGGGCAGTGCTTTCTAAGGTCAAGGCCATGAGGGACTTTCGGAGAGTCCTCACGGTGCTTATTAAGATGCAGATTACCAGGCCCCACCCTAGACTCACTGAATTAGAATCTCTGGAGGCAGGGCCCAGGAATCTGTATTTTCAGATGACCTCTCTAGGTTGTGATAAGTAAATGGTAAATTGTTAGATTTTTTTTTTTTTTTTTGGCACACGGGTAGCACTGAGAACAGCTACCATTTACTGAGGTCTCTGCTCAGCTGACGTCAAACAAGATGCCCCATGTTTGTTACCCATCACCGACACCCCAGGCTGAACCACGTCGTGTTCCATGGTGGAGACACAGAGGCTTTATGCCATGAGGCCAAGTAGGGCTGCCTGCCCCAGCTTCTCT
This sequence comes from Mandrillus leucophaeus, assembly GCF_000951045.1. Taxonomy (NCBI): domain Eukaryota; kingdom Metazoa; phylum Chordata; class Mammalia; order Primates; family Cercopithecidae; genus Mandrillus; species Mandrillus leucophaeus. The sequence goes on along the minus strand of NW_012108441.1, from coordinate 766,908 downwards.
GAGGCCACCCTGTGCAGCACCAGGGCCAACCACTCATTTGCCTTGCTTGAGTTCCCACCATGGAGGCAAGTGATAGAATTGCTGGAAGAAGCTTCAGGCCCGAGCGCCTTCTTTGATGTCTCCATAGCCTCTCAAACTCTGAGAAGCTCCAGGAAGAGGCACGGGCAGAGTCCTCTTCTATCCAGGTTAAATAAGTCATTTTACCTTTCTTACGTGAACTTAACAATATTGACCCCTCCAAGAAGGCTTTATCTCAATCTCAAGCCAGTTTTGTGAGTTCTACTGCACTTGGGCATTTTTGGTTCTGGTGTCTAGTAAAATTTGCTGAAAGTGAATATATTCAGAAGTCTAAAAGAAATGGTCAAAAATCTGATTTCTGGGTGGATGCAGTGGCTCATGCTTATAATGCCAGCACTTTGGGAGGCTGAGGCAGGAGAATTGCTTGAGCCCAGAACTTTGAGAAAAGCCCAGGCAACATAGTGAGACCTGGTCTCTACAAAAACAAACAAACAAACAAACAAAAGTTTAGCTGGGTGTGGTGGCGTACCTGTAGTCCCAAGTACTCAGGAGGCTGCGGTGGGAGGATCACTTGCGCCCAGGAGGTTGAGGCTACAGTGAGCTATGATTGTGCCACTGCCCTCCGGCATGAGTGACAGAGTGAGACCCTCTCTTAAAAAAAAAAAATCAGATTTTCTGATTTCTGCTTAAAACTGTCACACAGAGAGATTTCATGTGCCAGAATGCATACTTTAATTTTTGGCAAACCAACATACATATGAGATTACTTTTGACCATGTACAATTATGACTAAAAAATGAGGTTTATGAAAATACGTAAGCTTTAACAGCAACTCAAAGAACTGAAAAAAAAAAAAAAAAAGTAAACATTGTCTGGGAGCTGTTTTCCCCTTCCCTGTGTTTCCTCTGTAACAATCTGAAGGCAGCATTCATCTCTGTCAGACTCATTTACATTTTCGATAGAAATACTTATTTTTTTCTTTAGGAAACACGAAGGTTTAAGAACCAGTAAAAATGGTACCATAATTGTCCTCTATTTTATTCACATGCTGCCAGGGGAACTTAGTTACAATGTGATTTAAATGACTAAGAATTTTATTAGAGGTGCCTGTGATGAAGGACATTTATGTGAAATCTAATGAGTGTGGGGGTCAGGTGGGGCAACTGTTCAGTAATAAATAAAGCAGCAGACCTAAAACAAATGAGAGGACCACTTCTGGAGGAAAGAGACACATCGCCATCTCCGTTCAAAGAGCTTGTCTCATTCTGTTCCAGAGCCTGGCCAAGCTGACTGATAGCTTCAAGAACAGCTGCTCCGTTACCGACTCTCTAGTGGACTTCCCTCACCATGCAGGCGTGCCTGGCGATGCTGGTCTACCCCAGCAGTTCTGCGATGCCGGCTCCCAGACCGATATAATCGGGGAGGTATATGTGCGCCCAGGGGGGGAAATGCACCGGGAGAGGGAAGGGCTGCTTCAGTGTTGCCATCACTGGTTTGGTGTAATTTTCCATGTTCACTTAAGAAATGCCTTCACTTTTGTGCCATTAAGTTTGAAGAAAAAGTATTGTGTCTCACATCCAGCTGTGTGATACAACTGAATTGCTTATCACTGCTGCCTTTATGATTTGGACTCTTATAAATGACAGACTCCTTGTGAGAGTTGAGTTTCACTGTTCTTTTGACAGACATACGACTTTTTAGAGCATGGGTCCCCACAGTTTTTCTGTGAAGGGCCAGATAGTAAATATAGTCACTATTTAAGGCTTTGCAGGTAGTTCTGCTGGAACCGCCCCACCCTGTCATTGCAGTGTACATGCAACCATGACAGAGATGCCTTGCAAGCATGTAAGGTTGGGGCCTCGAGCTGCTCAAACGTTCACTTACAGAACAGCCAGTGGGGCCATAGGTACTGATTCCTGCCTTAGACCACTGATTTCCAAAGGCTTTGTAGCTGTGCCACCTTGGGTGTTACTTTATTGCTGTTTCTTACTCTTCTGAAAGAATGTCAGGAAATTGAACTGAATTAAAAGTCATTTTGTTTGAGACTTGGAAGACTGTCATAATGCCTCCTTTGTTAATTAGTGAAGCCTTGAGTTAGCCACAGAAGCAAAGTTGGGAAGATCACCATTTGAAACAGGGTAGTGGATATTCAAAGGCACTACTATTCTAATATCATTGAGTGAAGCTTGACATTAATTTGTTACCAAATGGAAAAGCAGTTTAAAGAGCTTCTTTTTTTTAAGGATTATTAAGTAAAGATGAGGTATCAATGGAATGCACAGTGCCACCCCCCCTACACCGAAATAAAATAAATAAAAGGAAAGCAACAAAAGGAGAAAAAACAATTGATGGAGAACTCTGAGTTTTAAATAATTAGCTAATGAATATTTTGAAATCTTGGCAACTAGTGCCTCTTTGAGGGGAGTATAATGTAGGAAATCATGGCCCTTTATGTCTTGGGTGTCCTGGAACAGTCCTATTTTCAAATTTGCCCACATTGTTCCAAACGTACACTTGGCCATTTTTGACTAGGCATCTTCTTTGGATGAAAGAATATGGTCACCATCTGTAACACACAGAGGATAATCTGTAATTCAAAAATGTTTGGCATTTTTGCCTAAAGATTTTGGAGTGAGGGAAGGAAACAAGTACGGGACTCATTGAATTCGTGAATAATTCATTGCTGCTTATTGTAAGGTTAGAATTAGAATTTAGTTTGAGAGAAACAGTTAAGATAGAAGGTTCTCCAGTGATTTAGGTCAACCCTTCTAAAAATGTCAGTTGAGGAGTGGTGGCTGGTTATGCTACTTGAGCAGTCGCTGTTCATTGTTGATGAGCCCCTGCCGTTTACTGGGGCCGACCCTGGGTCAGCAGTTTCATAGCTGTTATCTCAGTTTAAGTAGTTGTTCCCATCCTGTGTGATGTGCAGGAGACCGAGATACCAGGTTACCTAAGGTCTTGTAGCTGAGGAGAGGCAGGTCTGGGTTTGAAACATTTCTCATCCCTAAACCCCTGTAGTTTCTAAGAAACCACATCGTGTTATTATAGAAAAATAGATCAAAAGGCTATGACTGTATTAGCTAACCATTGCTGCAAAACAGATTTCCTCAAAACGTAGCCTCTTACAACAACACTCCTTTATTATCTCATGCTTGATGTGGTCCAGGAGACTGGACTGGGTCTTCTGCTCCATGGTTTCTCAGGAACCTGCAATCAAGGTGTCAGCCAGGGCTGTGGTCTCATCCAAAATCTCACCTGGGGGAGGAGCCACTGTTAAGCTCATGCGATTGTTGGCAGGATTCAGTTCCTCACAAGTTGCTGGACTGAGGGCTTCAATTCCTTGCTACGTGGGCCGCTCCAGCACGGCAGTCTGCTTCATCAAAGTGTGCCAGCTGAGAGAGTCCACTAGCAAGGTGGAAGTCACAGTCTTTTGTAACCTATTCACAGAAATGACTTCCCATCACCTTTGCTGTGTTCTATTGGTTAGAGTCAAGTTGTAGACCCAGTTTATTCTCAAGGGGAGGGAATTTCACATGGGGAGAATCCCAGGAGTGGAGGTCATTGGGGGCCATCTTAGAAGTCTGCCTACCTCACTTTGAGCTTGTGTTGAGTCTGTTTTGTGGGGTGGGTATTGCTGTATATCAGACGTGCTTTTTGAGACTGGAGATTTGCAGCCACAGGGTTGCACACGCTGTAGGGCTGCATAGGAGCTCTGTAGCAGGAGTCTCTTGGATCCATTTGGCTGTCCTTTCTTTTCACTAAAATGTCTATTTAATTCTCAAGAGTACAGAAACAAAGCTTAGAGAGTGGTGCATACAGCTTTGAGAAGAGGTTTGAGAGATGATGTTTATAGATCCTGATGAAGAGTTGGTTGTGAGGTCACTAATAAAGAGGGGACTGAAATGGCAAGTCGTCATCTCCACTGTGGACAGTTTTTGGAGCTGTGGCACTGCCACTTAAATACATTTATACTGAGGAAGCTGGAGAGGAGCATTGGATGAGGCCATTTAAACATGTATAATTGTGGCCAGGCATGGTGGCTCATGCTGGTAATCTTAGCACTTTGGGAGGCTGAGGTGGCCATAGTTGGCCAGATTGCTTGAGCCCGTGAGTTAAAGACCAGCCTGGGCAACATGGTGAAACCCCGTCTCTACAAACCAAAAATTAGGCAGGTGTGGTGGCTCATGCCTGTAGTCCCAGCCACTTGGGAGGCTGAGGCAGGAGGATTGCTTGAGCCCAAGGGGTTGAGGCTGCAGTGAGCTGTGATTGCGCCTCTGCACTCTAGTCTGGGCAATAGTGTGAGACCCTGTCTCAAAAAAAGAAACCATGAACAATTGTCATTCTGGTTGGAGAATGCTCAGTCCCTTGTAAGGCACTTTTTCATCTTGCCATTCAAGGCAATAAATTTGCAAAGAAATTTTTCATCAACATAGATCAAAATTCGTATCGATAAATTCATTGCTAATCATTCAAGTTGAATATTTTCAGATACTTGTTGATGGGAAGTTATTTCAAAAACAAAGACTTGGTGGTCATAATATGTGGTCTAGTAAGGTCAGATCAACAGATGGAGCCGATTTATTGAAACTGGAGTTGTATGAATATTTGCAGGAATGAGGAATTAACCAAAATGTACTACAGTTACTTCCTATACATGTCTTTTTTTTGTTTTGTGTAGGATTTTGTTGCCGTCAATGTAACTGGTACGAAAATATTTAAGTACATCTACTCGTCATGGAGCACTGCATTTAGAGGCTAACTCTATATTGGTACTCCCCGAGTTGTGGCTTTTTGAGACCTTGCTTGCTTTCCTTTTGCCCTTGCTTCTTTAACACGCCTCGTGGCATCAGCAGGCGTCCACCAGCCCATACCTCACACAGCGAGTCCAGCTGCCTCAGACCATGGGGCTTCTGAGTAGAACATCATTATGTTTACTGAGGAATTAGAGAATGGACTGCACAAAATGGGATGACTGGTTTTTGCCTTTGTATCAACTTTTTCTAAGTAATTTCCTACTTCTTTTAAAACCTAAATTGTGGTTGTTGTTTGGAATTACAGAATAGATAGATGTGCTGCTGCTGTAAAAAAACAAAAAACCCTACCAGTTTAGGCAAGCAAGAGTCTTCCCTTCCCCCTCCCCGCTCCCCAGCCAGGGGCGGCCGCAAAGGGTTATTTGGTGTTTCCTTCCAGACCTTGCACAGATTGAAAGTGAAAGAGATTAAGAGTATTTCTCATTGCTGTCGAAAGTTTAAGTGAAGTTGCTATTTTGGAAATATGTTTTTAATATGCGTTTCCTTTCTTTTTTCTCTCTCTCTTCTGTTCCGGAAAGTTCGTCTTTGATGATAAAACAAGACTTGTAGACCGAGTCAGACTTAATTGGCAGTATGAAGAAGCCAGAAAGAGGTAAGAAGCGCTTTTATCCAACCTCGCCTTCTGCTTACTTACTTTCTCCTGTGGAAGGAGGCGTGGCAGAGTTCCTGCGTGTGATTGTCCACGTCTGATCGGAGAACAGCGTTTGATAGAATATCAAGTCAAGGATCTTCATTTACATGTAGCTTAATACATACATATGACAACATTTCAAGTGCATTTAAAATGTGAAATTTGCAGTATTGCAAACAGTGATACAGACGTGATTCCCTAAGAATAGAAACTTTTTTGGCTTCATCATCTCTGGTAGTTCAGAACCTTTACCCCTCCTTCCCTTCCCTCCTTCCAGTAGACCAAGCATCAGTTCTGGAGGGTATCGTAAGTGAAACCACTTGATCTTTCATATGTGTGGCTTCTAACTCCATAGGCTAATGGGCAAAGCCATGTATCTTGGTTATAAGACATTCAATAAGCATTAGGTCAACAGGTGAGCAGTACCTAATTGATTTCATTCCATGTATGTTGTCCTGTGTCACAAACCGTTGGCCTCCTGCAAATTGCAGCTTGACTCACTTTGTGTGCTTATGTTTCTCTTTCCTCACTTCCCTCCCTCCCTCCCAGTCTTCATCCTCAGACATGGACAAAGCTGAGAGGCTTCCAAACCCTCGCATGGTATAGTATTTCAGGGCGCCACACATCTCCTCACCTGCGCAGGACTCCTGTTTTCAGTATTCTTATCCTTTCTGGCTTTTGTATTCTCTTTTTAGAGACTTTCTCTCGTTTGTGCCTTCTGGAAAGAGTCTTAAAACCAAATTATTTCCAAATAAGTGCTTCAGAAAAGTATCAAGCATATCTTTTTAAAAAAAGTTTCTTGAGTCACATATGAAATATTATCATGGGGGGCGGGGAGAGCAGAATAAAAGAATGTAGGGTGGGGTAAGGGAGTTCTTTCTGGAAGCTAAACAGTTAGGCCTGCTCAGCACACTGTACCATTCATGGATGTCTGGAAAGCTACTTTGTTGGCTTTTTAAAAAATGTAAAAATAGTAACAAAAGCACATCATATGATTCAGTGCTCCAGGGCCAACTTAAACGGACACGGACACGGACCTTCTGTTTTCTAGGAGGTTTTCTAACCAGTGCCTCTTGGCTTTTTAGGATGGACTCGTGGTGGACTTTAAATTTCCCCACAGAACAGTGCCAAGTTCATTTGCCAATACCGGTTGTCTCTGTGGTGGCATTCTTCATTTATCATGCATTCCTTCTCTTTAGTCTGCCCGAGTTTGTGAGGAGCGATGGTCTCTTCTGAATATTTCTCTGCTCTTGCCTGTTGCTGGTGGAAGTGCAGAGTGTGGGCGCTGGAATTTGCTGTGCTGGATTAAACTCAGCAAATAGATTGTTGCTACACTTAAGAACATGATTGTTATGTGTTTGGCTGTGACATTTACCAAACATAGCAAGTGATTTATTTGTTTTCTAGAGATGGTGCCAGTATACGGTGAGTAACCTTCTAAATGTTGGGATAATACATTTGGGTGAAAAGTTGAGTATTTAAGAAAATTATCCAAGGGGCAGGCATGATACTTCATCAGTTCTTTTGAAAAAAATACCATATTATTTCAAGATGGCCAGAACCTTGTTAGGAAATGCACCGCAGCTACAGAGGAAGGTCCAGCCTTCAGTGACCGTAGCGGCATCTCAGAAATGCCTCTGTGGGCTGTGTTGGAGCATTTAAAAACCAGAGATGTCTTTTAAACTCCACCTGGGTGGGCCTGCACAGGTGCTACCTGTCCTTTTCCCACTAGCATAGTGGGGCTCCACACAGGGAGCAAGGTCTTCACCCTCCAGGAGACCTCCAGCAGTGTTTGCAGACATGTTTAGGTGTCCCAACTCTAGGGCAGGTGCTGCTGGCATCTAGTGGGCAGGGGCCAGGGAAGCCGCTCGACATCCTGTTGTGCACAGGATGGCCCCCGCAACAAAGGCTTACCTGGCCCAGCATGGCCACAGTGCCGAGGTCCGGAAACCTTGCCCTGGGGCTTCTTCCTGTCTTGCTCCTGAATCTCCACAATGTGTGGACAACAAGGGGCCCACAGGAGCAGGTGGCCTGCGGACTCACAGGCATCAGCCCGCTCCCCACTCACCCTGCTCCAGCCAGTCGACCCCTCGATGTTCAAGCACGCCTGCACTGAGCAGCCCCTCGGGCCTCCCACTGGGCCTCAGTCCCACCGAGCCAACTCCTGAGCTAGCATGTGCAGCTGGCCGAATGATGGTCCCTCAAGGTGTCTGCATCGTGATCTCCACAGCCTGTAAAGATGTGGCTTTCCATGGCAAAAGGGACTTTGTGGATATAATTAGATTAGGGATCCTGAGATGATGGGGAAATGAGCCTATATGGTCCAGGTGGGCCCAGTGTCATCATAAGGGTCCCCATAAGAGAGAGACAGGATGGTCAGCAGCAGAGAAGGAGATGTGAGGTTGGAAGCAGAGGTCAGAATAGTGTGGGGCCAGGAGCCAAGGAGCACGGGCAGCTCCTAGAAGCTGGAAGGTGCAAAGAAACAGATTTTCCCCTGGAGCCTCCAGAAGGAACGCAGCCCTGTAGACCCATTTTCGACTTCTGCCCTCCAGAACTGTAAGGGAATAATAGGTGTTGCTTTAAGCCATTAAGCTGTGATAATTTGGGGCAGAAAAGAACAAACTCATACAGCGCCCTTGGCCTGTTCTGTCTTCTCTGCCTGGAATGGGGTGGCTTTTCTCCAAATTTTCACATGACCTCTGCTCTCCTTTTGATCACCTTGTTAGAGAGGTTTCCTTGACCATCCTGAATAAAATCGCACCACCCTGTCTTCACCCCTGTCCCCCTGATTGGCTGAGCAAATGTTATTACCTAACCAGTGTTTACTTTCTTACTGCCTGTCTCTCCCTGTGAAAATGTAAATAACCCTCATGAGTGCAGAGATTGTAGGTCACTGCTGTAAGCCCAGCAGCTACATACTCGGTGAATATTTATTGAATGAGTAAATGAGGGTCCCGTGTGGTTGCATTTGCCGTTTGGCCTTTGCCCCTGGGACTGGGCAAGCCAGGGCAGTCCTGGGGCCAGGTCAGCTCCAGGCCAACTGCTCTGCTCCTGGGTCCCTTCCTGAAACCTCCATCCAGGTGTGAGCCTTGGGGTCTCTCGCCTTGACTTGAAAAGGGAAAGGGCTTCAAGATATGGGTGCCTTTAGGGATCTAAGGTAGGCAGGGAACTGTCTCTCCCTTTCAAGGACTATGTTCAAGGTGTGATACATCAACACACCGAGCTAGACTCACAGTTCTGGGCCTTCATGGACATTCAAAAGAGCTACTAGCCTTTGAACTCCATAATCAGTCCTCTCCTTGGGGATAGGAGAAAGTGGCATTGGAGGTGGGCCCTGAAGGAGTGCTGGGATTCCAGTCGCCCACCAATTGGGGATGGGCTTTCTCAGGTAAGAGTGGAAGTCAGGAGTGGGGATGAGGTATCAGTCTGCAGCAGCTGGACTGGCCTGGAATTGTAGAGCAAAGGCCAGCCAGGCTGGAACGGAGGATGCGTGAGCAGGGAGGGAGGCCACGGCATGGGGGCCACGATGCCCTGAAGAGGGGTCAGAATTGCTGGGCATGCTGGGACCTTTGAGTTGGGAAGGTTACGTGTGAGCCATTCAGATGGTGGTATGTGGAGAGGGCCACTGGAGGAACCCAGATGGCATAGAGACGAAGTCATCGAGCAGCTGGGCTCACCTTGGGAGATGGAACACAGGGAGAAAGGAGGAGATGCCAGGACTGAGCCTGAGGAAGTCCTGTCAAAGGCCTGGCGAGGATGAGACTGGCCAGAGGGGTGTAGTAAAAGGTCCGAAAGAGGATGGCTAGGTCTGGAGGAGACAAGAGGAGGAAGTACACCTGAGAAGACACTTGTCTCCACAGGCCCAGCGGCTGTGAAGGAACGAAAAAGGAGTGGTGCCATTGGCTGACGGGCAGGCCTCTGCTTCCCAAGCCCAGCCTGAGGTGTCTTTGGTCCACAGTGCACGGGCAAAAGGAGGGCCAGCGGCAGGTTTTCCTAAAGCCGACTTGCTGTTCTCCATTCAAAGAACTATCTCATTCTCAGAGATACATATATACATATACATATATAATATATTTAATATATATGTTTAATATATATTTAATACATATTTATTATATATTATATTTATAGTATGTATTTAATATACATATTTTTATATATATTTTTTTCTGTTAAAACATCTTTCTCTTAATGAACTAATGATGATCGTTGATGTGAATTAGTTTTTTCCAAAGTCTTTACTTGGCGAAATAACAAGCTGGCAGTCCTAAATTCCTGCTGTCAGCACATCCCCTTTCTTACATTGGACTGGCCTGGGGAAAGTGTGACAGAGATGATGCTCCCCCTGAAATTAGAGGAGGAGGATGGCCCTCAACAGGGTTTTCCAGAGGCTCACAGTAAAGTGGAGGGTCATTTGAAAGGCAGATCTTGGTTTTGACCATGAGTTTGGTGTTTTCAGTGGCCTTGAAGCTGCTTAGAAACATCCATGAAGTGTTCTTGTCGGTGGAGTCTGCAGCGGAGATTGCAGTTCGCTGAGTCATTGATTGCAGCTCCCTCCGGGCTGTGGTTCCCTGATGCGGCAGTGCACGTCTCCAGTCCCCTTGGCGTGATTGTTTCTGCCTCCAGTCATTCCACATTGGTTCCTATAGCTAAGGCTTGACCAGTAAGTGCATGCCTGCCGTGTGAACTACTCAGCTGTAGGTCACATAACCCTCAGCAGCCCGGGCAAGGCCCTAGACTTTACATACCTTGTAGCATTGTCAGGACAGCCTTGGTTCCCCTCTGCCCCATTCCTGTAGACAGACGGAAGACTAGGAAGGGTTGATGTTATCAGGTCTCCCCAGCACCAGATCAGCGATTTCATTACGATGGCATTTTCAGAGTGTTCTGTTGAACTGACTCTAAGTGAGGCACGTGAGTAGAACAATATAGACCTGGGGAGAGAGCAGTGGCAAGTGGTTCTCTGGCAAGAACTCATTCTTGTAGAACAAACATTAACATTCCAGAAGCCAGGTGCTGAGCACCACAGGCAAAGCGTGGTGGCTTTGAGGTCCTGTCCATGGTCTCTTCCTCGGCCCCCTTGATCAGGCTGGGACACAATGTCCCTGACATCCCTGTGATTGTCCCCTGGAGAAGTGGTGTGCCATGAGCAGGAAGGCATCATGTACACCCATCAACCCACCAAAGCATGAAAAAGAACACGTTGCTCTTAGTGGCAGTGTTAGCAAAGAATAATGTGTTTTTCCCAGCCCCCTCATTCCAAGCGTAAGGGACACCATGTGCCCTTTTCTCTTGCCCAGGTGAACTTCTATTATATTAGTGCCACTATTCAGTGTCGTCTTTTCGTTCTGCTACTTCGCCCTTGGACATTAATCTCCCAGCTCTCATTCCTGAAATCATTTCACCCTGAAAGCTTAGCTTCCCTACTGTATTAGGGTTCTGCGGAGAAACAGAACTAGCAACAGTGGGGGTAGGGAGGAGAAGGGATAGAGATTGTTTTATTATAGGAATTGGCTCACACAATTATGGAGGCCAGGAAGTCCCACTACCTGCAAGCCAGAGACCCAGGAAAGCCAGTGGTGTAATTCAGTCCAAGTCTGAAGGCCTGAGAACTGGGGGTGGGGTGGGGTTTGAAGTGGGTGGGTGGGTGGGTGGTCATGGTGTAAGTCCCAGAGTCTGAAGGCCTGAGAACCAGGAGCTTTGGTGTCTGAGGGCAGAAGGTGGATGTCCCAGCTCAAGAAGAGACAGAATTCACCCTTCCTCCACCCTTTTGCTCTATTCGGTCCCTCAATGAATTGGATGGTGCCCACCCACATTGGTGAGGGTGGACCTTCTTTGCTCAGTCCACTGATTCACATGCTTATCTCTTCCAGAAATTCCTTCCCAGACACACTCAGAGATAATGTTTTACCAGCTATCTGGGCAAGTGATAGCCCAGGCAAGTTGATACACAAAGTGAACCATCATGTATATCCTCTGCAGAACCTCCTGTGCTTTGCCACTTCTGAATGGTGGAGAAGTTTATGCCTCAGGCATTTTGGAGGTCTTTCCTTACACATATATATTTGAGATTGTTTTTAAGATGTGGGAAATTGTCAAAACTGCCGAATTCTGGACAATGAGGGATTTCATATATATATTCAGATTTTTTTTCCCTTTTTTTTTCTTTTCCTTCTTTTTTTTTTTTTTTTGAGACAGGATCTCGCTCTTATCACCCAGGCTGGAGTGTAGTGGCGTGATCTTGACTCACTACAACCTCCGCCTCCTGGGTTCTAGCAATTCTTGTGCCTCAGCCTCCTGAGTAGCTGGGATTACAGGCACGTGCCACCACACCAGGCTAATTTTTGTATTTTTAGTAGAGACAGGGTTTCACCATGTTGGCCAAGGCTGGTCTCGAACTCCCTGACCTCAAGTGATCCACCCGCCTCTGCCTCCGAAAATACTGGTATTACAGGTGTGAGCCACCCCACCCAGCTGGATTTCATATATATTCGGATTTAAAGGAAGTTTGTGGAAGTGGAACTCATAATTCTGAGTGGGTGGTATGATTTCTAGAGAATTCTCTGGCCAAACGACCACTGTCATGATGACCAGTTTTGTGTTTTTAACTGTGGGTCCTGTGAAGTGTACCAAAAGGACTGCTTGCACCTTGCCTCAGGAATGCCTCTTCAGATTCCCGAGGCAGTCCTAATGATAGGAATATTCACATTACTGATTTAAAAATGTCAGAAATTTTAAAAGTGAAGTTGAAAGAGCAAGTCTTCTTGAAGCAATCCCGATGACGCAGATGGCTCCTTATTTTTAACTTAAGAGCACTTGTTCCAGATCTGTGCACAAACTGTAGCTGTTACCATAGAAACACTCTCAGTCCAGATAGGAACAAAACATTCGGTCCATCCAGTTTCTCTGCCTCTTAGTTTTTGTTGCCAGGATCAGTCCTGCTGTTCATCCGTTGTCGGGGATCAGTATAGTGTTATGATTCCAGTTGAATTTGATCAATCACTTGGATTTTTTCTTCATTTCTCAGATGACTTCGTATCTGGGTTTTAGGGGTGGGGCACAGTTGTGAGAAATAAAGAAAAGCATCTTTGCCACTGCGGCTCTGTCTTCCCTATTCTGGTCAATGTGAGGAAGCCTGTAGACTTGCTGCTTTTTATTTGATGAAGTTGCTCTCTGAAGATCTGTCTGTTGTAAAGGGAGAAGATGTCAGGGCTGGGAATCTGAGGACGGGGTGAGATATTGGTCTATTAGTAGACCTTTCTTATCCCAGATATTCTAGATTTAGACTTCTCAAACTTCTGACATAAAAGAGTTGAGTAGAATGGACGCTGGTTTAGTTCAGTCAGCTGAAGTGATTTCATTGTCCGTGATTTCAAAATCAGGTGATTTCAAAATCCTCTCTAATTTTAAGCTGCTATTAGTTCTCTTTACATTTCAGCTGATGTTTTCTTTAACCTTTGCTTTTTATTTAAAAGGGTATTTACAACAAGAAAACTAAGAAAAAATGTAAGAAGTATCAAACCTGTAGCCATAATTGCAATCTGGAGGTATGAGGCTCTAAGCTGACACCGTGTCCTGGAATGTGCCATTGGGATCCCTCATGACTCATCACTGTGGGATAGGACCACGGGCTGTCCGGAGTTCTGCTTGCTATTCCAGAAAGCAGCAGGATTTTAGGAACATGAGAAATGATATTGTAGACTGCAGATTTTTGGTATAAATTCAAATAATTGGAGATTATTCTTGATATACCTCAGAACTTTTTATTATTAAAAGTGCATTGTTTTCCTATAAAAATGCAAATCGTATTTAAGATTTTCATGTGAATTGTGAGAGTCTAAATAGTTTCTGTGGCATAAATGCAGGTTTTCGTTCATGGTTTAATGGTGCCTGGGTTGTAACAGAAAAGTGTTAGGGCAAAAATCATAAGGGAAAAATGATTCATATTTTATGTCTGTCTACATTAGACCTGCTCAGGGAATAGAGTTTGGGAATCACATAATAAATAAGAAACCTGCATGCTTGATTGAACATTTGCTTTCTTCACTATCAGGACACGGGGACATATATTTTAAGGCTTTTAAAGGCATTCGGGAGAGATTTTATATAGGCCATAAAATTCATTACCCCTCAGAAATAAGAATCACTGAAGAATATAGTTGACTTACAGAAAAAAAAAATCCTCTCTAATTTTAAGCTGCTATTAGTTCTCTTTACAAAAAACTTGGGAAAGTTATTTTTTTGCAAACTTTAACCATGACCTTGCTTTACTTCCGTGTATTTAATTTCACTGAAATGATATTTCAAAGAAAAGCCTTTCTGGAAATTGTTTTTCCTTTAATACCCAAAATTGGAACAACAGCACTCACAAGAGCGAGGCTCCAACCGGTGGATCAGCTGTTTGGCATGGATGTAGAAGAAGGTGCACTGAAACTCAGTACATCTGTGTTTAGCCTTAGGCAGGAAGTCTGTTCCTTCAAGTAAACCTAACTACTAAAGATACTCCTTGCAGATGGCTCATTTCCGGCCCATGGCAAGGTAGACAAGTCATACGGTTTTAAAGGCAGAGCCGTCTTGTCTGTCTCACGGGGACTTAAGAACAATCGATTGTTGAAGGAATCCTAGTGCTTTTGGCTTCCAGTACAGACAGACAGATGTGCCTCTCTCGACCTAGCTGAAGCAGGTCCCAAATGTTCACACGTAGAACATGAGAACAAAGAAAGAAATTGAACTTTCCAATATATTCCAGTTTCTTCTAGATTCATATATAGCTCTGAAATGAAGATGAGATTGTTTGCATTGTTGCATTGTTTTGAAATTTTATTATTAAACCCCACAATTCTTAGGCACAGAAATGTTTGCCTGGTGTTCAGCACAGCCCAAACATTTCCAGATGGGTTGCAAGAAGTCAGCCTCATCCAGATTTTATTTCTGCTGGAGAGGTCGTACCTTGCCATGTGTCCTTGCATATTTTTCCTGCCAGATGTGGGAAGTGACAGGGCATGGTTTAATTTGGGCTGCTGCTCTGTTTCTTTATGCCTGCAGCAGACAGGTCTTTTGAAACTTGCCCTTTGCCTCTCTTCCCTCTTATAATTCTTTTTTTTCCTCATTCTTTTTTTTCTGATAGTGCATATTACTTGAGATTTTCCTGGAAAGGGTGTGATTATCCGGAATTGGATCTTCTGCCACCTTCAGCAGCTTGAATCCTAGCTGCTGAAGGTGTAGTAGGCTAGCAGCTAGCAGCTAACCTAGAGCTGGCAGACTCAAATGGAATCTTGATCTCTTCATATTTAAGGCTCAGAAAACTCAAAAGGAGTGCTTTGTAAAATATGTCTGTTTATATTATATGTATGATAATTAGTATGAGTACAAGATGGTTGGGCAAAATTTAGCTGGGCTCAGATAGACTTTCCTGTGGATCAGATAAATGGAAATGAAAAAAAGTATGAGGACACAGACTTGCTCATTGTTCTTCATCTTTTATATTTATTTCTTGTCTTGGTCTGCTGTAGAATGTTCCAGAAATGTCATTGGGCATAATGTCTGATTTAGCACTGACTTATTTGTGGGTTTGCTTGGAGTATATTTTCCTTGGGCTTTGGGTATATGACTGCCATAAATTTTAATTACACTAATTAGACATAGGTGGACGCTTAAGCCCAGTTGGATTCCTAGCCCTGTTCAACTGCCTCTGTCATTAGTTTTTCTGGTGACATGGTTTGGCACCATCTTCCAACACATTTTCTGGAAATGAGTTTTAAGTTAGAAAATAACTTATCTAATAAAGCTACTGACATTCAACTAGTGTCTTTACCTTGTTGAAGTGGACTTGAGTAAAATGCATACATTTAAACTATAACTTGTATACCCATTTCTTTCCTTAACTGTGGGTTTTCAGATTCGTTTGGTGGCTAGAGAGGGAGTCATTCCCAATCCTCATGAGTCCGTGTGCTCGTGTCTAGTTTAGGTGGAGCCTGACTTGGCACAGGGCTGGGTGGCAGGTTTTAACATGTGTGGCAATGCTAGTCAGTTGGGGATATCCACATGGCTCATAGTGTAGAGGATTCTGAGGTCTAGAGCCAGAAGGTGGGAAGCCAGCCTTGATTAGTGCCGTGCACCACGGGCACAGGAGGAGGCAGTCTCAGGAGCACCTCTGCCCTGCATCTCCCTCGGAGGATGTAGGGCTATGTGTGCCTGCCACTTCCCTGTTCTCACAGCTCTTTGTGATCTCAGAGAAGTCTTTGGATTTTGTTTTTGGCTGAGTATGCCAAACTATGTCCTCCACAGCACAGGGTTCAGGTTGAGTTTGCCATTCCTAGTTTCTCCCTGGAAACATATCCCTCATCTTTAACCCTACTTAAAGGGCTTAAAACATTCTACTCTTACTTTTAAAGGATACTTTAAAAATACAGGCCACATCTGTTTCACTTAATCTGCATTCGACAGCACCTCATGACACAAAAAGTAATGCAGTCTGTTTGCCAAGCAAGCACTTGGAAATTTCGAGGCATGGAAACTGATAGGAGCCTCTGTTTTTCCACCTTGAGGATTGTTGCGCTTTGCATCCACCCATATCATCTCTCACCAGCATCCACGCTCACAGGGCTGCCTCTCGTCCTCTCACATATTTGTAGGCGTGTTTGTTCACTGTTCAATGCACTCAGCTTTTGTCAAGTGCTCACTTGCTCTCTGAAAGGTGTTTTGAATTCATGTATGGCCAGCGGCTCTGGTGCAGGAAGGAGCACACAGAACCAGAAGACATGGAGCACGGGGCTTTGAAGGTCTTTCCTTCAGGAGGCCAGATGATGAGTGCATTTCTCTCTTGTTATTTTGCTAAGGTGGCTGACAGTGGTGAGACACAACTGAGGAGGCTGGAAGCTGGCAGCATTTCTGGGGGTCCAGCATGCTGTTTAGCTACTGATGAGGGTGGGCAGAAGAAACAAGCAGACTCCCTCCTGCTCTAGGACAGTTTCATGTAGGAAATCAGGAGTCTGAGCCACTCAGAGTATGGGCATGTTGAGGGCTGCTGGCCTTTTTGTCAGTTCTTTGGAGCAGGCACGATGGGGTTATTGTCATCTCGAATCTCAGGCTAAGGGAGCTTCAGGAAAGGACTTCTGCACCATTTTTTAGGACCCATTGTTTCCAAATCCTTTTAAGTGTAAGGGTCGCTTGGTGCAATCATTTCACTACTTGTTTGGCAAAGGGAGTTTACAGAATCAGTGTGAGACGTGGAGATGGTGTGAAGATGGCGTTTTCAGTCCGCCGATGTCCTTGTTTCCTCCCTCTCTTGCAGAGTCGCCAACATCCAGCAGCAGCTGGCCCGGCTTGACAACGAGTCCTGGCCAGGCACGGCCGAGGCTGACAGGGACCGGCTGCAGCTCATCAAGGAGAAGGAGGCCCTGATGCAGGAGCTTCAGCTCATCATCGCACAGCGCCGCTCCGCCGGAGATGTGGCCCGGCTGGAGGAGGAGCGGGAGCGCCTGGAGGAGGAGCTGCGGCGTGCACGGGCCACCTCCGCACAGGGCGCCACAGAGAGGTGGGTTGAGGGGACATAACCTCCAGCGGAAAGCCTGCTGGAAAAACTCCATGGGATGGCTTGTGTGTGGCTGGAGGGTGTTCCTGATGATTGCTCAGAGCCTCTCCTGCCTGGATGTTCCCTAGCCCAGGAGGGGTGTGCGGTGAGGGGCACTGCCTTCTATTCCCTGGGTCTCTGGAGCCTCTGCTCCAAAGCAGGAGGTGATTGACAAGGGGAAAGGAGTGAGGGAAGATGGGTGACCTCCACCTCCCCCCATGTCCCACCCTTCCCAAAGCTGGTGCTCGCTGCTTTCACCTGCCTTTGTGGGACGGTGCCCTGAGCAGGCTGTGGTCCCGCTCCGGCCGGGGCAGCTCTGTTGCATGGGGGAAGAATTCCCTGTTCCTGACGTGGTGAGCATGGTGGGTATCCACCTCCTGCTTTCCTCTCCAACTTTGATTTCTAGCCAGGAGGGCCTGCTCTTCTCTGGCATTGGGAAGCTGGCCACCTGTCATGGGTCTGCCTTGAGGCTCCTTCACCACGCAGGACATGCAAAGCCAGCATGGTGGCTTTGGTATTGGGCGGCACTGAGTCATTCCGCCTTTCCTCATGCGCCACGTGTCCTGGTTTCCATTTGCTGTGTGAGATTGCAGATTGTGTCAAAGGCTGGGCCTGCTTTCCACCCTTAACAGCAGTTTCTCTGTGGCTATCAGCTGGGCTTTGGAGAGCAGCCCCTCCCCGACATGTTAAGGTCTTGCCCCCTTGAGATCACATGAGCAGCTCCACAGAGACATAATAGACGCTTGGATGATTCGATCTGTTCAGATGCTCTTACTCCTATTTCACGATGGTTGTCTGTATTGTTGGGCGTCCTTTATGCTTGGATGTTCAGGGGTCACTTTCATAGGAGACATGTCTGTGACTTGGCACGAGGGACTCACGGCAGCCTCAGAGGGAAGTAGTGGTGTTTGGAGAGTTGAGCTCAGAGTCCTAGGCAGGTGAATTTCATTTTGCCTGAGATGGTGGCATGCCCTGTCACTTCACCCAGAATCAACCGCGAGGAGAATGTGAATGTGAAAGGAACTGCGCCGCTGAAGTTTTCTACTGTGCTCTTGCACGGCTGCATTTGTTTTCGCCTAACCATTTCCTTCTGTTCCACCCCTGATATTCTCGTACGTGTGTTCTGCATAGGAGGGCCTGGGAGTTCCTGTTGCTTCTCTGTGAACGGGGATGGACTTGGCCCCACAAATGCCACCTGCGTCTTAGGGCCCCACACCCACACTCCCTTGACTGTGGCTGCTGTCACCACATGGAAATCCAGCACACCCGAGTGCTGTGGCCCCTGAGTACAAGTCTGCAGCCCTCCATGGAGCCAGTGTTAGCCCTGATGCCTGGGTTCAAGGGCGGGGATAGCAAAGCCGGACCAGCTTTGACTCACATGGGGGTCTCACGTGGGACCAGCCCAGGTGCTGAGTCCTGGGGCTCAGAGCCCTCTATCAGGACCTAATCGCCCCGAGCGTGTTTCCTGAATTTGCCACTAAATGACCTTGGCCGGAAAAGCACATCCACATGTGCTAAGCACTTGCACGCACACTGCATGGGGGTGGGGCTCTTGTAGCTCTGGGCCTTCTGTGCTGGTGCACACAGGGCCCATTTCTTCACGCCACCTCCCTTCATTGGAGGGGTGCTTGCAGTTTGCAAGCATGGGGCCACATGGTAGGAGGCTTCCCCCAGCACAGGCTGGCAGCGTTAGGAGATCCGGCGTGAGCCAGGTACAGAGAGAGAGTGAGGTTAGTGCCTTAAGGCTGAGCTGTGCCAGCTGTGGAACTGGGCCCAGTCTGCCTGTCTCACCTGCAGTGTCATCAGCAGCAAATGGGAGGCATGTGCTGGGCTGGGGGTGTCATCCGGGGAAGAAAGAGAGAGATGCGCACCTCCTTCAGGCCTCCCGCCCCGGCAGATGATACATGCGGCGGCCTCCCAGCTGCTCAGAGCCAGCATCCCCGAGGGAGCTGGTGCACGTCTCCTGGGCTGAGGGAGCAGAATTGAGGTGAAGGACACATACCCTAGATAATCTCAGATGGCTCCTGTCAACGCTTGCGGCATCCTTTGTTGTTTTAGCTTGCTCATGTTAGTGTGTGGCAGGCATTTATACAAGATGCTGATGTTCAACAGAGAACCCCACAGCTCTGTTGCAAGATACCTGCCATCCTGAGAAATTCTCTTTCCAAGGATGACGGCTTTTATTATAGGGGTGATTCAAAAGGAAAGATCTATCAAAAAGCAAAAATTTGGTTCTGCCGAACCTGAAGTCACATTTTCCTTTGTTATAATTTAATGACATTTTTACAATACAGTACTTTATGTAAAGTAAATAAAGACAGTAAATTAGACTTTATATTTTCTTAATCTGTTAGCTTACTTTTCTACTCCTTTTCATAGCAGTGGTAAATATTCTTTGAAGTTCGTTTCCTTTGAATTGGGGACACAAGGCTATGTGCTTTAGGAGTTGGGCCCTGGCCAGTTTTCTGCCAGGAAACTGTATCCCCTTTTCTTTTTGTTGAAAAAATATGTACAGAAGTCAGGCAAATGTCTGATTCTCATTTTAGCAGTTTATGTCCCAGCTAGTTTTTAGGTGTCTCAGTTATTGCCAGCGTGGCCCCTGTTTGGTAAGGAAGTTACATTTTTAGTCATCTGCAACTTTCAGAATAACCAGCATAAAATTAGACTGCACATGTGGGCACTCATGGGCACTTGTGTGTGATCTTGTATGCAGATGCGCTGTCTCTTGCATGCTCCGATATGCACCTGTTTGTATAATGACAAATGTGTTGTACTGGATAGAAGGGGGGAATTTGATCTAAAACTTTTTTCACTACAGATAAAACAATCTGAAAATAAGTCATGACTAAAGACAGTCTAAAACTGAGCCACACATATGAACGTTTCTGTATGTCATATGTGTGAAAACAGAGCTGGCATGCGCCGATGGATTTAGCAATGGGTTGGAAATTCTACCCTGGTCACTCAAGAGTGGAGCCAGTTTTCAGTAAGAACTCAATTGAGAGTCTATTAATATGGGATTTGAGCTAATAGAATTTAGGTTGGGTTAGAATTTCTGAAAAGCATTAAGAAAAAAGTTAATAGCCTTGGACCGGGCTTGGGTAAATTCCCTACAACAAATTGCTTCCTGGGGCTGGTCAGTGTTTGCCGCCGGATATGCTCTGCTGGTGTCGTCTCTGCCCCTGGAGTCCTCTGTGACTTAATAGTGTCCCAGTGCTTGTGAGAGTGGGTTCCAAGTTACAACTCCAAAGCCCAGTGAGTGGTGTATTTTGAACTCCCTTTTGAACTCCCTTTTAAAACTCTCGGCTTTCCATCTTCTGAAAACGATGGGGTTTTTGAGGATATCGCCCTTGATAAGCATTAGGTAGGATGTGAGTATCATAGAAAATTGGGGAAATGTTTTTCAGCAGTAAAGGAAATGCCTGTTTGTTGGTAATGTGTCTTGGCTTTGGAGTCAAGCCAGCCCGACCGAGCTTTGAACTTGTGTCGCAGAGGCAAGTTACTTTATATGAGTTTCCTCGTCTGTAAAGCAGGGATAGAATCCAAAGACCAGTAAGGAATGAGGCAGTGCATACAAAGCAGTGTGGCTTTCTATAAGCCCCTCAGTGGAACTTCAGAATTGCTTTTTAAAAGTTACTTTCATTTGTATAAGCTATCAAAACATTTTCCTTAAAAACTAAAATATCATAGGTAAGTGTAATCTTAGAAAATTCTACTCAAGAGTTTATTACGGCTGTTCTCAAACATTTTGGTCTCAGAACCTCCTTCCAATGTTAAAATGCTGAGGATCCCAAAGAGCTTTTGTTTATATTGTTTTTTTAAAAGTTCCTTTTCCTAATTGTTTCGTTTTTCCTTTTTCCCCCACCCAGGGACCTATCAGTGTTTATGTGGATTTTTATCTGTCAGTATTTATTAATTTAGAAGTTAGCCCTGGGAAATTTTTAAAATATTTATTTATTAAAGATAACAGTAGGCCGGGCACAGTGGCTCACGCCTGTAATCCCAGCACTTTGGGAGGCCAAGGCAGGGGGATTACTTTAGTTCAGGAGTTCGAGACCAGCCTAGGCAACATGACAAAACCTTATCTTTACAAAAAATACAAAAGTTAGCTGGGTGTGGTGGCACGTGCCTGTGTTCCCAGCTACTTGGGAGCCTGAGGTGGGAGGATGGCTTGAGCCTGGGAGGTGGAGGTTGCAGTGAGCTCTGATCACACCACTGCACTCCAGGCTGCACAACAGAGCGAGACCCTATCTCAAAAAATAAAAAAAGACACACAATCCTATTATGTGTTAATATTAGTAACATTTTTATGACTGATAACTTTTTTGAAACAAACTATAGTGAGAAGAGTGGTATTATTTGCCCTTGCCATCCATCTCTTTAGCGTCTGACTGGCTAGAAGGCAGCTGCTTTGGTCATTGGCGTATTTGGCCTGTTGAGATAGGGTCATTTTGAGTGAATACGTGAAGACTATCTAGCTGTGTACTGATATGCCATTGGGAAAGAGGGGAACTCATAGGATCCCTGAAAGAGTTTCGGGGATCCACAGGGGTCTTTGGATCATGCTTTGGAAACAACTGGTTTTAATATATGATATTGAACTTGAAAGTGGGTTGTGTCGTGGCTCCATTTAGGATGATGCTTGTACTCTCTTGCCAACTGACCTCTGCATGGCACCATTTGGAATTTTGTTTGCATCAGGAGAAACAAAGGCTCGTCAGAATTTATGGTATGTGGTTGAAACTTGTAAACAAACTCAGACTGGTTTGTCTTCCTTATCCTAAGTTGGTGGCGCATCTGTTTCCTTTATGGGTGATAGCAGCTCTTTGTCGATCACGCGTCATTTGCCGTACATTATTTTATCTATGCACCATCAGTTCACTGAGCTGGAGATTGTGGACGCCATTTTTACAGGTAATGAAACTAAGGGCTCAGAGAGGTTGAGACGTTTGCCTAAGGCCACACAGCTTGTGAGTGACTGGCCAGGTGGGATTCTCTGAATCCCAGGCTGCCGTCGGACACCGTGTCTGGTTTCCTCTCACTCCTACCTAACCAAGCTCTTTAAACCCCTTCGGCATGTCCCCTTCCCTGTTGGTGGAAAGAGGAAGGTATTAAAGGGGCCTGCTGTGGCCACACATCAATGTCATTTCGATTTGTAAACAGGAGTGTTTCCTTCTAGAGGCAAACATATTTATTCCTGGGCTTGTCCAACAACTGTTTATTAAGTGCCTATCCATGGTAGGCTCGATTCTAGGTGGTGGGCTTACTGTAGTAGGAACAAATTTTATTCTAGAAAATTACTAAGTAGAAAAAAGTAGAAGGAAGGAAAACGAAAATGCCTCCAACCCCATGACCTGGAGATGGCCACAGCTGCTGTTTCGTTTCATTTGCTTCTAATGTTTGAACTGTGTAGATCTTAGAATTGTATTTGTTCTTCTCTAGAAGGTGGCCTAGGATGAGGGAATCTGATTTGTTCCAAGGAATTTCAACAGATGACTGCGTGCTCTGCATTTGAGCTCATCTGCTGGTTATCTGTCCTTCTGCTCACCTACTCCTCCTCCCATCCATCCAAGCAGCCA
>NW_012108441.1:723099-744199 GCF_000951045.1 Mandrillus leucophaeus | reverse complement strand
ATCCATCCATCCATCCATCCATCCACCCAGCCAGCCACCCACCCATCCACCCATCTAGCCGCCCACCCATCCAGCCACCCACCCATCTGTCCACCTGTATCTCACCCACCCAGCCACACATTGACCCATCCCTGTGCCCACTCCTCCTCTCACGCATCCCCTCCCCCGTGCACTGTGCCTGGAGCTTCCACAGAGTAGCAGGCACTGCTCAGGGTGCCAGTATTTTTCAAATGGGACAAAAGCAGTCTCTGTGATCTTGGCACTTGTGACCTGGGTGCTTTTAGAATGGGTGGTCATTGCAACCTAATTCAGCTGGGGGGAATTGATGGTGGAATGTCTTGTTGTTATGAAAATATTCTCCCTGTCTTTGAAATGTACTAAGCGACTGTTTTCTTACCTACAGGATTCTGCTTCAGGAAAAGAGGAATTGTCTACTTATGCAGCTGGAAGAAGCCACCCGCTTAACGTCCTACCTCCAGTCCCAGTTAAAGAGGTAGGTTACTTTCAAAGAGAAAACAGTATTTGATCATCGTGTTCCAATGACTGGTACATGAACTTGCTTCTTGTAGCTTGTTTTTCTCCTACTGGAGCTTGACCTGAAGTGTTGTTAACACAGAATGGATACATTATATTTTTAATATGCTGCTACTGTATGACTCAAGGACTATGGAGAGAACCACATTTGGCTTCAGGGTAAATAAGAGGCGTGAAGTCAAATGTATTCAAGGATTTTGTAACCTAATTAACAGCTTCAGAAGTGTACATCTATACACGTGCACATTTTTATTTTATTTTTTTAAAAAGCATATGCATTTTTTAAGCTAGTAAGATTTGGCTGCTCAAGAATGGCCCTGCGCACATTTCCTCATCTCTTACTGTATGGTAGAGCATAATGTCAAGGGCCTTAGATGTGTCATTTTCTCAGATATTCCTCCTAACAATGCCCAAGGTGGGAGCTGTTCTCACCTCAGCCCCAGTGAGCCCATGGGAGCCCAGAGCGGGTGAATGGCTTGAGCAAGTGTACCTGGCTACTATGCGTTCCAGCCGGGACTGGGACTGGGACTTGGGCACGGGTCTCTGCTGTTGCCCACTGCTCTCTGCCGCCCTTTCCGTGCTCACAGGGTAAGCAGGGGTGGCTGCCCTGCCATCTCAGATGGCCATGCTGTCTCATTTCAGCCTGTGTGCCAGCACCCTGACGGTGTCCTCGGGGAGCAGCCGCGGGTCCCTGGCCTCCAGCCGCGGGTCTCTGGCTTCCAGCCGGGGCTCCCTGAGCTCGGTCAGCTTCACGGACATCTACGGCCTCCCGCAGTACGAGAAGCCCGACGCTGAGGGCGGCCAGCTTCTACGCTTCGACCTCATTCCCTTCGACTCGCTGGGGCGAGATGCCACCTTTACAGAGCCGGCAGGCCCCTCGGGCTTCCACAAGCAGAGGCGGTCCCTGGACACACCCCAGTCCCTGGCGTCGCTGTCCTCCCGCTCCTCCCTATCCTCGCTGTCGCCCCCAAGCTCGCCCCTGGATACGCCCTTCCTCCCTGCCTCACGGGACTCACCGCTGGCGCAGCTGGCGGACAGCTGTGAGGGGCCAGGCCTGGGTGCCCTGGACAGACTGCGGGCGCATGCTTCGGCTCTGGGGGATGAAGACTTACCAGGCATGGCGGCCCTTCAGCCACACGGGGTCCCTGGGGACGGGGAAGGGCCACACGAGCCAGGACCCCCACCAGCCAGCGCTCCTGTGGGTGGAAGTAAGTGCGGATGCGGCCTCCTGCGGGGTGAGGGTTACCTGCAGGGAGGAAACCACGGGGGGCCAGAGTGAGGACCGCTGGCTTTCCAGGTCCATGGTGAGCTTTACATTTAGGAATGTTGATGTGATCGGGAAGAGCACACACCTGCCCTTTCTGGTCTGTGTTGGGGAAAGATCACTGAAATTGACAAAGTTGTCTTTCCTAGGTACTTGGCTTGTTTTCAAAAAATACATAATTGTTCAAAACTAGGGTAAGAACCACACAGTCTTCCACGTTCAGAGGCTGCTAGACATGTACTAGGGCTTTCCTGACCTTTGCAGCATGTGTGCCGAGATGGAACCGTCAGTGTGTGCCCGCCTGAGACCATTATGCCAACTGGTGTCTGGTTGTAGCTAGTGGAAATCTCGACTTCTTTTGTTGCTTTGACATCTCTTTATCTTTTATAGTTCTCAAGAACATAATTCTGTCAAATATGGAAGTGAAAATAATGTGTAATTTCAAAAGACATGCCCGTAAGTATCAGTCATTTCTACTGAATCAGTTTCTCTGGTGGTTCTTCAAATGGAGAAACACAGCTCCGTGGCGCCTCATCCATTCAGTTGGTGTTGGTTCAGCTCCTCCTTGGAGCCGGGGTCTTTCAGCATGTAGCCTGCTTGGAAGACCAGACTCCTATTGAAGGGAATGTTGACCCCATGTGCTTTTCTGAGCCAACCCATGGCAACTTTATCTTCCTTGGGTTTTAAAGAGGATCAAGAACAAGGTCTCCCATTCCTGAAGTTCAGCACATTTAACTGACTTTTATTTGCACAGCAAAAACGTTTTAAATATTCCGTTTAGGCAAGCACTAGATAACTTGTGCAGCATAGTGGATCTTCGCCAGGGGTGTTTTTGCCTCCTGCCCCTGGGGAACACTTGGCAATGTCTGGAAACAGTTTTGGTTGTCACAACTAGGGGATGGGAGATGCTCCTGGCATCTGGCGAGTGTAGGCCAGGGATGCTGCTAAGCACCCTACCACATACAGGGCAGCACCTGCCCCTGGCCTTGAGAATGGTCCAGCCCCAAATGTCAAGAGGGCTGAGGCTAAGAAACCCTAGTCTCGTACCATGGAGTATTTATGCGGCAAAGGGTAGAAATAAAACTAGAGAGCAGAACCAGTGTGGTGTAGTGGCAACAGCTTCAGACTAGCATCTGGGAGACCAAGCTTTTGTTCCCTGCCCTGTCCACTTCTAGCTGTGTGACCTTGAACACATATCTGGACTGAGTGTCACTTTTTCCATCCTTGAATGCAGTGATCTTTGTAACCCCTTCCGTTCACCACCATTCTATTACCCAAGAGATAGATGGATTGGTAGATCAATGGATAGGTTGATCACTCTATAAAATAGTAGTCTGTTGGCACTTATGTGCGTAACCAGAGGCCATCATGTTCTGAGACTGCCCCATGGCTTTTTGACATCTCTATTTTGGTGTCTGCCCCTGTGTTTGCAAACACACTTTGGTATCCCCAGATACATTGTTTCTGAAGTCCATATATGCAGGTATCCTTCGTTTGCTTTGTTCCTCTTTATAACCACAGATTGATTGCTCCATGTTTTTTCCATTCAGTTAAAAAATAAATATCCAATTAGGACTTTTTTCTTAGTCTCCCTCCTCTCTCCCACCACCTTCTCCTTAAGGGACTGAGATTCCAGAATGTCAGTCTAGTTAGGCATAAAATCTGCACAAGGCCCAAGGGCCACTTTGGGCCAGAGGAGAGACAGAGTGGGAGGGAGAAGGGCTGACTTAATTTCACAACCTAATTTCTTTATTTTTCTTTCGCTTTTCCTTGGCAGATGCTATAATGGTTGAAACTTCTTAGATTGGGAATTATTTGCTTACGTGTGTAGACACTGCCATCTGGTGGTGGAGTCATAGCGCATTAGTGATTATTTCTTGTGTTACACTGCCATCTTGTGGCGGAATCTTATATGACACCGCCGATAAATTCTTGACTGACACTGCCATCTGGTGGTAGATTCTTATATGACATCGGTGGTGGATTCTTGGACGACACTGCCGCCTAGCGGTACCTTTTATGATATTGCCACCTGGTGGTGGTTTTATATATTACGTATATTACGTTGTTCCAAGGACACATTAATTTGTGTCCTTAGAAACTTGAAACGAGGGCCGGATTGGGTAGCCAGCTTCAGGCATGGATACAGGGGGGCCCCTCGCCTCCCCTGCCCCATCATGTATCAGCTGTGCTTGGAACATTGCGGTCTAAGTTTGGCCCCAGCAAGTCTTAGTAAGACAAAATTTTTGTAAGCTAAAAAATCAAATTGTCCAAACTTGCAAACCAGCCTCTGAATGATTTTTTCCTTGTGTTTTCAATCAATCAGAGGAAACAGAAGGCAGGTCAGAGGAGTAGGGCAATACACTGTGATCTTTCATACTATTTACGTTTTTGTTGCAGTTTTGTCTTCCCTGGATTTTAAAAGTCAAATGTGTTGTGATTATGAAATACTTAGCTATTGTTACCTACCCATTAGTATTTGCTAATCAAAACCCATAAAAATCTTGACTTTGCTCATCTATTTATTGATGCTTTTATGATATTGATACTCCGTTTAATGTTGTTGGCTTAGATTCTCCAGTGTTTTCACTTTGTGTTTTTTTTTTTTTTTTTAAATCTCTTCTCATGCGGCTCGACAGAAGTGCTCACTGTAAGTGGCCTTGGGAGTCCCCTCGCTCAGTGTTGTTGCTCAGGCCCCAGGCACACCTTTGTGCTGTGAATGGATGTGTTCAGGATGGCTGGGGTGTGGCCAAGGAGGATTATCTTATAGCTGCGCTTCAACACAACTTAGCAATTGGCTTTATCGTTATCTCATTGTTAATATTCATGGCGGCTACTAAAGCTGTTTAAGAACTTTCCTAGAAGCTTTCACTGTTCATTCCCTGTATGTGTTTGTTTCTGGAATGTAATGGTGTTCATTGCTGTCATATGCCACCTGGCAACTTTGCTATGCTGTGGTTTTTACTATATTTTCTTCCTTTTTACCAAGCAGTGTTCACATCTTTGGCTCTTACTGTCTGTCTGTCTTGAATGATGAAAAGGGAGTAAAGAGATTTTTCACATGAACATGGGGAAGATTTGACCCTTGTCTCCCTAGCACTGCTCCTGAGGGTCCACCTCTGTGCCTTGAAGCCCCAGGGCAGGCATCCAGGGTGTGGAGCGTGGAGTCTGTGCTTTTTCTCAGCTAGGGCAGTTGCCGATGGGACTTGCTCCTGGCAATTCCTACTTCCACCTACCCTGTGGGTCCGGTGACTCAGCCTGGGCTTCGAGGATTAGCTCCTTCATTTCTTTCCTCTCTGCATTGACTTCTATGGCATGATGAGAGGGAAACATGGCCAGACTTGTGCCCTGGGCTGGGGTGGTTGCAGGTGCTTAGGCTCATTACCTGGTGCCGTTTCCTTGCAGGCATCTACAGTTGGGTCTGGGGACCTCACGTGTCAGGGTGGGAATGCAAATGGTAGTGGCGGTTTCCTTTGCTTGGGATTGATGCAGTGGATGGGGGGGCTTCCATTTGCAGTTGAGGGCCAGGTGTTTGGGTTCTTCCATGTGGCAGTGATAAAGAGGAGAGCTGGCCTCTGGAGTCCTGAGCTGTCTGAGAGGCAGTGCCTCTGGCCACCCCAGGATGGAGGCCGGCTTCCAGCCCTGGCTGATGGGGGAGAAGCAGCAGATTCCCCAGACGTGGTATGGCAGACCTTTGGAAGTTTCACTTGGCCTCCGCTTGACCTCGCGAGGCCAAAGGCCACAGCCCCATGTGTTCCATGTGCTGTTGAACGTGTTTGTGTTCCATTGGTATGGATGATAATTTGGTTGAAAGGAGAGATGGTCACCAGTGGACTCAGTTTAGGAAGGCACAGAGGTCAACACTTTCCGTTTCTAGAACTTAGCCAAAGAAAAGTGCGGAGATGGAAGCGGAGGCTGGCTTTGAGTGGTGGTGGAGTGCCCAGCCGGGGCTTCCAGTTCCATTCCGTGTTCCAGCCGAGCACACCCGCCAGAAAACAGACTCCTGGGCTCACAGTTGCATTTAGCGCAGGAAGATTATATACCCGTTTGTATTGGTTTTGTTAAAAGGAACTTATTGCTCTGAGGAAATGGGTAGAAACGGCTGATGAAATGTTAAAAGGAAACATTTCAATGGCTATTTTTGGCTCTTGAGTAAAATAGATGTGAAAGATAAAATTAAGCAGCCCAGGAATAGTAGCATGCTAACCCAGAAGGGCGGCTGGGAAGGCTCCTGCCTGAGGTCACTGAGACAGCCAGGCTTGAGCCCCAGCTTCCTCCCCCGGGGCCACAGGCCTCCCAGGTGGCGTTTTCAGAGGATGAGTGTGGGTTCAACTGTGTCCTCTGCTTTGAAGGTTGCTAATTTTTCTAGGGTTTACTTGGATAATTAAAATGTTTTTTCCTGAGTATAAAAGCAGCATTTGTTGTATGAAACATGGGAAATACCCGACAGCATAAAGAAGGCAGTGAAAACCATGACCTCTTGGCGAGCGCTGCTGCTGTTCCCATCGGGCGAATGCTGCTTTCCTGTCTCGTGAGCGTGAGCGGCTTTCGGAAAGCACCATTTGAGGGGCTTCTCATCGTCATCTTATGTTCTGTGTGCTCATGAAGGGGGTGGAAATAGATTTATGAATCCAAGAGGTAGCCAGAAGTTCATTTCTTCAATTTTCCAATATGAAAAACGACTAGAGCGCAGCATGTCTCTGTGTGTGCGTGTCCCGGCGAGTCTCTGGAACACTCGGTGACGTAGTGTGTGCTCCAGCGTCAAGGACCCCGGTCCCCGGTGCTGTTATTTCCTGACCCTGTGTGTGTCCCTTACTTGCAGCAGTGACTCTTCGAGAAGACAGTGCCAAGAGGTTGGAGAGGAGGGCACGCCGCATCTCCGCATGCCTGTCGGATTATTCACTAGCCAGCGACAGTGGGGTGTTTGAACCTCTAACCAAAAGGTGTGAAGCCAGTCTTACTATTTCCTTCTTCCTACGCAGAATCACCTGTGTTACTGGCAATCACAAAAAGATTCCGTACCGAAACTTTCATACATTGACACTTTATTTGTCCAGGGGCAGGGTGTTTCTCTGGCTTCTTCACCTTTGGGTGGTTGGGTTTTAGAAAGAAGTCTTTCTCCCTGACCCTCGGGGCCTAAGGCTTGGGTCTCATGGAGCTCAAAAAGGAGAATCAGTGTATGGGAGAGCCCTGCTTTGCCGGAAAGAACATTCATTCATTAGAAATGAATTTCCTCCCTCCCTCCCTTCTTGTTTTCTTAGCTATAGGAATGGTTTCACAATGACACAGCACCTTTTGGAATTCCATGCTTTATTTTGATCGGGCATCTTTGATGTCATTATTTTTTCATACAATTTAAGTCTCCAGTATCTAGAAGACAGTTCACTTAAAGTTAATTTTTGAACATTTCCCCAAGTATCACATGTGGTTTTGAAAGGTGTGCAAAGTTACTTTCTTCTTTTATTTGTTGTTTGTTTGTTTGCTTGAGACAGGCTCTTGCTGTTGCCCAGGCTGGAGTGCAGTGGTGCAATCATAGCTCACTGCAACCTCCAACTCCTGGGCTCAAGCAATTCTCCCACTTCAGCCCCACAGGTATCTGGGATTACAGGCATACGCCACCGTGCCTGGCTAATTTTTGTATTTTTAGTAGAGATGGGGTTTCATCATGTTGCCCAGGCTGGTCTTGAACTCCTGAGCTCAAGTGATTGGCCCGCCTCTGCCTCCCCAAAGTGTTGGGATTATAGATCTACTCCTCCACACTTGGCTAATTTTTGTATTTTTAATAGAGACAGGGTTTCACCATGTTGGCCAGGCTGGTCTTGAACTCCTGGCTTCAAGTGATCCACCTGCCTCAGCCTCCCAAAGTGCTGGGATTACAGACATGAGCCATCATGCCCAGCTGCAAAGTTATTTTCCTAAAACAAGAACAACATAAAAAAGAAATAGGCTGGGCACAGTGGCTCACGCCTTTAATCCCAGCACTTTGGGAGGCTGAGGTGGGCGGATCACCTGAGGTCAGAAGTTCAAGACCAGCCTGGCCAACATGGTGAAGCCCTGCCTCTACTAAAAATACAAAAATTAGCTGGGCGTGGTGGCGGGTGCCTGTAATCCCAGCTACTGGGGAGGCTGAGGCAGGAGAATTGCTTGAGCCCAGCAGGCGGAGGTTGCAATGAGCCGAGATTGCGCCAGTGCACTCCAGCCTGGGCCACAGAGCCAGACTCTGTCTCAGAAACAAAACAAAATAAAACAGCAACAACAAAAAACCCAGCAGTTTGTAGGCAGGTACCCAGTAAGATGCCTCATGGATTCTGGGGGCCTGCCCTGTTCCTTCAGACACATTATGACCTCATTGACTTACGTCACAACTTAATAAAGCCCTCTTTTAGCATGAGAGAGCTTCTGCAGAATCTGTAGCGATCGGTTCCCTCTGGAATGAAGTTGGTTGCATTTACCCCTGTGCTCAGGAACGAAGATGCCGAGGAGCCTGCCTACGGAGACACGGCCAGTAACGGAGACCCCCAGATCCACGTGGGACTCCTGTGAGTACAGACCCTAGCCTGTTGCCCCTCAGGCTGGGCTGGAGACCAGGTCCACCCCATGGCTCCCACCTGCACACACAGGGCTGGAGGGACCTTTGTTACCCCAGGTCTCAGGTGAGGGGACAGAGGTGGCAGGACGGAGTGACGGGGAAAGGTGGCTCCCCTGTTGTCTTCCAACACGGAGATGCACAACTGGGAGCCGCCACTTCCTGAAGCAGGGGGCTCTGGCAGAGTGCGGCCTTCGGGGACGATTGTGCCCGTGCCTGCCGGGGCTTGATTCTGCTCACTGCAGCACGGGTAGCAGGCTCCCTCCCTCACCCTCAAGGAAGTAATCTGCTGGTTGGCAGGACAACAATTGTTGGTTTCTAATTAGAGTGTCAATAAAGGCAGTGACTGCGAGGTGCCCCTGAGGGAGACAGGTGTTTGGGTCCCAGCCATTTCCTTTGCTCACTCTTTTCACTGCAGTCCAGGGCTCCTCCACCCAGCATGGTTGGCATTTGGTCATTGTTTGTTGCGGGGACTGTGCTGTACCTGGGCTTTACCCACTAGGTGCAGATGTGCCCTGGGGATAGGGTGGGGCAGAACCCCAGGCGGTAGATGGCCACTGCTGCTGTTGAGTCAGAAGGATGGTTTCACTGGGAGGCACCTGCCGTCCGTGACTCATGTCTGGTTTCCTAGGCGCGACAGCGGCAACGAGTGTCTCCTCGTGCACGTGCTGCAGCTGAAGAACCCGGCGGGGCTGGCGGTGAAGGAAGACTGCAAAGTGTAAGCCAGGCCCCAGGGCGCTGGCCAGCTGGCCACATGGCTGAGGAGGGAAAAGACAGTTTGGGAGCCTGAATTTCCAGGAAAGCACCAGGAAGTGTCTGTCTGAGGTGTAAAGTCTTCAAAAGAATCTAGTGAATGATTTGAGGCCGGTGCAGGTGCCGGTGCCAGTGCCCAGCTAGTGTGTGCCGTGTTGGCGCAGAGGAGCCTTTTGCATTCTCCTGGTGCTGGGGATGGGGTTGCTGATGCTGTCGTGCTCTGCTCTGTGATCTTGAGAGACCTCTGGCTGGGACCAGGGCGTCCTTGACGGAGCGGGGAGGAGAAAATAGGCGTCGGGAGCAGCTAGTGCCTTTGGCCTCAGTCGTGGGGCCGCTGCCTCTCTGAGCTCCATGGCTCCAGATGGGGGCCTGAGGGAGGGTCCCACTTACCCAAGCAGGTGACCATGCCTGTAATGGTCTGTTCAGGGCACAGGGTGGGCCCCCTTTGGTGAGTGTTCTAAAGGCCTTAGGACCCCTGAGTGTGAGCAGCTGGGGGCTTGGCTGGGGTTTGGCCACCCCAGTGACCTCTGCAGTGCTCACAGATGGCTCAGCCCCTCCCATGTGCCAGACTTGGGGCAGGGAGGGTGGGAAACACGGGCTACCCCATGGGTGATGAACTGAGAAAGCAATGGGGGAGCCGTGCAGAAAGAGCTGAGGGGCAATTCCCAAAAAGATGGGGAGCAGCAGGGCCTGGAAGTGTCCACTGCTTCAGTCCTGGCTTGGAAGGCATCCTCCTTGTGGAGGACTTCCCCTATCCCTGGGGTACATCGGTCTATGCTTAGTTGAGAAAGGAACTTTTTGCAAAGGACTCTGAGACTGTAGCTACAGGTGGGGGCTCTGCGCGCATCGTGTAGGTCGTGCCTGCTCTGGGCCCGAGGCATCTGTGAGCGCCGCCTGCACGTGCTCTTCCCTCCCCCATTCTATTTGCAGCCACATCCGCGTCTATTTGCCACCACTGGACTTGGGCACGCCCAACACTTACTGCTCCAAGGCTCTGGAGTTCCAGGTGCCGCTGGTGTTCAATGAAGTGTTCAGAATCCCCGTGCACTCCAGCACATTGACACTGAAGTCACTTCAGTTATACGTGTGTTCGGTGACTCCGCAGCTGCAGGAAGAACTGCTGGTATGGCGCCAGGCGCTCCACCCGCCCCCGGCCTCCTTCCTTCCTTTGTGTTTCAGTCAGCCGGTCTTTTTTGTGTGTGTATCTTTCTTTCCCTTCTTTCTCTTGTACTCTTTTGTGGTAATTTCTTAGTTTTTGTCTGTCTTTGCCTTTTGGCCTCCCTCTCTCTCTTCTGCCTCCGTCTCTGGTTCCCTCACTCCTTTCCCCTCTGCCATCCTTCCTTTCTCCCGTGGTGGGTTGCTTAGAAGTTGTGATCTTCTTAAGTATTTCTGCGGCTGGAAATACAAACAGGGATGATCCAACCAGTGATCTTGTCAAGTACATTGTACTTTAAATGCGTCCTCTCAGCTAGTACTCACAAACCCTGTGGGATGCCTTTGCGTCAGCCCCATCTTCAGTCCAGGGAACAAAGTAGGGTTGACAGATTTAGCAAATTAAAATACAAGACAGTCAGCTAAATTCAAATTTCAAGTAAATTATGGATGTTCTTTAAAGCGTAAGTATTTCCCATGCGGTGTTTAAGACTCACAGGGAAACCCTGTGTTGTTTATTTGAAGTGCAGATTCACCGGGGTGCCCTGCATGTTACCTGGCAACCCTGGGATGAGGCCTCAGGAGAATCCGCAGTTTGTCCTCAGTATTCCAGCCATCCAGGGCCCATGCCAGGGTTGGAAGCCAGGGTGGATTCCTTCCATGGCCGGAGTGTTCTCCCTTGGTCCTCTCCCCTCAGCGGCACAATTAGGGCATGTAGAGTTCAGCAGTCGTTTCTTATTTCAGAAATTCCTGAGCAAATCTGCCTCATCAGGGCAGTAGAGCTGTGAGCCTGGCCCAGAACTCCGGGTTGCCCATTCTTTGCCCTGTCTGTTCCCTTCCCAGCACTTTCTGATTGGGTGGAACAGACGACCAGGGAGCCACCCATTAGACTTCTCTGCAGTTGCTTTCATTGTGCTGCAGTCCTTTAAGTAACCCCGTCTCTACTACAAATACAAAAAATAGCCGGGTGTGGTGGCACACACTTATGATCCTAACTACTCGGGAGGCTGAGGCGGGGAAATCTGTTGAACCAGGGAGGTGGAGGTTGCAGTGAGCTGAGATCGCACCACTGTCCTACAGCCTGGGCAACAGGGCGAGACTCCATCTCTCTCTCTCTGTCTCTCTCTCTCTCTCTCTCTCTCTCTCTCACACACACACACACACACACACACAAAGATTGAAGGGTGAAGTGAATTTTTTTGAGACCGGGTCTCTGTTGCCCAGGCTGGAATGCAGTGGTATGATTTCAGCTCACCGCAGCCTCCTAAGTAGATGGGGCCACAGTTGTACATCATCATGCCTGGCTGATTTTTAAATTTTTTGTAGAGGCGAGTCTTGCTCTTTTGCCCAGGCTGGTCTCGAACTCCTGGGCTCAAACAGTCCTCCCACCTCGGCCTCCCAAATCCCATGCCTGGGATTACAGGCATGAGCCACCTGCCCTGCCTTAACTGAATATTTTAAAGGACTCTAGTCATTATGGTGAAATCATTCCGTGCCTGTTCTGACGTTTCTTTAATACCCCTGCAGGGCATTGCTCAGATTAACCTGGCTGACTATGACAGTTTGAGTGAGATGCAGCTGCGCTGGCATTCCGTCCAGGTGTTCACCAGCTCTGAGCCGTCGAGGACGCGGGAGCCTGGGTGTGCGGGAGAGAGCTCCGCCCGGGATCCTGCACACACCATCTCCATCTCCGGCAAAACGGTACTTGGCCCTGCTCTAAGGAGCTGATCGCTGCTGCCTTCATGACCCTGAGATTGACTTTGTCTTTGGGAAGTCATTTCTTAGAAGTGTCTTTGTAGATGTGAGTCAGTATAGTGGGGTAAAGGAGTAGTTTCCATACGGCCATTGCGTGAGAATTTTTTTTTAATGCAAACGTGTTCATGGTACACATGGTCATGGGTGGTGCATGGGTGGTACACTGGCTACTTTTACATAGGAGCCCTCAGAGCTGCAGAAAAAGGCTACATGAATGCCTCCACCACAGACCTAGCTAGGGTGAGTTTCTTCTCACGGAAGGGCAGCAGAGTGGCCTCCTACCTGTGCCATGTGGACACCTGCTGTGTACACAGGGTCTGCTGGCCTGAGCTGTCCTCACGCACCCCCTCCTCCTGCAGGATGCGGTGACAGTGCTCCTGGCCAGAACCACGGCACAGCTGCAGGCGGTGGAGAGGGAGCTGGCCGAGGAGCGGGCCAAGCTGGAGTACACGGAGGAGGAGGTCCTGGAGATGGAGCGCAAGGAGGAGCAGACCGAGGCTGTATCCGAGCGGTAAGCGCTAGTTCAGCGGGCAGGCTCCGGCTCGTGCCCTCCCTGGAAAGGAGCATGGGTGCCCTGTGGTCAGAAGGCTCGTGAAAACTGTCGTGGGAAGCACATTTTCTCTGGGGAGACAGCCAGTGTGCCAGGCAGCATAGCTGTCTCTGAGATGCACTTGCTTTCCTCAGCCATGCCTCCATAGAAGGTGCTGGGCAATCGTTAGGTACCACTGCCCAGAAGTTGATTCTGGAGGGAATTGAGTGCTGGTCTGGATGAGGGCAGCTCCCTGAACTCTCTCTCCTGACTCTCACGTGTGCTTTTCACCTTTTCCTTCTGTCTGTCCTGGAGTTTCTCGTCAAGAATGGGGCTGTTGAAGTACTGCCCTCTCCCAGGATTGGATACAGTAAGGTCCCTTAAAGCTGTTGGATTTTTTTTCTTTTTTAACACCTTTATTGAGATACAGTCTACCTCCCATACAGTTCACCCATTTAAAGTGCACAGTTAGGTGGTTTTTAGGACTGAATGGGCACAGTCAATTTTACAGCATTTTATTTTCATCACACCCTCTCTGCCTATCCCTAGCCAAATGCGCTCCCAGGTTCCCCTCTGATTCCCTGCAACTACAAATCTGCCCTCTGTGTCTATGGACCTGCCGGTCTGGACACTTCCTACAAAGGGGGTCATGCGGTGTCCCTTTCTGCTTCACCTGAAGCAGCCTGTTGGTGAATCCTTGGCCCCGTGGAGACCTGCATGTGATAGATGAATGATTCTGGTGAATGGGCGCCTCTGGTGCCCTGGCTTGTGTTCGTCGTCTCTGGAGGTGCTGTACATATTGCTGTACTTCCACATTTTTCTATAAAGTGCACCATCTTTCCAGGGCTTCCTGCTGCTTCCCGATGGCTTTCCCTGAGCTTAGTTTACAGAGGAGTTTATTTTGGGGAGCGATAGTGCATGCAGAGGGGAAGGTGTTGTGTTCAGGGATGGACAGGAGTTGGGAGGGGTTTGGGGCTGAGTGGTGCAGTTTTCTGGAATCTTCAGTGGCTGCCACCGGTGATAGAAAAAGCCCCTCTTAAGGAAAGTCCTTCAAGAGCCATCTTCCCTGGAAAACAGAAGCACCCTTTTACTTTATGAGAGCCGCAACAGTCTTCAATCATTGGAAAGAAATAGGTTTTATTGCATTACCTCTACTACTGTGCTCTAAGAGTAGCATGAAATACATCCTGTTTGGTGACCATTTGGGCTTCTGCCATGTCCGCCTTCAGGAGTTGGCAAGCAGACTCGGTGGATAGCGGCTGTAGCAACTGCACCCAGACCAGCCCTCCATACCCAGAGCCCTGTTGCGTGGGTATCGACTCCATCCTGGGCCACCCATTTGCTGCTCAGGCAGGGCCTTACAGCCCAGAGAAATTTCAGCCCTCACCTCTTAAGGTAAGTAGAAAACATAGGGGATTTTCCGGAGCCCCTCACCCCCAACATTTTGCCATATGTACCAGGTACTGCCCTGGAAGGAGAGGCTGTGTGCCCCCAAATTCTTCGTGGGAAGTGTGAGGGTATGGGGGAAGATGCACCAAAGGCAAGCAGAGCCGGGGCTCGTGGGGAGGAGGGCCACATGGCTGACCTGCACACACACCTAGTGGCCCGGGTGTTGGGCACAGGAGAATGTCGTGGTATAGAATGGACACTGCTGTTGGATTTGAGGGCCACAGCTAAGGCTGGGTTTACTGTGAGCTGAGGAAAAGAAGTGAATGGCCTCAGATCTGTAAAGGGCTTGAATAGGCACAGCTAATCCATTCCCACCTTCAGGGACAAACGAGGCTCCGGAGGGTTCATGAGTCCCACAGGTTTTGGACATTTGTAGTTCCTCTTCCCCTTTTGTGAAATGTAGAATAGTGCTGTCCTTTTGCCCCTTCTGCTCATCTGCCTCTAGCTGTACAGTCACCCTGTCTTTAGGGGAGAAGTCTCAAGTTTACAGCGCCTGTGAAGTCAGGGAAGACACTGTCAATGCTGTTTCGAAACTTGGTTTCCCCACTGTTCAGCTCACAAAAGTATTTTATCACCCTCACGCCCCTGCTCTCACCCAGAAGCACAAAGTGAAATCTGCCCCCCGCAGCTTCCCAAGCTGTAACCCACAGCAGGTTCCTAATTGTTGTTTTGGACCAGGTTGCTGGTCATGGCCCTTGTCCAACTTTCTGAGATCTCAAAAAGCAGCAGCCCAAGCCAGGGTGAGTGGCCGTGGGAGGGTTATTTGGTGTTTCCCCTTCCCTCAACTTTTAGTTTTGAAAAAGCGAAATCTGTGGAGAAGTTGCTAGAATAATGCAACAAATACCTATACACCTCACCTAGATCCCACAGTTGTTAGTTCTTCACCACATTTGCATTCTCCCTTTCTGTGTGGGCATCACAGATACAACATTAGTATAGTGGGTGAATAGGAAAAGAAAAAAAAAGCAAACAAACTCCCACCCTCGAGAGGGAGACGCCAGAGGAGACATCGCTAGCGTACGCTCATGTCACAGAGAGCAAGGGGGCTTCTGGAGAATGCAGTGGCAGGGAAGCGGGCAGACACCTGTAGAGAGGTTTGCAGTTTTAGAAAGGGTTCACATTTAGAAAATGTCAGGATGATAAAAGGGTACAACTGCTATGGAAAACAGTATGGTGGTTCTTCAAAACATTAAAAATAGAACTACCATAGGATCCCGCAGTCCCGCTTCTGGGTGTATCTGGGTGTATATCTAGAAGAATTGAAAGGATCTTGAAGAAATAATGTGCACACGCATGTTCGTAGCAGCAGCATTATTCACAGTAGCCAAGAGGTGGAAGCAACTAAAATGTCCATCATGGATGAGTGGATAAAGAAAACGTGGTCTATCCATGCAATAGAATATTATTCAACCTTAAAATGGAAGGAAATTCTGTCACGCTGCAACGTGGATGAGCTTTGAGGACTCATGCTGAGTGAATAAGCCAGTGTGAATATTTATTTAGTCTTCAACTCTTTGAGTTGCATGTCTCCTGGCATACAACTCCTAAAATCCTTAGAATCTGAAAAAAAATCGTTTTAGGTGCTAATAAATTGACTGGTGGCTGGTTAGAAAAGCACAAAAAGACAAATACCATCATGAGGTTCCTGGAGTAGTGAAATTCACAGGGCCGAAAAGCAGAATGGTAGCTGCCAGGAGCTTGGATGGGGTGTAGGGCTGTGTTACAGAACGGAGCTGGGGTCCGTTCGCCTGGTGCAGTAAAACCACGTGTCTGCACGAAGGTGTTTTGCAGGGGTAGAAAGAGGGTGTTTATTTGCAGGCGCCAAGCAAGGAGATTTGGGCAGCTCACACTTAAGACCCGGCCTTCCAATGCCTTGCAGGGAAGGGTTTTTAAAGGCAGAGGTAAATTTCAGGAAAGCAGAAGTCACAGGCAGAATCCTAAACCAATCTATGGAGGTTACACATTGCTTTTGGCCTAGAAGGATAGCATATCTTGATGTGGGGGCTTACAGGATGTAGGTGGATTCAAAGATTTTCTGATTGCAATTGGTTCAGGAGGCAAAGCTTTGTCTAAAAATTTGGGGTCAGCAGAAAAGATAGTTAGCTCTGACTTGTGGGTGTGACTCCCTGCAGACCTCTCAGGAAGAGATTCAGAATAAAGAGCAAGGGTCAGAGTACAGTCCTTAGCTCCACCTTATGTGAGTTCTGTGCCAGCAGGTCCCTTTGGTGGGGGGTCTGGGTTTCTGAAAGACAATCAGGCACATAGGTTAACATGTCTTTGGTTTCTCTTTTTTCTTTTCTTTTCTTCTCTTTTCTCTCTTCTCTTCTCTCTTCTCTTCTCTTCTTTCTTTTCTTTTTTGAGATGGAGTCTCACTCTGTCCCCCAGGCTGCAGTGCAGTGGCGTGATCTCAGCTCACTACAACCTCCGCCTCTTGGGTTCAAGCAATTCTCATGGCTCAGCCTCCCAAGTAGCTGGGATTACTGGCGCCCATCGCCCTGCCCAGCTGACTTTTTTTTTTTTTTTTTTTTTTTTGTAGTAGAGATGGAGTTTCATCATGTTGGCCAGGCTGGTCTCAAACCCCTGGCCTCAAGTGATCCACCTGTCTTGGTCTCCCAAACTGGTGGGATTACGGGTGTGAGCCACCACGCCTGGCCAAGATGTCTTTAGTTTCTCTAGGGAACCAAACATCTCCAGACTCTAACTTGCTTGGCTATTGTTTTAGGCTACTATTACCTTCTTGCTTATCAAGTTACTTACTTACATCTCAGGGATAGCAAGGTACCTGGAATTTCCTTTGAAAGAAATTGATTTTCCTTTATGTCCATGCTCGGGAGGTCTGCAGGCCCCTAAAACGGGGTCTCTCCTCTGTCTCAGGAATGGGAATGGGGAGTTGTTTTTTAGTGGAGAGGGCAGAGTTTCAGCTTCACAAGATAAAGAAGTTCTGGAGGTCTGTTGCACAACAATGTGAATAGACGCCACTGAACTGTGCCTGTACAAATGGTTAATATGGTAAATTTTGTTGTGTGGTTTTTTCCCCACAATTTTTTGTGTCAGGTGTGGGAGCAGCCGGTGTGTGTTGTGGGGTGGTGCTGAGGATGAAGGGAGTGAAGTGGCCAGATCGTGCAGCGCCCACTCAGGACCCTGCCTTTTCTCTAAGGGCATGAGAAGCTGGTGGGTTTTGAGCTCAGTGGCCACATGATCTGACTGAAGCTTTTTCGTTAGTGTTTTCTAAAATTTATTGATTTGAAGTTCACATAAAGGGAAGCATTTTAAAGTGTATGCGTCAGTGGCATTTGGTCCACAGTGTTGCTCACCCGCCACCTCTATTTAGTTTCCTGATGGAAACATCACCCCAGAGTAAAACCCGTCCCCATTGAGCAGTCACTCCCATTCCCCCTTCCCCCAGCCACCTGCAGCTACCAAAATCTGCTTTCTGGTTATGGATTTACCTCTTCTGGATGTTTCCAGAAGTGGAATCATATACTATGTGGCCTTTGGTGCATGGTTTCTTTCACTCAGCGCAATATTTTCAAGGTTTATTTACATTTTAGCGTGTATAAAAACTCCATTGGTTTTTATGGCTGAATACTATTTCCTTGTGTGAATAAGACCACATTTTGTTGATCCATTGATCTGTCAATGGACATTTGGGATGTTTCCACCTTTGGCCTAGTCAGTTTTCCTGGCATATCCCTGGTTGCTATGTTGAGAATAGATCGAAGGGCAGAGAGGTGTGGAATTGCGAAGACCACTGAGGCATCTACTGCACTCATCTGGGCATGAGATGATGGCGACTCAGGTGAAGGGTTGCTGACAAGCACTCAAAACCCACTTGATGGCCGGGCGCGGTGGCTCAAGCCTGTAGTCCCAGCACTTTGGGAGGCCGAGACGGGTGGATCACGAGGTCAGGAGATCGAGACCATCCTGGCTAACACAATGAAACCCCGTCTCTACTAAAAAATACAAAAAACTAGCCGG
This sequence comes from Mandrillus leucophaeus, assembly GCF_000951045.1. Lineage (NCBI taxonomy): Eukaryota > Metazoa > Chordata > Mammalia > Primates > Cercopithecidae > Mandrillus > Mandrillus leucophaeus. The sequence goes on along the minus strand of NW_012108441.1, from coordinate 726,199 downwards.
GCGAGGTGGCGGGCGCCTGTAGTCCCAGCTACTCGGGAGGCTGAGGCAGGAGAATGGCGTGAACCCGGGAGGCGGAGCTTGCAGTGAGCTGAGATCCGGCCACTGCACTCCAGCCTGGGCGACAGAGCGAGACTCCGTCTCAAAAAAAAAAAAAAAAAACCACTTGATGTTGAACACAGAGCCAGCAGGGATCGCTCTTGGACCAGATATGGGGTGTGCAAAAGAGATCAGGAGTCCGGGATGACCCTAATATTCTTTGCATGAACAAATGGAAAGTTGAGATCCCTGTGAGAGGAGGGGCCGGGGTGGGGTTGGGGGGATATCAGCCTTTCCATTGTGGACATGCCACGTGTGAAACTCCAGCTAAATCCTGAATGGAGAAGTGAAAGACATGGTTGTTCCTGTAAGTTTATTGCTCACGTTACGAAAGAAGCCATGGTCACGAGTGAACCACTCCCTAGGTTGATAAGGAAACCAACACAGAAGATCTCTTTCCGGAAGAAACAGCCAGCCTCCTGAAGGAGCGGTCCAGCCGCCGGGCCCGAGGGTCACCTTTTGTTCGGAGTGGCACGATTGTCCGTTCCCAGACCTTCTCGCCTGGAGCACGAAGCCAGTATGTTTGCAGAGTAAGTTGGAATTCCTTTGTCACCTGTCTGGAATGTTTTCTCTTCCGTCCCCTTTGTGATGTTTTTTTATTTTTTTTCCTGCTGTTTATACTGAGAGGCATATGTATTTGCACCAATGATACCAATCCATGCACTGCGAACTCTACAGGTACGCGGTGATGACATCAGTGCTGTGATCTCCCCACATGCCTTACCATGCTTATCTAACTCTGGATTTGTTCAGGATTCAAATTCATCCCTTCCCCCAGTTTTCAGTGTTGTGTATGTACTGACCTGTGGGCAACAAGCAGAGCGAATCATTTCTACCTCAGCGTAAAGAACAAGTGGAAGCAGGGGTTCTCTTGAATGGGTTGAGCTGGAGGAGCCGGGAACCTGAGTGGCTTGGAGCCCTGTGGGGCAGCCAGGTCTCTGGGTCAGAGGGTGGGTGGTCCTGGCAGAGGTGCAGTGGGTTCTCACTCACCCACATGTAAATTCCCAACCTGCGGATGAGTGGGAGACACTCAGCAGTTCTCAGCCATGGCTGCGCCTTGCAGTCAAATCACGGGGAGGGGGGGAATTCAACAGATCCTGGTACCCACATAGCACCCCAGAGATTTGCCATTGGTCACAGGTAAGGCCTGGGCATCAGAACTTCCGGAAGCACCCAGATGCTTCTAGCATGTCACACAAGGCTGAGAACCCCAAGGTGGGTGGAGGGAAGACTCGAGCCAGTGTGGTCAATGAAGGTAGAACAGAGTGATAGTGCCAGCATGGACTTGTACCGAAAGGGCTTTTAAGGATGGTGGCTCATGACACAGTGACCTGGAGGGGCCGTTTGGTTGAGAACCATGACCCTTCCTGCACCTCTGAATTGAGGCTGTTGAAGAAGGCATCTGCCCTGGAGGTGCTGGCTCCATGAGGGCAGAGCCAAGGCAGATCTTCGGAGAGGGAAGGACCTGAGACCCTCAAAGGAGATGTTGCAAACACTGTGGGAGGGGGCCTAGGTGGCCAAAACGCCCTCTCAGCCATGTTGGTGAGACCTGCCGCTGTTGTCCCATTGGTCCAAAGTGTCCCTGCTGGCAACTGCCCCGGATGGTGCCGGGTCCAGTCTGGGCCCTCCCACTCGTCATGCTTCAGCCCCATGGAGGCTGATGCTCAAGCGCTTGGCTGAACGTTCTAGATGGAAGGCCACACTCACTGTCCTCCTTGTTCCAGGCTCCTGCCAAGTCACCAACGTGCTGGCTGGAGGGGCTGCTTATTGAGGGGGGAAGGGTGCAAGCAGGTAGTGCTTTGCTTACCCAGAGGAAAAGCTCTGTGTGCCTGCTTAACAGCTGCACTTACTGGCAATGCTTCTGGATGCTTCGCTGTTCTGTATGTTTGTATGAATGCCGTGCAGGTGTGCTGCCAGGCCGTTGCACTTCCTGAGTAGGTTTACTGGCGTGGAAAATAAGGCCATGAGGCAGGGATGTTGGATTTCTCAGAGTCACACTGATCCTGAGGTGACACCCTGCCACCAAATGAAGGCTGTAATGACTTGACTCCCATAAAGATGACATTCTTTACTTTCTTGTTTAAAAGTACACCCTGTCCTTTGATGAGCACAGCTGCAGTTGGCAATGTTGGCTTGTCTTACTACCAGGAGTGAGTCTCTTTTGGAAGTCATTTTCCCCAGCTATTGCCAAAGCCACAAATACAGCACATGAGAAAGACTGAGGAAAAGTGAACCATGCTGAGGGCAGTGCTGGCCTTCGTGGGGACTGTATAGGGCACGAAACGGCATTGGTATGGATCACATGGAGATTTTGTTGGCTCAGTTAGCCTGGAAACTGGGGGAGGGTTTCATTTGCTTGTTTTTGTTTTGTTTTGTTTTTTCATTTTAGCAGAAACTCTTGTTTAAATTGAAACCCAAAGACCTTCTCCAAGCACCAATAATCATAAGTGCACTTGAGGGCCTGTGAAGAGGATGAAAATAATCCATTCTGAGACTCTGAGTACACACAGAGAATGAACTGTGCGTTGCTGAGAAATTGTTTCTGAACATCATTCTTTTTGGTACAGCTTTATCGTAGTGACAGCGACAGTTCAACGCTGCCCCGGAAGTCCCCCTTTATCCGAAACACTTTGGAAAGACGAACCCTTCGCTATAAGCAGGTGTGTGCCCTGTAAACAAATATGGAATCTGTGCTTGCCCTGCGAGTGATTTTTACAAGCCTTAAAAGGTAATATTTAAGGTCATGTAAATGAAAAGGTAGTATTTGTATTTCTTGTTTACTTAACAGATGTAATGTCATAATGTTGCTAATATTTCTTAAGATAGTATCATGGTTTCAGATAATCCATGATCTTTACATTCTTCAGTATAATAAATAACCGTTTCTATATAATAGGCTCTTTTCTCTTTTTTTGACAGGAGAATATATATAGTTTAGAAAAGTTGAGTTTTTCAACATATTACCTTTCTGGGCAGGGATCGTTTGAAAATAAATAAATAAATA
>NW_012108441.1:714154-722534 GCF_000951045.1 Mandrillus leucophaeus | reverse complement strand
AAAAAAAAAAAAAAAAAAAAAAACCAAAAAACAAAGTGCATAATTTGGCTGTAGAAGTGTCTCACAGCAGCATCGCTGCTGGCATTTCAGACAGGCTCATTCTTTGCTGTAGGGGCTGCCCCGTGCACTATAGGATGTTGAGCAGCGTCCCTGGGCTCCACCCACCAGATGCCAGTAACACCCCATCACACACACAGCAGTTGTGACACCCAAAATGTCCACAGACATTGCCAGCTGTCCTCCGGGGGACCAGATTCTCCTGGTTGAGAACCATGAAGCTCTGCTGGGAATTCAGCAGTGCTTTTAAATAATTTATATTAAGTTACAACCCATATTTGCATTTAAATTCTGTGTATGTGCAAAATAGTGTTGTGTGTGTAAAAAGCATGCCGTGACTCAGGCCACTGACCCATGGTGATTGGCAAATGGATTTGTGGTTTTGCTGCGGTGACTGCTCTCTCAGGGTTCTGTTTCCCGTTGGATGGGAAGTACAGTTCGGCAGACAAGTCTTTTCCCTGTCAGGGCTTTCCTGAACATAGGTATGTTTGCTTACTTGAGCAAACATATGGGGAGGAAGCTTTGGAAAGCTTGCACGTGTGTGTCTGCGTGTTTGCGTGGGTGTGTGTATACTTTTTCTTTTAAACAACAAGTGCTCATGTGGTTCATAACATACTTTCTTTCCCGTTGTACAGTGGATCATTAAGATTTTTCCATGTCCATATATTTTTTCAACTTGTTACAATGGTTACATTTTATACTGGCCTTGTAATTTATTTAATGTTTCCTGCTGTTATAGACTTACGGTTTTTTTCTGTCATAAACCTTAACGGGACCACTTTTGCATGTCAACAGTTATGCCTTTCAGATGCAAGTTTGCTTTAGACATACATATATTCTCAAATGGCCCTTCAGAAAGATTGTGCCCTTTTTTGATCCTGCCAGCCCCATGTAAGAGCATCTGTTGCTGCACACTTCTGCCAATACATAGGTCATCATTAAAGAAAAACAATTTGCCGTTACTAACCTTGATACTGAACTAGAGATTTACATTCCTCTTGCCCACATCTGTGTTTTTTAACCTTGGGCGTGCTTAGAGAAATACATGTGCCTGAGTTGTCTCCTATTGTGGAAGAACCTTCTAGAAGGCCTGAGTGAGGGCTCACAGCTGGTGTCTCTTGCAGTCATGCAGGTCTTCCCTGGCTGAGCTCATGGCCCGCACCTCCCTGGACTTGGAGCTGGATCTCCAGGCGTCGAGAACACGGCAGAGGCAGCTGAATGAGGAGCTCTGTGCCCTCCGTGAGCTGCGGCAGCGGTTGGAGGACGCCCAGCTCCGCGGCCAGACCGACCTCCCACCCTGGGTGCTTCGGGACGAGCGGCTCCGTGGCCTGCTGCGGGAGGCCGAGCGGCAGGTGGGGTCCCCTGTGGTCAACTCCCGCCTGCACCTCACTGCTCCCTGCTCCAGGCTGTGAAGGGAGCCTCCCAGACATGGAGGTGGTCCCTGAAGTGCCCCACCACTGGGCTCTCGGAGCCCCTTCTCCCTCTGTGGCCTGCGAGGATGGCGTCTGTGTGGCTCCTGCGTCCATCTGGAGGCTGCAGGTGCTGGAGGAAGGGTCACGGGCCCTCTCCACCTTGTGGGGGAACATTCTGGGTCCCTAGTTGTCAGGCCTGACTCCAGCCACCCCTGGCCTCTGTCTCCTAGGAGGAATTCCTTGGGGGGTTGGGGGGAGTGTGGGTGAGGTAGTCCTTACTCCCTCCTGGGTCGCACCTCACTGACTGTGGTTGGTTCTTCTGGGCTGTAGGGCTGGCAGTGACTTACTCATTCTTCCTTAAAAAAAAAAAAAAAAAAATCAATAAAATCACCTTGTTGGTCCAATGTTGCTGTTCCAGACAAGACAGACCAAACTTGACTACCGTCATGAGCAGGCAGCTGAGAAGATGCTGAAGAAGGCCTCCAAGGAGATCTACCAGCTGCGTGGGCAGAGCCACAAAGAGCCCATCCAAGTGCAGACCTTTAGGTATGGCAGAGGCGCAGCAAGACTGGCCCCTTAGTCCTGCTTCCTCCTTACTGTCGTGCCTTTGGCATGGTAGAAAGTACAGTGAGTCTGTTTTTGTTTTTCTTTTGAGACAGTCTCACTCTGTCACCCAGGCTGGAGTGCAGTGGCGCGATCTCATCTCACTGCACCCTTTGCCCCCTGGGCTCAAACAAGTCTCATGCTTCAACCTCCCGAGTAGCTGGGATTACAGATGTGTGCTACCATGCCCGGCTAATTTTTAAATTTTAGTAGACTGGGTTTTGCCATGTTGCCCAGGCTGATCTCAAACTCCTGACCTCAAATGATTCACCTGCCTCGGCCTCCCAAAGTGCTGGGATTACAGGCGTGAGCCCCTGCGTCCAGCCCCATGAGTCTTTAAAACCCATGGAAAGTCGAGAACAAAACAGGAATCCACTGCAGCCAGTAGTGTATTTGCATGTTTTTATCCTGATCTTTTTTCCCTACAGTTTTTTTTCATGCCACTTCTAATCATAATGTGGGTTCAATTTTGCATTTAGCATTTTTAAAATTAAAATATTCCATGTTGTTGTATAATCTGCTATCTTGTAATGTCTCATCTAATAGTTTACTCAACCACTATATTTTATAACATGCTGCTCGTCTTCAAATGTTGGCTATTGTAAATAACAGTGATAAACATACACATACATATATGTCCCCCCAACCCCAGACAGGGTCTCACTCTGTCACCCAGGCTGGAGTGTGGTGGCTCAGTCATGGCTCATTACAGCCTTGACCTCCCAGGCTCAAGTGATCCTCCCACCTCACCCTCTCAAGTAGCTGGGACTGTAGGCACATGCCACCATGCCCTGCTCATTTTTGTAGAGATGGGGTCTCACTGTGTTGCCCAGGCTGATCTCAAACTCCTGAGCTCAAGCGATCCACCTGCCTCAGCTGCCCAAAGTTCTAGGATTACAGGCATGAGCCACTGCACCCGACCACCTTTGCTTTTTCAATTAACTTTTGATTAAGGCAAAATGTATCTGCAGGAAAGCTGTATATCATACACACATGGTCCAGTGAATTGTTACAAACTCGTCCTAAGAATCGATCATTATCAGCGCCCCCAGATCCCACACTAGAGTAACCACCACCTTGAATTCTAATAGTATGGATTGGTTTTGTCTGTTTTGTTTTTGCTGAGGGGATTTTTACAGATATATCAATATTCTTTTGTGTCTGTGGAAAAATTAAGTTGAAATTCACATAACATAAAATGACCATCTTACACTTCAGCCTTTGGTGCATTCACAATGTTATGCAACCACCCCCTCTGTCTAGTTCCAGAACATTTTTACCACCCCAAAAGTAAACCCTATACCCATTAAGCAGTCACTCCCCCTTCTCCCTCCCCTAGCTCTGTCTCTAGGGATTTGCCTTTCTGACTGTTTCATAGGAATGGGATCATATCTTACGTGGACTTTTGTGTCTGGCTTCTTTCCCACAGCCGAGGGTTTTCCAGGTTCATCCATGTCGTAGCCTATGTGTCAGTGTGTCCTTCCTTGTTAAGGGTGAATAAAATGTGTCTGACTTTTAGCCCTAATTTTTGTATACATTAAATATTCACATAGTTTTCACTTTTTCATTCATCTGTTAATACGACAGGTATTTCCTGAGTACCTAATATACACCAGGCATTGTTCTAGGCACCCGAGATGAAGAAACCCCTGCCCTTACGGTTCTTCATAATTCACATTTGGAGACTCTGTATATAAGCACATGTGTTGTTGGGGACTTAAATTCAGTTTGTTGTACGAATAAGAAAAGCCATGATTGATATGAGAGCCACCAGCTTTCCGTGTCTTCATATCAGCTTCTGACGTGTAATTCTCTCCGGTCCCAGGGAGAAGATAGCATTCTTCACAAGGCCAAGGATCAACATACCTCCTCTCCCAGCCGACGACGTCTGATGGAGTGCATTGTGCACATGAAGTATTTATCCGCCTGTTTTATTTTCATGAAGTTCTTAGACTAGCTGAATTTGTCTTTAAAATATTTGTGCAAAGCTATTAATATACACATTTTGTAAAAAAAAAAAAACACGTATATCTATTCATATATATTTTATAATAGTGACGGCAACAGGGCTTGGTTTTTCCTTGTTGTGAAATTGACATCTCTGAAGACAGGTTATTTTATAAAAGATCAATTATCATGTTAAGAATGTACAGTTTTTATGCTGTTTTATTTGACTTAAAGGCTGGAAGACAGAAACGAAGTGAGTTCAGGCAAATTCACTGTATTGTAATTTATTTATAGTACTTTTTTTTCCTTGAAGGAAAATACTGACTTTAAGATGTATTTTAAGACTGAAATTTTGTTCTTTAGTACTTTTCATGCAGTAGAATGGAACTTGGGGCTGGTTTTGTTTTTGACACCTGAAATGCAAACACTATGTGCTAAATTTGTCACGTATCATATGTGCATTTACCATGTATATTGTACACGTTCACTCCCTTGATGTCATGTTAAAATGTCCCCTGCAGTGATTCAGTCGTGACTCAGAAGCATGTGTGTGTTGCAGAGGTCAGTCTCCGGCGTGGGCTGCACGCCAACCGCTCATTTCTGTATTGTCTTCGGATACATCTCTCTGTGCTCAGCGTGAGTCTGAAGCAGGCGCCAGAGCCTCTGGTGTATGGGGCTTCAACCTGCTTGCTTGTGGTGGCTGTCTGTGGGTCTTCAGCCTGCCTGTCCGTGGTGGCTGTCCATGCTGCCCGCCTCCCCGCACCCTGCCCTGTCCGACTGTAACAGACCAGGAAGGTGGCGGAGGAACTCCTGCCACGCCACTGTGTCATGAAGGAAAGTGAAAGGGAACGAGGAAGTAGGAACGCCCACGCTCGTTGACTCCGTGGATGAATATAGCAGTTAGGACATAGACAGCATCACCTTTGAAGGTGCTTGTTTGGGGGAGGAAAGGACATACGGGTAACTAGAACTACCCAGCGAGTCGTCCAGAGGAGAGGATTGGGTTTGAGTCAGAAGGCTCCCTGTACTGGAGTCAACCCACTATTCCTCAAGAAATCTTAGAACTAGCTTGTGAGGAAAAACATTTTTTAATGTAATAAAAATATGCCATTATTCTTTGAAATGCCAAATGATATAAATATTTTGCCTAATACATATTTATTATAGATGAAATGCATTCTTCTCAATGAGGCCTCGATTTGAGTCAATGGGGTGGGCCACAGGAAATGTCAGAGGAACCAGAACTCAGAACTCTTCCTCCTGGACCTTTCTTCCCTTCCCTTGGAGATACCCCTTTGAATCAGGCCTCTCTCTTCTCATCAGTCTGTAGCTTCCCCCCTTGTATAACCTGCTTTCCTTTTTACATTTATTAAAAATGGATTTTGTAAAAGCATTTCATTGACACGCGACCTATCACGGACAATGGAATTCGTCAGTGGTGGTAAGACTGAAATCCTGATGCTTTTCACACTTCTTGTCTCTTGCTATGTATTTCTGCCTCTAGCCTTGCATGTTTTGCCTTTTTTTTTTTTTTTTTCTTTTTGGCCAATTCCTTTTTATATGTGCCCACAACAGAGGTGGGGAGACACGGAGCACCCTGGGTCCTTCCCAGTGCTGCTGGGCAGGCCCTGTCTCCAGGCCCCAACTGTTGAAACTTTGAAGGGCAACAAACAACCATCCACACTGCCAGACCCTAGGCTGTTCAGGGGTGCAGCTCATTTCCACCTCGGCCCCAGGACACCGAGCCTGTGCCCCACAAGGATCTCTCTAAATGGGAGGGATTGAGGCTACTTTTCTGCCAACCCCTGTTAAGTAGTTGTGTGGGGAAACCCACTGTGTCAGTGCAGGAAGCCCCAGACAAATGTTTTCAAATAAATTTCACTGCCCAGCCTGCACAGATTTCCATTTGAAGTACTTCCCTTCCACCCTGACACCCAAAGGGTTTTTTTTTTTTTTTTTTTTTAAAGAGACAGGGTCTTGCTTTGTTGCCCAGGCTGGAGTGCAGTGATGTGATCATAGCTCACTGCAGCCTCAACCTCCTGGGCTCAGGTGACCCTCCTGCCTCACCCTCCCAAAGTTCTGAGATTATAGGCATGAGCCACTGTGCCTAGCCTATTTTGATTTTTTTCTTAGAGTCAAGGTCTTGCTCTGTTGTCCAGGCTGATCTTGGACTTGCGAGCCACCATGCCTGGCTGGGATTTTTACAAATAGAATCTCACTGATAGCCCGCAAGAAACAGATGCCGCCCCTGCTTCCATATCAGTTCAAGGAGCCCTCGTGTTTGCCACCTTTCCTTTGAACTTCCCCCTGCCTCCCTGCCTGTGTCTGCTTTTGCAGCTCAATGCAGCCATGACAAGGAAAGAAAAGACAAAGGCAGGCCAGAGAGCTGGGCAGTTCTCTGCAGATGCAGATGCAGGCAGTGGAGGTGGCCCGAGCAGGCAGAAGGACACCAAGCGCCCTATGCTGCTTGTCATTCATGACGTGGTCTTGGAGCTTCTGACTAGTTCAGACTGCCACGCCAACTCCAGAAAATACCCCACATGCCAGAAAAGTGAAGTCCTATGAGCTGAAGGGGTGTTTCCATCTATGTTTCAATCTCTCCATCTACCAGGCCTCACGATAGAAAAAAAAACCAAAACGCTGCCAGGTTTTGGGAGCAGTTCTGGTCTCAAAACCATCAGGATCCTGCCACCAGGGTTCTTTTGAAATAGTACCACACGTAAAAGGGAATTTGGCTTTCATTTCATCTAATCACTGAATTGTCAGGCTTTGATTGATAATTGTAGAAATAAGTAGCCGTCTGTTGTGGGAATAGGTTATAATCAGTATTCATCTCTTTGTTTTTTGTCACTGTTTTCTCTCTAATTGTGTCATTTGTACTGTTTGAAAAATATTTCTTCTATAAAATTAAACTAACCTGCCTTAAGAACAGAGTGGAAATGTGTGGTTTTATGGAAAAAAATGTTTAATTATGGAAGCTTAAATATATAAAAATGTGTGTTTTTAAGCATAAAAATAGAGTTATAAAATCAGAGAAAATAGTAAGCTGAACACAGGCCTCATCCAGCTTCAACACGATCAGTCATGGCTGTCCTCTCCTTTACCCTCCAGCCCACCTCCTCCTCTTAGAATTTGAAGCAAAGCTGATACGCCTTATCGTTTCATCTTGAAATATTTCAATATGTATTGCTAAAAGAGAAAAACACAATAACCTTATCACATCCTAGCATTTAATAATTCCTTACTGTTGCTAAATATCCAAGGTTTTCGCTTCCAATTATCTCGTGTCATTCTTTCTTTAACTCTTTGAACAGAATCTAAACATGATCCACTTATTAGGATTTTTTTTTTTTTGGTCTGTGTTTTTCTTTTTTGGTAATAGTTTTTCTTGATATATAACTCACATGCCATACAATTCACCCATTTAATATGTATAATTCAGTGGTTTTAGTATATTCAGAGTCGTGCCAATATCACAATTTTTAGAACGTTTTCATCATCCCCCAAAAAAGCCCCCAAACTCATTAGCAGTTGCTCCCCATTCCTCTGCGACCCCAGCAACCACTGATCTCTCTGTCTCTACACATTTGCCCGTTCTGAACATTTCATATCAATGACATAATATGTGGCCTTTGTGTCTGGGTTCATTCACTTAGCATACGCTTTCAAGGTTCATCCATGTTGTAGTGTGTGTTGAGACTTCATTCTTTTTTATGGCTGAATCATCTTCCATTGCATGGATAGGCCACATTTTCTTCATTTATCAGTTGATGGACACTTTGCTTCCACGTTGTGGCCATTATGGATAATGCTGCTATGGAATTTCACATTTAAGCTTTTCTGTGGATATATGTTTTCATTTCTCTTAGGTCTATACCTAAAAGTGGAATCACTGGGTTACATGGTAATTCCATGTTTAACTCTTTGAGGACTTGCCAGACTGTTTCCAAAGCAGCTGCGCCATTTCCCATTCCTATCAGCAGTTGCTCCACATCCTGGCCAACACTTGTTACGTCCTTTTGCTTATAGCTGTCTTAGTGGGTGCCAAGTGGTATCTCATTGTAGTTATGACTGGCTTTTTTTGAGGTGGAGTCTTGCTCTGTTGCCCAGCCTGCAGTGCAGTGGCACAATCTCGACTCACTGCAGCCTCTGCCTCCCAGGTTCCAGTGATTCTCCTGCCTCAGCCTCTGGAGTAGATGGGATTACAGGTGTGTGCCACCATGCCCAGCTAATTTTTGTATTTTTAGTAGAGACAGAGTTTCACCATGTTGGCCAGGCTGGTCTCGAACTCCTGACCTCAAGTGATTTGCCTGCCTTGGCCTCCCAAAGTGCTGGGATTACAGGCGTGAGCCACCATGCCC
>NW_012108441.1:711584-712519 GCF_000951045.1 Mandrillus leucophaeus | reverse complement strand
ACAACTCAGGGAAACATGTTTACCCATTTGTTATAAAGGATATTACAAAGTACAGCCTGATGGAAGCGATGTGGAAGGTATGGAAGGAAAGGCACAACCTCAGCAATAGAATGGTGTCACATTTGTGAGTCTTTGCCAGTTGCAGAGGTGAGAAAACATCTCAGCACAATCAAAATATGTGCTTATGAGCAAAGCTGCTTTAATTATAGAGGCTTGTTGGTAAGTTTTAGTATCAGTTAGGGCTAGCCCTCTTTCCTTTCTTCTTTCTCAGTGCTTTCCTGTATATTCTTGCTTATTTGTTCTTTCAAATGAATTTTATAATTATCTTGTCTAGCTCCAGGGAAAAAAATTATGGAATCTACTGGAATTGCATTAAACTTACAAATTTGGGAGAACCAACATCTTTATGATGCTGAATCCTCTTATCCAAGAATGTATTTCCATTTGTCCAAGACTAATTTTTTGCCTTTCAGGAATGCTTTACTGTTTTACTCATATATATTTTGGATATTTCTCGATGGGTTTTTGTCTGTTTTGTTCTCTGTCTTTGTCTGCATAAAGACAGAAAATAACAGTAAGATAAATACACATACATGCAAGGCTATTTACCTTTTTTCAGACTTTGGTGGAAAAACTAGTGTTTCCCCACTAAATAAGATGTTGAGGTTGAGTGCAGTGTCTCATGCCCGTATCCCAGCATTTTAAGAAGCTGAGGTGGGAGGATCACTTGAGCCCAGGAGTTCAAGACTAGCCTGGGCAACATAGCGAGACCCCTTTCCTACAAAAAAAATACAAAAAATTAGCTGGGCATGGTGGCATGCGCCTGTGGTCCCAGCTACACAGGAGGCTGAGGCAGGAGAATCGCTTGAACCTGGGAGGCGGAGGTGGCAGTGAGCCGAGATCGTGCCATTGCACTCCAGCCTGGGTGACAGAGC
>NW_012108441.1:684704-711534 GCF_000951045.1 Mandrillus leucophaeus | reverse complement strand
TGAGCCACCATGCCCAGCTAATTTTTGTATTTTTAGTAGAGACAGAGTTTCACCATGTTGGCCAGGCTGGTCTCGAACTCCTGACCTCAAGTGATTTGCCTGCCTTGGCCTCCCAAAGTGCTGGGATTACAGGCGTGAGCCACCATGCCCTGCGGAGTCAGATTTTTATTCTTGCCTTTACCCTATTTTTTCCCCTCTCCTTACAGGTAACCATTGGAAAGAGATGACTGTTTTTCCTTGCATTGTTATTTTAAAATATAAGCAGGTATATAAACGTGTGTACATACAAATATATACATATGACTACACAAATATGAACACATCTATATTTGTATTTTTCCCCCCTTTCTTGGGCAAATGGTAGCACAAAAGCACATTTTTCTTCACCTGGCTTTTTTTACTTAAAAGTATATCCCTACAGGTGGTGCACCACCTGTAGTCCCAGCTACTTGGGAGGCTGAGTTGGGAGGATCCTTTGACACCAGGGGTTCAAGAGTAGCCTGGACAATGTAGCGAGACTGCATTTCTTTAAAAAAAGAAAAACAGATATATCCCAGAGACCACCAAAGTCTGTATTGGCTGCTATAGTGATTTACCACAAGCTTGGTGGCTTAACAAAAATTTATTTCACGGTTCTCAAGGCCAAAAGTGCTAAATCAAGGTGTCACCGGGGCTACACTCTCTTCAGAGGCCCTAGGGGAGGATCCTTGCTGTCTCTTCTGGCTCCTGCTGCTGCTGACAATCCTTGGTTTGTGCAAGAAACATGACTCCAGTCTCGGCCCCATCGTCACATCACCGTTCCCTCTGTTTCTCCCTGTCTTCTCTCTTTCACAAGAACGTCTGCCATTGGATTTAGGGCCTACCCGGTTAATCCAGGATGATCTCATCTCCAGGTCTTTAATTACCTCTGCAAAGACTCTTTCCAAATAAGGTCATGTTCCCAAGTTCCAGGTAGACATATCTTTAGGGCCACTATTCAATCCACTACGATCTGTCCTCTGCACCACCCCCACAAATTTACATGCGACCCACAGCAAAGTAACATTCATCCCATCCCCATATCCCCCAAAGTGGTATGTATAAGTATTCTTTTCGTTTTACCTTTGCACACAACATTAGTGGATGTACCATTGTTTATTCAACCATCTTCTGGTTGTTTCTAGTCATGCTATTAAAAATAATTCAACAGGCCGGGCGCAGTGGCTCACGCCTGTAATCCCAGCACTTTGGGAGGCCCAGGCGGGCAGATCATGAGATCAGGAGTTCGAGACCAGCCTGACCAACATGATAAAACCCCATCTCTACTAAAAATACAAAAATTAGCTGGGCATGGTGGCATGCGCCTGTAATCCCAGCTACTCAGGAGGCTGAGGCAGGAGAATCGCTTGAACCTGGGAGGCGGAGGTGGCAGTGAGCCGAGATCGTGCCATTGCACTCCAGCCTGGGTGACAGAGCGAGACTCCGTCTCAAAAAAGAATAATAATAATTCAACAACGACAGTCTTCTGCAGACATCTTTTCACATTTTTGCCAGGGTTTCTGTTTTTATTTTATTGATAGAAATGGTATTGCCATGTTGCCCATGCTGGTCTCCAACTCCTGGTCTCAAGCTATCCTCCTGCTTCCATCTCCCAAAGTGTTGGGATTTCAGGTGTGAGCCACCCTGCCTGGCCTTTGCCAGGATTTTCGTGAGATACATCCCAAGAAGTGGGATCTCTGGATCAACGGTAATGCATGTGGCATGTTGCTGGGTGTCACTGCATTTTCCTCATAGGGGCTTTACCATTTCGTATTCTCACCAGCAATGTATGAGACAGTTCCCTCACAACCTCAGCAATAGAATGGTGTCACATTTGTGAGTCTTTGCCAGTTGCAGAGGTGAGAAAACATCTCAGCACAATCAAAATATGTGCTTATGAGCAAAGCTGCTTTAATTATAGAGGCTTGTTGGTAAGTTTTAGTATCAGTTAGGGCTAGCCCTCTTTCCTTTCTTCTTTCTCAGTGCTTTCCTGTATATTCTTGCTTATTTGTTCTTTCAAATGAATTTTATAATTATCTTGTCTAGCTCCAGGGAAAAAAATTATGGAATCTACTGGAATTGCATTAAACTTACAAATTTGGGAGAACCAACATCTTTATGATGCTGAATCCTCTTATCCAAGAATGTATTTCCATTTGTCCAAGACTAATTTTTTGCCTTTCAGGAATGCTTTACTGTTTTACTCATATATATTTTGGATATTTCTCGATGGGTTTTTGTCTGTTTTGTTCTCTGTCTTTGTCTGCATAAAGACAGAAAATAACAGTAAGATAAATACACATACATGCAAGGCTATTTACCTTTTTTCAGACTTTGGTGGAAAAACTAGTGTTTCCCCACTAAATAAGATGTTGAGGTTGAGTGCAGTGTCTCATGCCCGTATCCCAGCATTTTAAGAAGCTGAGGTGGGAGGATCACTTGAGCCCAGGAGTTCAAGACTAGCCTGGGCAACATAGCGAGACCCCTTTCCTACAAAAAAAATACAAAAAATTAGCTGGGCATGGTGGCATGCGCCTGTGGTCCCAGCTACACAGGAGGCTGAGGTGGGAGAATTGCTTGAACCCCAGAGGTCAAGGCTGCAGTCAGCCATGTTCATGCCATTGCACTCCAGCCTGGGTGACAGAGACCCTGTCTCGAAGAAAAAAAGTGGCCGGGGCAGTGGCTCACGCCTGTAATTCCAGCAGTTTGGAAGGCTGAGGTGGGCAGATCACGAGGTCAGGAGTTCGAGACCAGCCTGGCCAACATAGCGAAACCCCATCTCTACTAAAAATACAAAAATTAGCTGGGCATGGTGGCATGCGCCTGTAGTCCCAGCTACTCAGGAGGCTGAGGCAGGAGAATCACTTGAACCTGGTAGGTGGAGGTTGCAGTGAGCTGAGATCGCACCACTGTACTCCAGCTTGGGCAACACAGTGAGAATCTGTCTCAAAAAACAAAACACAGGTTGTGGCCTGTGGTTCTGACTGGCTATACATTGGGGGTTCCCGTGACCCCCTTCTCAGGTTCACTGACATGCTAGAGTGGTCCCACAACTCAGGGAAACATGTTTACCCATTTGTTATAAAGGATATTACAAAGTACAGCCTGATGGAAGCGATGTGGAAGGTATGGAAGGAAAGGCACGGATCTTCCATGCCCTTCCCTAGGCACCACCCTCCAGGAACCTCCATGGTGTAGTCAGCTATCTGGAAGCCCATGAAAAACCCGTCCTTTTTTTTTTTATGCTTTAAGGGTACATGTGCACAATGTGCAGGTTTGTTACATATGTAGACATGTGCCATGTTGGTGTGCTGCATCCGTTAACTTGTCATTTACATTAGGTATATCTCCTAAAGCTGTCCCTCCCCCCTCCCCACACCCCACGACAGGCCCCAGTGTGTGATGTTCCCCGCCCTGTGTCCAAGTGTTCTCATTGTTCAATTCCCACCTATGAGTGAGAACATGCAGTGTTTGGTTTTTATGGAGGCTCCATTACGTAGGCATGATTGATTATATCATTGACCACTGGTGATAAACTCAATCTTCAGCCCCTCTCCCCTCCCCAGAGGTCAAGGGGGTGGGGCTAAAAGTCCCAAATCTGTTATCTTGCCTTGGTCTTTCTGGTGACTGGTGACCAGCCCCTATCCTGAGGCTACCTAGGGATCCTAGCTACCGGTCATCTCATTCGCATACAAAAGACACTCATTACTCTGGACTTCTCAAAACAAAAAACTTTTAGCCTGGGAATGGTGGCTCACACCTGTAATCCCAGCAGTTTGGAAGGCCCAGGCAGGTGGATCACCTGAGGTCAGGAGTTTGAGACCAGCCTGACTAACATGGTGAAACCCCGTCTCTATTAAAATACAAAAATGTAGCCAGGCATGGTGGCGGGCACCTGTAACCCCAGCTACCCAGGAGGCTGAGGCAGGAGAATCACTTGAACCCCAGAGGTGGAGGTTGCAGTGAGCCGAGATCACGCCACTGCACTCCACCCTGGGCAACAGAGTGAAACTGTCTCAAAAAAAAAAAAAAAAAGTCAAAAATAACTTTTAACAATGCTACTGTGGCCAATTTTTACTTGTTGCAGTTGCTGTAGCAGAAAGAAGGCCTTTCCCTCCTGGCTACCTATGGACACTCCCTATCTTCTCTCTGGTCCACTCTTCTACAGTCCCCAACTTGAGCTAACTCCCACTTGTCCTTCGATAGCTTAACCATGACTTTCTCAAGGAGGCCGGAAGTGGTCTCCATCCCTGAAGAAATGTGGCCCCTCTGCTTTATGTAAGTGTATGAGTTTGCTAGGGCTGTCGTAACCAAGTCCCACAGAGTGAGTAGCTTCAACAGCAGACATTGATTTTCTCACTGTCTGGAGGCTGGAAGTTCAAGATGAAGGCGCTGGCAGGCTGATTTCCCGAGGCCTCTCCCCTCAGCTTGCCGCCTCCTCACATGGTCATCACTCTGCATGCATGACCCTGTGGTCTCCTTTTTTTTTTTTAATAGGGGCGCCAGTCAGATGGGACTAGGGCCCCACCCTAGTGGCCTGATGTTAAAACATAACCACTTCTTTAAAGAACTTATCTCCAAATATAGTCACATTCTGAGGTACTGGGGAGTTGAGACTTCAACATATGAATTTGGGGGGACATAATTCAGCCCCTGTCAGTATTTTTCCACATCGCTCAACACTTCTCTCATTAGGGATTCCCTACCCTTGATTGGGAAGACCTGTTTCATGACTGTCTTCCCCATGGACTGTAAGAGGGACTCGGCAGAGGGACACAGTCACTCCAGAGTGTGGCTGACCCTCAGGCCTTGCATTCTACCTGGTGTAGACGGAGGGCTCCCTAAATAGGAATCGGATGAATCAATGAGCCAAGGTTCTGTTCGTTTCCAATGGCTGCTGTACTTAGTGGCTTAAAACAACACGTATTTATCCTTTTCCTTTTCTGGAGGGTAGAAGTCTAAACATGGTGTGAATGGGCTAAAATCAAGCGCCAGCAGGGTTGTGTTCCTTCTCAGGCTAGTGGGGAGATTCTGTTTCCTGGCCTCTTCCAACTTCTAGAGGCCACTTGCATTTGTTCGCTTATGGCTCTATCCTCCATCTTCAAGGCCAGCAGTGTAGCAGGTTCAAATCTCCCTCTCTGATCTCTGCTTCCATTGCCACATCTTCTCTGACTCTGACCCTCCTGCCTCCCTTTTATAAGGACCCTTGTGATGACACTGGGCCCACCGGGGCCACCCAGGATCATCCCCCCATGATCTTAGGATCCCCAATCTAATCACATCTGCAAAATCTATTTTGTCATGTAAGGCAACATCTTCACAGGTCCTGGGAATAAGGGGGTGAACATCTTTGGGGAAGTCATGCTCCAGGCCACTCTAGAAGCACTGAGCTTTGAAGGACTGGTTCCTGTAGTCAGTATGTATGTACTCTGGCATGCATCTCAAGTTTTGCTTTGGAACAAGTGATCAGACACTCCCCTTTCTTAGATTTCCAGGTTCCTGGTGAAGTCCAAAGGCAGAGGCTGCACATTCAGTGGCATTTGGAAGCATCTTGTCTGACACCTGTGGCTAGAGGCAAATGGCCTTCTGGAATCTGTGCCTTTCCATCGTTCCCACTAACAGACCCTTTGGCCAGATTGCTGTTTCTACCCTGCAATTACAGGCAGAATCCCATGAGTAATAAACACAAATTGTTTTATTGCAATGGAATTCGTTTAAAAGAAATACTTTACTGCATCGTCCAATAGAATTATCTGCGATGATGGAATTGTTTTATATCTGCACTAAAATACCGTAGTGACAAGCCACATGTAACTCTTGAGCATCTGACATGTGGCTAGTGTGACTGAGGGACTGAATTTGAACTTTTAAGTTAAATTCATTTTCATGTAAATAGCAACAGTGGCTGGTGGCTACCATAGTAGAGCAGTTCAATTCTAGAAAACTCCCATTTCTAACCCAAGGCACCTGGACAAGAGCAGCTTTTCTCAGAGGCTAGGTCCAGGGTGAGAAAAGCTGTTCACTGTCCAGGTACAATAAAATAACTGACTTCTGTCTGTGTGTGGTGGGGATGCTGTCCAATGATGGCTGCCATGCATCCGTTTCCAGCTCCCTATTCAGTAGTTCAAAGCAAGCCATGGTGGGATAATTTACACCATGAGAATCAGCACAAGCTACAAATCAAGGCTCCCTCCCCATGCCCCACCCTTGGAGAGCTGGGTTATTTAACATTGACTGACATGCCACTGTGCATATGCTGACTGGAGGAGACAGGCCTACTGAATTGCCTTGGCAACATCTGAGTCTCCTGGCACTCACAGAGAAAAAGGAGACAGTGGCAGCTCCACAGTTCTTACCGTCAGAGAGGAAAAACACCATATGGTTTTTTAAGGGATGGCAAAAACTTCTCTTAGCTCTTAAAGCTACACAGGCTCTTTTCTCAGGTTTCCTAGAACAGACAATGTCCTTGACAACAACTCCACTCCACAGCAAAAGCAGAGGGATTTCAAAGCTGTTGTTTGTCACATCAGTCAAGGCTGTCACTTTGGATACATGTCAGGGCAATGGGGTCTGAGTTTGCAGCTTTTGGATGTCTGCTGAGATCTGTGAACACAGCCCAGAATACCTAGAAAAGGCTGGATTGCATATTCTTATATTCCCCAAATCTTTTAGGATGCTGGCCATGTGCATAGCCCCCAGCTAGGTATGGAAGCAACTCATTCATTCATTCATTGCAGACAGTGTATTCAGGTGTAAAGGAGTTTAGGACATAAAGATAAATGAAATAGGGTCTTCACCTCCAGGTTTTATGAGATCCCCCATTTATAGAATAATTTACCAGATACTCAGGGCTGGAATTTGGAGGAGGTGAGGGAGGCACTTACCTTGGGTGCAAAATGTAAGAGGGTACCAAAAAAATCAGTAATCAAGATAATATACTGGCTGGGCACGGTGGCTCACGCCTGTAATCCCAGCACTTTGGGAGGCCGAGGCTGGCGGATTGCCTGAGGTCAGGAGTTTGAGACCAGCCTGGCCAACATGGCAAAACCCCGTCTCTACTAAAAATACAAAAATTAGCTGGGTATGGTGGTAGGTGCCTGTAACCCCAGCTACTCAGGAGGCTGAGGCAGGAGAATTGTTTGAACCTGGGAGATGGAGGTTGCAGTGAGGCAAAATCGTGCCACTGCACTCCAGCCTGTGAGACAAGAGCAAAACTCCATCTCAAAAAAAAAAAAGTACATATATATATATATCTATCTATATATATATATATATATCTGTGTGTGTGTATATATATAAAATTTATAAAATCAAAATTAGTGCAGGAAATTACAACGTACAAGATACGAACATTTTAAATAAAGACAGGCTGTTGTGGATTGTTTCACTCCCCTTCAGCTTGTGCAAGGGAGCACAGTCAATTCCAATCAGCGAGGGGTTACTTGGCCAGGAGGTCTCTGAAGGGGAGGTTTATGTGGGTGCAAATAAATTGGGCCACGGGGAGCATTATATATAGTTTTTTGTGTGTGTGTGTGTTTCGGTTGTAGGGTCTTTATTGACTTTTTTCACTTGGTCCAAAATATAAGAGGATATCTTGATCACTGTATTTAGGGGCGCACATCTTTCCTTGTGTCTCAAGTTCTCATAATAAGGCGCTGCTTGCGCTCTTTCCAGATCTCTCACTTAAGCCTCACATGGCTACAAGTGGTGGATACTATTACTCTTCCTCCTTCTTGTTTTACAGAAGGGAAAAGTGGGCCTTGCAGAAGCTTGGCAAAATAGCACAGGCAGTAATATTGCAATACAGCCATGTAATACTTCAAGATGGTATATGATTAAAGCTGTTGGCTGAGAATATTTGGGAGAATTTTAGTTCTGGTGTAACAAACACTGTATCCCAGAGACAGTACTACATGCTGGGCTTTCAAAGAACAGGTAAGTGCAGCTCCCCTCCGTCCCTCCAGGAGCTCAGGGGTTCATGCGAGTAAATGATTTGGGTCTAAGCTGGTGGGTGCTGTCCAGAGGGTCCCAGGGAGCTGTGGCTCCAAGAAAGGTGGAGGGGATGGTCAGAGGCGCCTGGAGAAGAAGCTGGGGTCCCGGCCAGAGAAGACCCAGTCTGACCCCAGGGTGCTCCAGCCTCCATTAGAACAGGAGGCTGATGTCAGGGCTGTCTCCGAGCCTGTCTGCAAAATGGGTGTACAGCAGTAGATGTGCCCTACTCCTGTTAACAAGCTGCCACGAGAATCAGATGACATGCTGCAAAGGAAGGCGCTCTGTACACGGTGCATGTGCTGAGGCGGGCGGATCAGTTGATATCAGGAGTTTGAGACCATCCTGGGTAACATAGTGAAACCCCATCTCTACTAAAAATACAAAAATTAGCCAGGCATGGTGGTGGGTGCCTGTAATCCCAGTTACTCAGGAGACTGAGGCACAAGAATTGCTTGAACCCAGGAGGCAAAGGTTGTAGAGCTGAGATTGTGTCACTGTAGCCTGGGCAACGAAGCAAGACTATCTCAAAAAAAAAATATATATATATATAAAATATATAAAATATATAAAACATAAAACACACACACACACACATATATATATGGGGGCTTGGACACAAAGAGACAATAGGGTCCTTACCTCTAGCTTTTGTAAAACCCACCATTTATAGAATAATTGAATAGTGAGCTTTAATAATTTAATGGTGGGAAAATATCTGTTTTAAAAATATACAGTGCTCCAAATCTATGAAAATTTCCCATCCACCTCTGTGTCCAGCCACACAGTTTTCCTCATTAGAGATAATATCCTTAGCAGTTTCCGATGTCTCTTTTCAGAGGTGGTTTGTGGTGTACACACAGATGGGCAATGACACGTCCCACATGCCGGGAGTACTCCCTTTAACGGATTTATAATGAAGCAGAGCTTCCAGCACATCATACAATGGGGAACTCTTGAAAATGGCTGGGAAATGGAACATCTTGGGCATCAAATTATAGTAATTCTAAACCAGGGTTTCTCGGCTTCAGCACTATTGTATTGATATTTTGGGCCAAAATGTTCACTGTCCTGGGAGGTGGGAGTAGGGAGGGAGCTGTCCTGTGCACTGTAGGATGTTCAGCAGCAGCCCTGGCCTCTACCCACTCAATGCCAGGAGCATACGGCTCTTCCCACTCCAGTTGTGGCTGCCAAGAATGTCCCCTGGGGGAAAGGGAGCAACATCACCCCCCATTAAGAACCACTGTTTTAAACCTTGTGTGACATCTGTAGAAAACTGGCAGATAAGAGAAAAAATGTAGAAGATTCAAAGGGACAGGAAAGAGAAATCTGTAAAGACAATGGAAAGAGCCTGTAGTCCCAGTTACTTGGGAGACTGAGGCAGGAGGATTGCTTGAGCCCAGGAATTTGAGGTTGCAGTGGGCCATGATCGTGCCGCTGCACTCCAGCCTGGCAGACAGAGCGAGACCCTGTCTCGAATGAACAAACAAAAAACTCAAAGGTTATTATTCCGTAACTATTGAAAGAATCTTTTCATGAAGGATGGTAATAACCAGCTTTCTATCTCCACACAGGGCAAAATAAGAAGTAGGTTTAAATGGAAGAGAAATTAAAACGACATACAGGTGATTAAATATTAATAACAGCCCCTGAATGGCACTTTCTTTCCTAAAGAACTTCATGAGCAGAATAATCTAGGATGGCTAGGAATTGTTCCCTCAGGGCTTTGTGGTTAAGAGTTCAGAATCTTCAAGTAATGAAATCTGCATTTAAAAATTAGCCAAAACTGTTTATTCCATAATCATGTCTATATGGTGCTTTTAAGAAAACATTTTTTTTCTTGCTGTAAAAGCAATACATATTCACTGTGGAAAAGTTAGACAATACCACTAAGCTTAAAAGAAGAAAAATTTAAAACACCCTCATCCCACTAACCAGTGAGATACCATGTTTGATACTTTCGTGAATTCATTTCCTAATAATTTTCTATGTTCGTAAAGGTATATGTGTAGATATAAATATACTACACCTACATAGAAACAATGGATCACTCAGCACATAATGCTTTGAAGCTTCCATTTTTTTCCATTTAATCCACTGCCAATGTCTTTTTACATCCGTGTGTACCATCATATTGGTTTTAATTCTTCCCCTGCACAGATGTCTTATAATTTAAAACATCCCCTGTTTTTGGAGATTTAACTTGCTTCCAGTGCTTTGAGATCATAAATAATATTGCAGCAAACTTTCCCCAGTCAGGGGTTTGCACACCATTCTTCCCCTCCAACCCCCACTCCCCATCCCCCAGGACAAATTCTTGGACATCAAGTTGCTGGAGCACATGATACCAACAGCTGTGGGACCCGGAGTAATTGGTGAAACTGTGTATTTGTAAGGCATTGGGTAGGAAAAAATGCTAAACAGACCGCCAGAAAGATTGCTCAATTTACATTCCCATGGGTGGTATTGGTTTTTGCTTTTTTTGGTTTTGTTTTCTAATCTTGGCTAAAATGACAATTTGACAGGCGAGGGTGGAGGGTGTTCAGAGAGCTCTCTCATTCTGTTGAGAATTGCTTGGCCCAGTTATGGGCCTTGTCTGAATTGCCGGTTTGCTGTAATGTTTTTTACAATTGAGCAATCAATTGTAAAAAAAGAGAAGGTGAAACTAACCTACTGCAAAGAAACTGCTCCAGGATGAAGAAGGTTGCCTGTATTTCGTCATTTCAGCCAAGCCGGAACACAGAGCAAGGCTGTCTGCACCGTGCTACTATCCTCTTCAGGATGCAGGGCATTTTATATACCCACCGCCTCCCATTGATTCTGGAAACTCCGGCCACAGAATTCGTGCAGCCCAGCCCCTGAGGGTGGGGCGTCCTGTCTCCCGGACGCCGGGTTTTCTCTGGACACGAATGCCCCGGGGGTAGGAGGCGAATGACACTGGCACGGCGGGGCTCCGGAGCCAAGAGGTGACCAGGCTGGCTGGGCAGGGCTGAGTGGCTGGGCCGAGCACGTGATGCTCCCAGCCGGCCTCCGGGGCCCTCTGGGCTGAAATCGACATTTGCCTCTGGCAGGAAAATGAGCTTGTCAGTTTCTGCCTCCATTAGACCCTCAACCCAAAGGAGCAGGAGATTTTGGTAGCGTTTAAACTTTGTATCTCAGAATCTGAAAGCGGAAGGTAAGCTGCTTATATCACTCAGAAAAACAAATTTGAGAGGAGTGACCTACACTGCGACTTTGTTGATTTTTAAAATCTGGTGTTGAAAATAATTGATCGCTGTGGGAGTCAAGGGCTGTATTTATCTCCAAATTAGAGATTAACCTTCTGAACAGAAATTTGGTTAATTTGGAGGAAATGATGGTATGAGGGCCAGGGTTAAATATAGAAGGACATGAAAGCTGCTGGAATAAATTGCAAGTAAACTTAACTCTAACCTGCTTGTAAAACAATCTATTTCATGTCTCTTTCAGGGCTGTGAGCAAAGGGAATGTTATAATGGTGATTTTTAACTCAAGTGAAAGCAAATGAATCTATTTGCAATTGGAATACAAATAAAAGCAGTCTTTACTTTTGTCCTTTTACATTTCAAAAATGCTTGTGTATTTTGGCAAAAGAAAAGTTTATATGTGCACTGCTTAAGTTTGAAATATGCTATTTCAAATTTACAAAATTATCACAGTTGTAATTTTCTAAAGTCTTTCTAGGCAAGGCTGTTTCAGTTGTGAATGAGAAATGTTGACATTGTACATATTTTCTGTGATAGTAAAATGACTCACTTCTTCAGAATGTGATAAAAATTAGAAAATGTGAAATAATGAGTTATTGTGAATTAACTCAAGTCTGAGAGATTAAATGCCTTGCCAGAAGATGTAAGAAAACAGATACACAAATACAGCCATGCTCACGTAATAGTGCTTTATTTTAAATCATCACATATTTAAGTAAGTAGTAGAAATACGTGGTGTCACCATTTTTTTCCTTTGGCAAATACAAATTGATATTGGAATGCAGCTATTCAGAGTAATCAAAGCATTATTCATACGTGCAATTAGTATAATGTTCCATAATGAATTGCTTTGAACTAAAGTGTTTGGTATAATAGTCGATATACGACTTGAAACACAGAAACTCTATGCAAAGTATGTCCATGCTATATTTTGTGTCATTATGATTTGCACAAAATGTTTATTTCTCCACTGCATTTGATAAATACTAGTTTTAAAATAAAACATGAAATTGTATTTGCTTTCACTGTAATCCCCTTATTGCTAATTCTTTCGAAATCCTATTACACGCTTGGAGCCTGTGATAATTTGGATTTCTCCTCCTGTGTGTTGTTTTTCATAATTCTTCGCGAAAGGTCAGGCAAGCTGCACACATCAAGCGAAACGGCCTGAGGGGCGGCCAGCGCGAGGGTTTCTGGCCATCACCCCTCACCTCCCGGGACTTCCAGGGTCTTCCCCCCACCCCGCGCCCACCTCCCTGCCTCGCCCGGGAGGCGTCACGTGGCAGCGTGGGGCCCGCCTCCTGGTGATGTCACGGCGCTCGCAGCCGTCGCGCTGAAGAAAGGATGCTCGAGGATGCTGTCCAGGTGGGCGGCCGCGGGCGCGATGCGGCACTGCAGGTAAGGGGCGCGCGGCGCCTGGATGTCCTCCCCGGCGCCCCCGGCAGCGCGGTCGCTTCAGGTGGAGCCCGGCCTGCGGGCCTGCAGCCCGGCTGCGCCCCCAGAAACCCAAAGTGGGGCCTCTGGCTGCTGCGGCGCCTGCTGCCCACAGCTGCCTGCTGCAGCTGCACGCACCCGGCGGGGGATGGCCCGTGGCAGGCCCACGCGTGACTTGGGTCTCGGCATGTCCGCCCCGAGAAAGTGGGCAGGGGCCAGACAGAAAGACAGGGGGAGGGGAAAAAAACCCTTCCGGCGGGGAACAAAATCTGAAGTGACCACACTGCATGCATTCTAAGTAGAGAGAGGGGCTTTTAAGAGGTAACTATCAAGTGTTTTCCTAGTGTCATTCTGCTTCTTAAATAATGACATGTTTACTAATTACAGGCCTTTGTCCTCAGTAATTAGCCTCATTTCTTTCAAAGCAAAAGCGGGCTGGGGAATGGAAACTTCTTGGTTAGCAATTTAAGCGCCAGATGTGCAATCTAAATTGCTTTGCATTATTTTGCAAGGTTCCAGCATTTACAGGGCATACGTCAGAAATGTATTTTTTTTTCTTTCCAGGTGTTTTAAGTAGATTAAAAAAGAACAGTATCCAATAAAATAAAAATAAATTGCAGCTTCCAAAGATAACATGTGAGTGTAAGAGACAGCTACATCTCTAAGAATCAAATGATCTTAAGCAGAGAGTGGGGGTGGAGATAACACCAAAACCTAACAATTCCCAGAGTTCTTTTTAATTCTCTGATAATTCGCTTACTGAATGGAGGGGCTTGATGACTCAGCGACAGATGGAGGGGGGTCAGGTGACTTCAGTTCTAGCATGACAGTGGGTGGGGGATTTTAATGGACTCTTTCTAGAGCGTTTACATTCCTTTCTCAGGGTCAGGAAGAAACTATAGCAGGATGTGTGTGGGCACCCTTGGGGGAGAATGTGGCATTTTTTCCCCCTCTAAAACCTGACCCTTCTGGAAGGTTTGTTGTCACTAAACTGTATTGGAACTCACATCATGAATAATTTGACCAACCAGCAACGTTGGGGGGCCTGTAAAGCAATGCTATTTCCATCAATAATTGAAGGAGTCATTTCTTTCAGAATTTGGGACACCCAGATGTGTTGCTGCAGTAATTTAGTAACTTGTTTATTGCCATTTTCTTCCTTTGGTTCAGTTTGGTTACACAAATTAAGATCCCTGGGTTCCTGCCCTCCCTTCTCCCCCAGCTCAACCCTAGATAGAGCAAAGCAGATGATAGAGGTGGATCTAATAGAGACCTAGATTCCACTTTTGGCTTTGTGACTGTGCAGGCTTGGACATGTCATTTTGTGTCTTTGGGTCTCGGCTATCTTGTCCTCAAAGTAACAAAGGGATTTAGGTCAGGGTGTCTCAACCTTGGCACTACTGGCATTTGGGGCCAGATAACTCCTTGTGGTGAGGCTGTCCTCTGCATTGTAGGATGTTTAGCAGAATCTCTGACCTCCACCTACTAGACGCTACTAGCACCTCCTCCCCCAGTCCCCAGTTGTGACAATCAAAAATGTTGCCAGACATTGCCAAATGTACCCTGAGGGCTCCCTTGCCCCCTGTTGAGAACCACTCATTGGGATGATCTCAAAATGTTCTTTGGGCTCCAAGAATTCATTTTCTTATGATTGGTTTGATGCCAAGCCCTTGATCAGAAATCTGATTCCCTTTCTTAATATCGTATATATTGGAAAACACAATGTGAAGGCGTTTTTATGTTGTGAATTTCCAGAAATAGCTTCTGTGAAAAGGGGAGGAGCTGTGTGTATGCCATTTGTAGCTGGGAGGCTAGCTTGGCGGAAAGGAGAGTGTTAGGGAAACAGGAAAAATCAGAGCACTAGATGAAAGTGTGTTGAAACCTGCCGGGGCTTCGTGCTCAGCAGACCTGGAGCACGTCCCTGGACGTACTCACTCTAACCCTGGGTTAGACCTAACAGCTGGGAGTCCATTTCCTTGTCTGCAAAAATGAGAATAACAGTGTCCACTCGGAGGTGTTGTGAGGAAGAAACGACACGATGTCAGGTGCTGGTGCGGGATGTGGTGAGGACAAGAGGGTTGGTAGTGTCTATGCAGCTAGGAGGAGGCAAACACAAACTGCCTGCACCACCAGTGACACGGACACTCGCTTAGGGCAGACATAGTCGCATGCTTTAAGCTTCAGTCCAGGACTTGCATCTAAAGATCTGGCTTTGACACTTGGGAGGGTGACCATGGCTGCATCACTTCACCTCACAGAGCTGCTGTCGGATCTGTAAAGTGGGGCCAGCTGTACGTGCTGACTCTGCTTCCTTGGCTGTTGGGGAGGGACGGACGGAAGTGAGAGGGTCTGCAGGCTGGGAAACTCCCGAGAGACAGGAAGCAGGGATGGCAGCAGCGTAGCAAGGGAGGACATGTTTACTCTGTGTGTGTGTGTGTGTGTGTGTGTGTGTGTGGCAGGGGGGCGGGGCTTAGAATGGCCAGAAAACATTTCCTTGTGCCCCAGGCTTGGGACTTTGATGTGTCCCTCCCCTGTGTTCCCTTGCCATCAGCTTGCTCTCTCTCTCTCTCTCTATCTCATCTTTCCTGGCACCATGAAAATGGTCTCCTGGGGGAGGTAGAAAAGCCCTGGTGGGGGAGGTTGGCCTTCGGTGAGGAAGACCACTGTGCAGAGGGCTGGGGTGAGAGCAGCTGGCGCCATCCACTCCCCATGCCACTGTCCTCACAGGCTTCAGTCCACGGTCATCCCGGGGCAGGCCTGTCACGCTCCTGTGTGCCTCTGGTGGGCTTGGTGCTCTGTGGGAGCCATCTGGCCTTGTCTCTTCAACAAGGCAATATCATGAAAGAAAATTTTGAAAAGGGAGATGGGGTATTCTCCATCAAATGAGACTTAAGAGATGGAATAGCCAAATATCACTGTGGCCCTCGATTGGATTCGGCCCAAACGAACGTGTAACAGGCATTTTGGGGACGCCTGGAGATGCTTTGATGTGACTGGCTATCAGGTGCCACTAGGAGACTGCTGCTGCTTTGATTAGATGTGACAGTCTGTGATGTGGTTGGCAGCCCCTCAGACAGACACAGTGATCCCCACCCCTGGCAGCTGCAACTTGGCATCACCCTCTCCCTTGAGGTTTGGGCTGGACAAAGTAATGAACTTCCAATGAATATGTCTAGCAGGGGGTGGGGGGTGGCACTTCCACCATGAGGGTGTAAAGGAGCTTCCACCTGGGATGTATTTTCTCTCTTGGGTTGCTTACACTGAAGCTGCCATGTCGTGATCAGGCCTACAGAAGGGTCCATTTGCCGTGGTGAGGACCTGAGGTCCATTCCAACAGCCTGAGAAGAACTGAGACCTGCTGATGGTGTGAGGGTGTGAGTGGGCTTGGAGGCAGACCCTTCAGGCCCAGATGAGTCTTTTTTTTTTTTTTTTTTTTTTTTTGAGACAGAGTCTTGGTCTGTTGCCCAAGCTGCAGTGCAGTGGTGGTGATCTCGCCTCACTGCAACCTCCGCCTCTCAGGTTCAAGTGATTGTCATGCCTCATCCTCCCCAGTAGCTAGAAATGCAGGGACACACCATCACAGCTGGCTAATTTTTGTGTTTTTAGTAGAGATGGGATTTTGCCATGTTGGATCTGGTCTTGAACTCCTGACCTCAGGTGATCTGCCCACCTTGGCCTCCCAAAGTGCTGGGATTACAGGTATGAGCTACTATACCCAGCCCCAGTTGAGTCTTGAGATGCTTGCAGCCCTTTGAGACACCTTGAGCTGAGGCACCAGCTAAACTACTCCAGGGTTCTTGACACAGAAACAGTGACATGAGACATGTTTGTGTCCTGCTGCTATGCTTTGGGGTAATTTGTTAGGCAGCAATAGATAGCTACTACATGTGTTTATGTAGAAAAGTATTATTTTTTAGAGATGTCTGCTAAAGTGTTTAGACATAAAGTGTCATGGTGGCAATAATTTACTTTTTTTCTTGTTTAAATTTTTTTTTGAGATCTCTTTAATGTATGACTTAATAGGAGACAGATGAATTCTCATACTTGGTTCTACATTCAATCTGTTTCAATATCGCATGTCATGTAGCCTCTGGAAAATTCCATTGTATGCTCATGAGAGAATGAACTTAGAAAAAGGCAAATAACAATGTCAGAATATTGTGAAATGTTTTTGACATCATGGAGTCCCTTAAAGGGTCTTGGGGAGCCCAAGGAGTCCCCAGACCACACTTTGAAAACCAGGCTTCAAGATCAATAATTTACTTGTAAATGGTTCAGTTAAATGAAGAGAGAGAAAGAGATAAAGCAGATAGAGCCAAATGTGAACAATTGTTCAGTCTGATTGGTGTTATTCATTCTGGATGATGTTCTGTGTAATTGAAAATGTTCATAATAAAAAGTTAAGAAAAAAGAAAAGAAATGTAGACCCTTAGACACGTTGGGGATTCTGATTGAATAGGTCTGGGGGTGAAGCCCAGGGCTTAACCTGTGCTCCAGGTGCCCCCATCACATGGGCCAGAGCCCCCAGGCACTTTGCCCCAGAGGTCCTCACCTTATCTGCCTCCTCTCCACCTGTCAGCCTTGCAGTAGCAGACCAAAGGGGTTTAGTGTGATGACGCATCTATTCTACCAACCTGGGGGAAGAGGTGTGTGGGGACAGTCCCCCCTCCTATCCCTTCCCCCATACACACTTTCCCTTG
Source organism: Mandrillus leucophaeus (assembly GCF_000951045.1). Classification (NCBI taxonomy): domain Eukaryota; kingdom Metazoa; phylum Chordata; class Mammalia; order Primates; family Cercopithecidae; genus Mandrillus; species Mandrillus leucophaeus. The sequence continues at coordinate 694,169 of NW_012108441.1, read as the reverse complement.
GTAACAAGACCTTTGTTTAACCACATTTTCAGTGGGTGGTTTTTTTATGTGCAGGAATGGTTTTTTTTTTTTTTTTTTAAAATAACTTCCATTTCTTTTCTTTTCTTTTTTTTTTTTTTTTTTGAGATGGAATCTCTCTTTGTCACCCAGGCTGGAGTGCAGTGGCTTGATCTCGGCTCATTGCAACCTCCACCTCCCAGGTTCAAGCGATTCTCCTGCCTCAGCCTCCCTGTAGCTGGGATTACAGGCACGCACCACCACGCCTGGCTACTTTTTGTATTTTTAGTAGAGACGGGTTTCACCATGTTATCCAGGCTGGTCTCGAACTCCTGACCTCAGGTGATCTGCCTGCCTCGGACTCCCAAAGTGCTGGGATTATAGGCTTGAGCCACTGCTCCCAGCCCCTTAATTACTTCTTCATTCAGCAAATATTCCTTGGGTCTGTGCGTCTAGGCCAGGGTTTCTCAACCTTGACACTATGGACGTTAGGGTCCAGATGATTCAATTTTATGGGGGGCTATTCTGGGCAATATAGGGTGTTGAGCTGCATCCCTGGCCACCATCCACTAGATGCCAGTAGCACCCCCTCTCCCAGTTGTAATAACCAAAAATGTCTGTAGACATTGCCAAATGTCTGCTGTGGGACAGTATTGCCCCCAGTTGAGTCCTACAAGTCTAGGCAGTGGGATACATGGTGGGACCAAATGGACAAGGTTCCTACCCTCACGGGACTGATTTGAGCTGAGGGAAGAGGAAATAGCTGTTGGACAGGCTGTGTGTTGACTGAAAGGATGGACAGCAAAGGATGCACAGCACTGGACTCCAAACCCTGGTTAAGGAGGGCAAGAAGGCCTCTCTGAGGGGGTCGCACTTGAGCAGAGATCCGAATGGAGAGAGAGCCTCTTGAGCACAGTGGGCTGAGTGCTCAGGGCTGAGGGAACAGCCAGTGCAAAGGCCCTGAGGCAGGGCAGGACAGAAAGCGTTTGCGGAAAGCAGGGAAATCAGCATGTGCAAAGAAGAGCGACCCAGAGAGCAGGGATGGGGAAAGGTACTCAGAGGGTCGCAGGGGGCAGGCCATCCTGGAACTGGCAGTCGTGGTGTCAACCCTGGATTGTCCTCAGTGTAATGGAAAGCCACTGGATGCTCCTGTGTTGGGGAGTGACATGTTGAGACTGGGTTAAAAGGACTGGCTACTGTCAGGAGCAGTGTCAGAGGTGGGTGAGAGAGAAAGCAGGGTGGCCAGCAAGGAGGCTAGGAGGTGAGAATGGAGACCAGATGGGGAGTGGCCAGGGTGACCAGGTGAGTTGGACTGAGCAGCTAACCTCTTTAGCAGCAATGTTGTCATAGGTGCCAGAGTGGGCCCTTGGTGATCAAAGAAGCCTGGCGTAGGAGGGTCACATGGTAGCATGTAACTACAGGGCAGGACGTGGAGGCTGCACACGTGTCCTCATGCACCCGGCTCAGTCGCATCATCACCTTTGATGGGCGGTGCCTCCCAGGGACAGCAGAGGAAATGGCCATGCACATTCCCACATGACACCTGAAAAGCTCTCTTTCCAGCTTCTTGTGGCTGAAGTCTCCCAAGCTGTCAGGCCACCGGTGGCTCCGGTGATTTTGGCTACACAGCTTACTTGCTGTCCTCGGGCCCAGCACATTTGTTCTTGCCACTGAGTCTCTGAATTGGCTGTTCTCGGTGGCTGGGGGGTCAAACCCCACACCTGTTCCCTTGTTGCCTTCTCCAAGTGGCCCTCATTGCTCTGCACTGCCTGTTGCGTGCACTCCTGTGGGATGCAGTGACCTGCAGTAGGGGGTTCACAGAAGCCCCTGCCTGCTGGCTTGCCATCTTCACACTGTTCTTGACAGGGTCCTGCCCTGCCCCAGGGCCTTTGCACTGGCTGTTCCCTCAGCCCTGAGCACTCAGCCTCCTCGTATTCAACAGAGAGCCTGCTGTTGCCTGGGTCGAAAGTAGATGTGAGGCCGGAGCCTTCCTCACAGAAGGGACTTGAAACTCTCTTGAAGCTGCAGGAGAGTCCTGGAAGGCTGGGGTCAGGCCCTTGACCTGCCCTGAGGACGGCACATGGGAACAACAGGGTCATGAAGGAGAGGCTGCAGGTGGGCACTCCCCTTGAGGATGGTGTTCCGCTCTTCCCATCTGCGGCAGTTGGGGCACCCAGGATGGGTCTGGGGTTTGCTGATGTAAGAGCCACCCTGACACCGTGTTTCTTTGTCGGGGAGGCTGCTCCTGGCCCTGGGTGCTGGGCCTGCGGCTCCTCTCTGTGGCTGCTGCCCCACTGGGCCTTGCCTGCAGTTTTGCGATGCTTCCTGATGGCCTGACTGTGTCTTCCTACTTCTTGGCTCTTTGCTTCCCTTCTGGGTTGATTTGGCTAAATGTGAAAGTTATTTTTCGCCCTCCACTCTAGCCCTTGGAGGCGCTGGTTGGGTGAAAAGGCCTTTGTGGTTAGCAGATAGGAGGCCCAACCGCCACCATGACAGCTGGGAGATTGTTCCTCTTAGCTTAGTCACGCCATGCACCAGCTCCCCTTTTACCCCAAACATGGGAATTGGCTCAAATGTCAGCCCCTGTGTTGGTCAGAGTGGCCTGCCTGTCTTCACCATGGCGTCCTCACCATGGCGTCCCAGGACACCAGGAACAGCACATGAACGCTGTTTTGGGTGCCTTCCAGCATTTAGCCTTTACACACTTGCTAGTCATGAGTGGCTTCTGAAATTTTCTTTTTATCCATGGAGGGGGTGTGAACCTTGGGTAAGCACAAGATAGGTTGTTGTGGAGAAAACCTGTCAGAAAATGGTGAGGGGAAGGCCAGGCCGTGGAGGTGCCAGAAGAGTGAGGGATTTCCCATCTGCACTGTCTTCAGCAGCTGTGATGGCTTGAACTGTGTCCCCACGAAATTCAGAGATTGAAGTCCTAACTTTCAGTACTTCAAGATGTGACCTTATTTGGAGATAGGGCCTTTACAGAGGTCATCAGGGTGAAATGAAGGCATCAGCAGCGTACATCCCTCCATCTCAGACTTCTGGCCTCCGGAACTGGGAGAAAACCCTCTTCTGTTATCTGAGCCGCCCAGTCCGTGACACTTGGTTACGGCAGCCGTAGCAAACACGTGCAGCAGCATTTTTTGTGGGTGTGTGAGAGGGCAACCCGGGGGCCTTTCATTAAGCTATTCTCACACGGTTTAGGAGAAACATGGCCCCCAGTGCCCTCTCCATGGAGGCACGTGGCTCTGGGTCCTGAGGTGGCAGAGGCCTGCCTGCTGTTGTGGAGAAAGGCCCCTGGACCTGGGCTGGATCGGGCTGCCCCTCACTGTGTGTGAGACTTAACCTCTGTGCCGCAGTTTGCTTCTTTGTAACTTATCTGTAACGTGGGCCTAAGGGAGGCAGTACTTCATACACAGGGGTAGTGCTTAGAATGAAGCCAGGTACACTGAGCCCTGTACAAACGCGTTGTGACTATTATTATGGGAAGAAGTCTCTGGGGAAATTCCAAACCCTTGGCTCTTGGCACCAGCAACACAAACACCTCACGGCCCAGCCCTCCTGCCCCTGGCATGGGGATGTGAGAACACTGAGGCCATTGTGTCACCCGAGGCCACATGTGGTTGGTCTCATCCTGTTTCCAACACGTGGGCTGGGTTTCAACGTGGAACGAACGACTGCATGGCCCTGGGTCCATAGGAACCCTGCCATGGTCACACACCAGCTGCCCGGTCCTATGGAAGCCAGACTGTGGTTGAAGAAACACAGAGAGTGCTGGGGGCAGGGCCAGGGGCCGGGGAGGAAGTGGGAGGAGGAAAAAGGAAGTGTCTCTGCTGGCTTGAGGCAGAATTTTGAAACAGGCACAGTTTCTTTCTGAGCATCCTTTTGCTCTGAGCTTCCCCCTGTTTGAACCTCCTTGGTCGTGTGGCCCTCCACCCCTCACTGGGGGCCACCACCTGGCTCCCGTCACTGTCAGTGCCTTCCTGTCTTCTCCCCTCTGGTGTTTGGAGGGTTAGCTGGGAGAGGTGGAATGAGTCCTGGCCACCTCATCATCCTAAAGGTGTCCGCATTTTAAAACCAGGACTCACAATGATTACAAATGAAATGGAAATTCCTGGTGTTTCAGGCAAGGTGGAATAAGGCAGTGAAAAGCTTTGGTATTGGAGCCAGCCTCCAAGATGGGCCTCGACCATCCTACCTCCGGGTGTTCACGCTCATGTGTGGTCCCCTCCCATATGGAACCATTCAGGGCTGACCTGTGTCACCAATAGGATACCGTGGAAGCGACAGTGTGTGACTTCCAAAGCTAGGTCATTAGAGACCGTCCTGGTTCTCTTGGACCACCCCCTCTGGAGAAAGCCAACTGCCATGTCATGGGGACATTCAAGCCATCCTGTGGGGATGTCGGCGAGCAAGTTGGTTGCTATGTGAGGGAGCCCCTGTCCAGCTTTCAGGTGACAGCAGCCCGGGCTGACATCCTGACCACAACCTCCTGAGAGACGCTGAGCCAGAAAGACCCAGCCACACTGCTCCCCACTTCCTGACACATAGAAACTGTGAATGGTCAGTGTAAATGGTAGTTAGTGATGCAGCATCAGATAACTGATATGACTGGTAAGGGTCCAAAGCTTTCCTGGAGGGGAGGCCCAGTGCTGGTCTCTCCTTGGCTTAACTCCTCAGGCTGTGGCCATAGCTGCCTTTGTTTTGCCCCTTCTGAAGCTCCAGTTTTCTCTGATCGTTCCATAGTTGTTCATGGTATTTTCTCTCCCTTTCATTCCCGGGTTGGAGAGGAGAGGAGAGGAGCTTCATGCAAAGTTTAGGTCTATTGATGATAAGTTAGGGCATATTGAGGATGAGTTTGGGTATATAGATTTTTAGTAAATGGGCAACGGCCTGTATTTCATGAAAATGTATATCCCGTGTATCTCTTTATAGCCTGGAGACTTCAGTAAAATATTCCCCAAATGCCAATGGGGTTTGGCTGGGCATTACTTTGGGCTCTCGGCATTTACAGATGCAGGAGGTCATTTTTGATGCGAGCAGCCCCCTTTCCTCCAGCACCAGGGAAACATGCCACAGCCTGTAATGCAGCGTGGAGCGCATGCCCTCTGCCCGCTGCACAGGGGATTTGCCAACTCCAGCGCCTTTGCTTCGTCAGGGCTTTCAGACTTCTGACCTCAATTATTTCAATGGGAGGTCATTTTTGCAAGAGAGGATGCAATGGGTGTTTGAAAAGAGAAAGTATTTCACAGGCACTTCAAAGAAGTGTTGCAAGCATGCCAATGAAAAACCTCACTTTTGTAAAGTGAAGCAGTGAGATTTAATTTCAGCTGATGGCTTGTTTGGATTGCCTTTGGTCAACTTTTAATTGAAATCAGTGTGCAGAAAAGTGCATAAAGGGTAAGTGTGCAGCTTGATGAATTGTCACAAGGTGAACACACCTGGGTAACAGTGCCCAGATCCAAAAATGGAACATGACCAGCTCCCAGAAGCCACCCTCATGTCCACTTCCAAGGGTAACTGCTATCCTGAATAACACCACCGGTTCCTTCTGCTTGTCTGGAACTTTATAGGGATGGAATCACGGATCCCTTTGTGTCTGCTTTTCTTTGTGTCTTTCTTTTACTTGACATTAGGCTTGTGAGCTTCATTCTTATTATGGGATAGAGTGGTACCTCTTTCCTCCTCATAGCCCTATATAGCCTAATAGCTTTCTTTGTATGTAAAGTGTCTCTTTTCTCTCACTGCTTTTAAGAGATCCTCTTTTTCACTTGTTTAACAATTCAATTGTGATATGCCTTAGTGTAGTTTTCTTTTTTGTGTGTGTGCTTGGGGTTTGTTGAGCTTCTTCTATCTATGGGATTATATAGTCTAATAGCTTAAATCTTTGTGTAAACAAGATTTCCTATATTGAATGTTCTGGTCAGTGTATCTACATTTATTTCAGAGAAACTTCTTGAGAGACCTTAAAGGGATTTTTAAGCCAGTTTCCCTCTCAAGCTCTCACCTCCTCCAATTGGATAAAAACAGTGAAGGGTTTGTCTTGTTGGGTTGATAAGAAATCCTCAGCTTGTAGTGCTTTTAGCCTCTGTTATGGGTCCAGAGTCCATTCCCTCAGGCTCCATTGATTCTGTCTGTGTTCAATGCCTGTGGCTGGATATCAGGAGGGCGCCTGTTTTTGTCAGCCCAACTTTTTTCATGAATGAAAAGTACCAAGGGAAACAAGATGAATTCAGAAAAAAAAAAAAAAAAGAGAAACAGTAAGGAAAGGCAAGGTATGCCCTTCAGACAGGCATTGCTACAAATTGTTATTATTATTATTTTTTTTAATATTTTCTGTTTTTCTTTTTTAAAATTTTTAATTTTGCTACAAATTATAAAACTGGTGGGTGATGGTGGGTGTTTCAAAACCACTCACGTTTGACACGGTAGTGACTTCAGGCTGGCCTACATAGCCTTTTGTTCTCTGTACATGTACAGATAAAACATCTTTCTTACCTTGATTCTTTTTTTTTCTTTTTTTGAGATGGAGTCTTGCTCTGTTGCCCAGGCTGGAGTGCAGTGGTGTTATCTTGGCTCACTGCAAGCTCCGCCTCCTGGGTTCAAGCGATTCTCCTGCCTCAGCCTCCTAAGTAGCTGGGATTACAGGCATGCACCACCACGCCTGGCTAGTTTTGTATTTTTAGTAGAGATGGGGTTTCACCATGTTGGCCAGGCTGGTCTTGAACTCCTGACCTCAGGTGGTCCACCTGCCTCGGCCTCCCAAAGTGCTGGGATTACAGGCATAAGCCACCACGCCCGGCCTCTTATCTTGATTCTTGAGCATGTCTATGCAGTGATGTCCAAAGCATTCAATAGCTGACTACTTGATAGAGTTTTACATCTATTGATGGATATAGTATTAATAACACTCCTTGTAGAATAGAGGTAGTATGTGTGCCTGGCTAAGCTTTTTGTGGCTTAGTGGACACTATTTCTATATCGCAAACACTTCATTTTATGCAGGTCCAGACAGTAAACAGAGATGAGTAACACAGGCCTTTGCCCTCAAGGAGCTCACAGCCTAATAAGGGAGGAAACATGTTTGTAAATAATCATTTGAACAAAATGCAGTTTCTAAGTAAGATTGATGTTAAAAATATTAATAGTATAAACAATATTAAAAATTTTAGTGATTAAAACACAACGGCAAGGATGCAGGTCAAGAAATGAGTGGAAAATAGGAAGGGAACAAAAGGTTATACTAGGCCAGTGGCTCTTAATGTGCAGCCCCTGGATCAGCTGCAGCAGCCTCCCTTGGGAGCTTGTTAGAAATGCAGATTCCCCAGCCCCATCCAAGTCTTGCTGGATCTGAAACTCTGAGAATGGGACCTGACAGCCTGGGTTTCCCCAGCCCTCCTGGTAATGCTGATGCACGTTTAGAACCTGGTTTAGACTGGAGAACCACTGGTTTAGACAGTGATAAGCCACCAGGGTTCTGTCAGGAAGCCTAGGACAGGCCATTTTAGTGCTCATGTTGTCCCCCTAATTGCCAGAAGCCTCAGGCTTGGACCCTTTTGTTAGGGGACTGATCTTTGTCGGCAATCAATAAAGTATATTAGGGAGTTTTTCTGAATTTTTTTTTTTTTTTTGAGACAGTTTCACTGTGTCACCCAGGCTGGAGTACAGTGGCGCAATCTCGGCTCACTGCAACCTCTGCCTCCTGGGTTCAAGAGATTCTCTTGCCTCAGCCTCCGGAGTAGCTGCTGGGATTACAGGTGCCTGCCACCATGACTGGCTAATTTTTGTATTTTTAGTAGAGACAGGGGTTTTACCATGTTGGCCAGGCTGGTCTCGAACTCCTGACTTCAGGTGATCCACCCACCTCAGCCTCCCAAAGTGCTGGGGTTACAGGCATGAGCCACCGTGCCCAGCTCTGAATTCTTAAATGAAGGGAAAATTTTATTTTGCCTAACTAGTACAGCTTACCACTTTTGTTTCTTTTATGGATTGAGTTTTTGATGTTATTTCTAATAACTCTTTGCCTAGCCCTAGGTTTTGCCCATTTGTGTAGGAGGGGTAAAGATCACTCACATGGGTTTACACAGGCAAGGGCATAACTGGCTGAAGAAATATAAAATGCCATGTGATGCTGCTTTCGTTTGGGTCCTTGCAGAAGTGGAACCTGAAATGAGGTTTCTGGTACAAGCTGACTTGGGAGGGGAGTGGGGAAATGAGACTAGGAAAGGAAGGCAGCCATTAGGGCCGGGCTGTTAATGTCACCCAATGGGTGACTGGAGCTTAATTCCACACTTGGAAACTAGGAAATGGTGCTCGCTGTGTCATGGGCCCCCAAGATCACCACTGGGTGGTCCGGTGATTTCCTAGGAGGGCTTATAAAGCTTGACACATGTCATATGCATGGCTATGATTTAGTACAGCGAGAGAACACAGAGAAAAATCCACAAAGGGAAAAAGGCTTATGGCGCGAAGTCTGGAGAAAAGCAGGCACGTGTCTCCAAGAATCCTCTCTCAGTGGAGTCACACAGAACATGCCTACTCCTGCCCATCGTGAGTTGAGACAACATGTGTGAAATGTCCACCAGGGAAGCTCCTTAGAGACTCAGCGCCTGGGATTTTTATTGGGGGCTGCTCAAATAGGCATCCTCTGCCTAGCACACATCAAAATTCCAGACTCCCAGAGAGAAAGCAGGCATTCAGCATAGATCACAGTATTTGGACAAAGAGTTTAGGCACAGTGAGCCACTCTTACCAGCTCTGGGAATGGTAGGAACCCTCCCAAAATACAAATTCCCAGATGCCAGCCAAGGGCCAACCTTGCAAACAGGACTTCCTAAGGAAAGCAGTCTCAGGTCTGCTATATTACGTGTTTTCTGCACAGGTACAAAGCACATTCCTTGAAATAATCTCATTTAAGGGACAAGGGAGTGGAACATTTGAAGATGTCTGGTTTTCTCCAGACTTTGCCCCGCAAGCCTTTTCCCTCGAGAGTCAGTTCTTGAGAGTCATCGATTAATACCTATTCCCAATAATGCACTTCAGGCATGCCATGTGAGCAGAGCCACCTTCTGTGCATCTCAAAACAATGACAGTGACCTGAGACTAAGCGATATGGTTAGAAATTAGCTAGAGCTTACTGGAAGGTTTTGAGTGATATGAGTGGGGCGCTGGCAGCATCAGATATAGTAGTTATTCTAGAAATTGGATGGGGACAACAGAGCCATGTGTATAGGGTAGTTCACGTGCCTGGCGTCGTGTGGCAGTATTGTAACTGAATGAAGAGGTCAAGGCTTCCCTCTAACCTCCTTAGGTAGATGTCTCCTTCCTGTGTCTGCTCATTGGAGGAATGGGAAAGTGTGTGTGTGTGTGTGTGTGTGTGAGAGAGAGAGACAGCGTGTGTGCGTGTGTGTGTGTGTGTATGTGAGCATTGTCGGGGCAGAAAATCCTGGTACATTTGCTGTATTTTAAACT
>NW_012108441.1:635515-684654 GCF_000951045.1 Mandrillus leucophaeus | reverse complement strand
GTGTGTGTGTGTGTGTGTGTGTGACAGAGAGAGAGAGAGCGTGTGTGCGTGTGTGTGTGTGTGTATGTGAGCATTGTCGGGGCAGAAAATCCTGGTACATTTGCTGTATTTTAAACTTCCATTTCTAATCTTTCAGTTCTGAGCAGCGTGAATAGGCAGATAAACAAATGTTTGCTATAGCCTCAAACATTCATGCCAGAACATTTTTTTCCGTCCTTCCACACAAGTAAATTAAGAGAACAGTGCTCTGTTGTATAATTTGAAGGTGGCTATTAATTTGCATTGGATTGCATTTCTTAAGGATGTTTATATTATTTGAGGAGCAGGAGACTGGCTGGCCTGGCCGCCCCCGGAGGAGGCACTTGTGGGGAAGCTTTGAAGCTGGAGCAGGAAGGAGTGAAATGACACAGTCTGATGATGATCACGGTAATGCAGGCCTTGCAGCCTGGCGACGTTCTTCAAAGGCAACTAACTGCAAGACTGCCCTCTTCCCCTCCCTTCTCAGACATCTCCAAGACCCTGCCAGCCGCCAGATGAAACCAATCTTCCTAGAGCCTCATGTGGTGGTCTCAGGCATCGCTTGGGAGTGCCTTAGAAATTCGGAGTCTCAAATGTAGTCTTGGGCCACACCCCAGCTCTCCAGGATCAGAATCTGCCGTTTAATAAGACCCTAAGGGATGCGTGGCTCATCCAGGCTGGAGTCAGATCTCATCTGAGGCCGCACATTGGCAGCACCTGGGGAGCTTTTAAAAATGCTGATGCCTGGGCTCTGCCCCAGGGACCCCGGTTTAATGACTCTGGGCGGGTGCTGCTTCTTGGGCTTTCTGAATGCTCCCACGTGGTTTGGCTGCGCACCCTGGGCTGGGAATCGTGGGGCTCCCTGGCAGTACCTTTCTGGAATTCTCCTTCCCCAGCCTCCCAGGCACGTGACTGCTTAATCTCCTCCCTCTGTGGCTCTTTCTCTGTCCTCTGCTCCTGGCTCCCCGATTTCTGAAGTCAGCCCAGTCGCTTTTCTTTCTTTGTTACCTACTCGCCATTCTCCAAAGTGCCTCTGCGGGGGCGGGAGCTTGTGAGAAATTCGAGCCTCAGCCTTGCCCCAGACCTGCTGAATCAGCACCTGCAGTTTAACCAGAAGCCCAGGGGATGCGCATGTGCATTGTCATATGAGAAGCGCTGGTCTAGGTGACGTAAGCTGGGAAAGAAACCCAGGGAATCTGCTGGAATGTAGGGAGCCTGAGCTCAGGAACTGGAAGGCGTCTGTATGGGTCTCTGGCTTGTTTGTTCTCTAGCTGTCTCAGTCTGCCACTGTGGTCATTTGGGGCTAGATCATTCTTCTCTGTGGGGACTGTCCTGTGCATTTAGGACGTTGGGCAGCATCTCTAGCCTCTACCCACTTCATGCCATAGCAATCCCCCTCCCCAGAGGTGACAACCAAGAATGTCTCCAGGCATTGTCAAGCGTTCCCTGGGGGAGGAATGGTCTGCAGGGGACACTTTGGTGTCTGCCTTTGGCCTCATTCCCTCCCACCATAGACCCTTGGTAGGGTTGGTGGCTCCAAGTTAGCCACTGCCCTGGAAAGAGAGACTTCCTTTCTTCTCCTCGTCCATTTGTGCGGCCCTGCGTGGGTCCCATGCTCATCCCCATAGCCAGTCATTGTGCCTGGTAGTTGGAGCATTGTCATTGGCCAGATTGGGTTGTGTGCCACACCCGGGGCCAGGGGCCAGCTTTGTTAGCAGTTGAAGAAGACTGGGAGAGTTCTGAGGGAGGCACAAATGGCTACTTTGGACCACTCTAGCACCCCTTTACGGACCCAAGTCCTCCGCTGAGCTTTCACCCAATAACAAGCTCATTTAGCAAATATCTGTTGTGTGACAACGAACAGCTGGGCCCGTTCCAGGGCAGGTATTTTATAAACAATCTTCAGGACCATCCTAGGAGGGTGGTCTTGTTAGCCCATTTTACAGGTGAGCAGACTGCAGCTCAGCAGGGCTGGTGACACCCATGGCAACCTGCGGAGCCCAGTTGCTCCCTAATTCCCCCCACCCTGTGCCCTGCTGTCAGCCCTTCCTTTCTGTCACCCCCTTGAGTTCTTCCTACCCTCCAGGCTGCCCTACACTGCCATATAGCTGAACAAATTGTAAAAGGAACACCGTGTCATCATGCCTCTGCTCAAGTCAGGAAAGACTGTTGTTGCTGTCATCTTTTGTCCCCTGCCCAGTCCCCTCTCCTCCCTGCCCCTCAAAATACTCTTCTGACTTCTATTGTGTTTACATTTCTACTTTTCTTTGTAGATTTACCAATGAATTCTGGTTCCTGAGCTTTGTAATTTACTTCTGCCCGTTTTTGAACATGATGTAAATGGGATCACACAGCGTATCTGGATGCATCCGGATTCTTTTGCTCTGTATTCTGTGTTTAAGAGTTACTCATTGCAAGCATACCTTGGGAAGTGGTTGACTCAAAGGGTAGGTAGATGAGAAGCCACTGAAGGTGACAGAGGAACGGCTATGGGTCAGAGAGGGAATTACCTTGGCATTACTTGGGCAGAGCTGGAGCGGTGGGCTAGGCAGTTAGGAGGTTGCGGTGACCTGGGTAGGAGCTCCAGCTAAGGGTCTGAAGGCCACGGGGAGGATGGCAGGTGAGGCCTGATAGGCTTGGGAGAGTTGTACTGCCTTCTTTTTCTGACGAGGTAGGAGTTACAGGTTGGAGGAGATGGAAAAAGGGGGAAACATTCCTCACACAGGCTTGTTTGACCAGCAGGAGCTGAACCAGCAGTCGTCTTGGGCTGCAGTGAAATCCCCTGTGAGACTAGGGGCCCCCAGCACCAAGGAGCTGGCAGCCAGCAGCCAGCGGCCACTGAGCCCAGCACCTCTCATAATCCACGAGGTTGGAAGAAAAGCAACTCGGTAAAGGCTGCTTATGATGAGTCCTTGGGGCTCCTGGAAAATCTATAAGAAATGAAGATTTCGAGATGTTTATTTTTAGCTGCCATCTGACCATGGCCTGTCTCTGAACTTGATGTTCTTGGGCCCTCTCCTCTGGCTGTGTGTTCTAGAATTTCTATTGTGTCCTATGCTTTTCATGGTGTCATGTGAACACTACAGGTAACTGTGATGATCTTGAACACTTTGTTAGTGCTATGGTATGATCATATTTTTATTCATGAGCCAAGGCACCTGGAATCTTGAAGCGTTCAGATCACTAATTACTTGGAGAAACTTTTCGGATTGTAGGATCTCACAGAAACCCCTCTCTCTCTCTCCCTGCCCCCCCCGCCCGTGTGTGCGTGTGCGTGTGTGCGTGTGCGTGTGTGCGTGTGCGTGTGTGCGTGTGCGTGTGCGTGTGTGTGTGTGTAATAGGAACTCATTTTTATTTTCCCAAAGCTTTAAGGTTGAGATGTTGGCAGTGACATCCTTTAGTTGCATTGTTGGGTTTCTGGAAACTCATTCCTTCCCTTAAATAATCCTAAGGGGAATGACTGTGGACACTTGTCTTTATATTATACTTGCCCCCATGGGTCACAATGATTTGTTTGCTGGATTTTGTTGGGAGGTGAGGGCCGCAAATGTGCTGGTAACTCTGGTGACTCAGACAGCGGCCTGGCAGGTAGCAGATGCCCAATAAACACCCATGGTGTAAAGCAGGGGCCGGCAAAGTACAGCCTGCAGGCCAGATCCAGCCCGTTCCTGTTTTTGTAAATAAAGCGTTATCGGCAGGCAGCCACATCCCTTCATTTCCATATTGTCTGTGGCTGCTCTGCTCTACAATGGCACAGTCCAGTAATCGCAATGGAGACTATATGGCCCGCAAAGCTGAAAAGATTTCCCATCTGGCCCTTTCTGGGAAAGATTTGCAAACCCCTATCAGTTAAGTTACTATGAGGAAACAGGAAGGAGCATGGGGCAGGAACAGCTTGTGGGAGAGGCTCATGGGAACCAGAGGTGGTTTTAGTAGCAGTTTCTACCCTGCCCACGCTGGCAGGGGACCCTGCCGGGACTCGCCTCTAGGGTGGCCTTCCTTGCTGGTTGGAGACTTTTAATCTTTTAATCTGAGTTATGACTTTCCGTTCCATCTGTCCAAGTCATCTGGGGATTAGGTAATAGAGCAAGTTGGCAAATAATCTGATATGGTCTGATTTGGGAGGGGAATACTGGCATAAACATTGGCAGGTTCTGTGGCACCTGGCCACTGCCGGGCAGAGGACAGAGGGAACAGGTGGAAGGGCTTCAACCACAGTGTTTTTTGGGCGGTGTAAATACTGATGGCAGCACGAAGCGTAATGGCTCCAAATGGGAAATCAGCCAGGTGTCAGCCGCAGTAGAATGGATAACTACATTGGGGTTGATTCCTCAGTCAAATACTGTGGAACAGGAGTCGGCCAAGTTCGTGATCCTGTGGGCCAACTCCAGCTCACCGCCTGCTTTCTAACAGCTTATGAGCTAAGAATGGTTTTTGCATTTTTATATGGTTGAGAAAAAGTCAAAAAAATAATATTTTGCAACACACAAAGATGATCTAGAATTCATATTTCAGTGTCTGTGAATAAAGTTTTATTGAAACATAGCACCAGGCATTAATGTGTCTATGGTCTCTGGCTGCTTTCCAATGACAACGGTGGAGGTGAGTAGTCTCGACAGAGACTATATGGCCCCGAAAGCTTCAAATATTTACTCTCTGGCCCTTAACAGAAAAAGTTTGGTGGCCCCTGTTACAGGGCGAAGAGAATGAACAGATAGTTACACTGAATAACATGGGTAGATCTTGCAACATAATAGAGAATGAAAGAAGCTAGAAAAAAGATTTCATTTCTTTAAAGTTCAGAAGCAGGCAACAGTAATCTATAGTGTGAGGGTCGGGATAGTGGTTACCCTTAGGGGTGGGTTAGGGACTAGCGGGGGCTTGAAGTGGTGTCTAGGGGCTGGTCATGTTTCGTCCCTTGATCTGAGCACTCCATACATGGGTGAGTTCCCTTTGTGAAAATGTGTGGAGTTGTTCATTTATGATTTTTGCATTTTACGAATAGTTGTTTACTTCAATAAAAAGCTTACTCAAGAAAAGTGATTTCAGTCTGGCAGCTCCTCAGAAGGTTAAACAGAGTTCCCATCTGACCCAGCAATCTACTCCTGGGCATATACCCAAGAGAAATGAAAACATATGTCCATGCAAAGACTTGTACACAGATGTTCCTAACAGCCTTATTCATAATAGCCCAAAAGTAGAAACAACTCAAATGGCCATCAGCTGATGAGTGGATAAACAAAATGTGATACAGCCACACAATGGAATCTTATTCAGCAATAAATAAAAAGGGGTGAAGCACTGATATGCACCACGGCCTGGATGAACCTTGAAAGCATTATGCTTGGTGGAAGAAGCCAGATGCAAGAGGCTACATACTGCATGATTCAGGCAGACCCATAGGATGGAAAGTACATTAGTGGCTACCTAGGCTGGGAGAAGGAAGTGATTGCTAATGGGTAGGGGGTCACTTTTAGGGGGATGAAAATGTTCTGGAATTGGATAGTGGTGATGACTGGATAGCCTTGTGAATTTCCTGAAAACCACTGAATTGTACACTTTAAAAGAGTACATTTTATGGTATGTGAATTACCTCTTTAAAAATGCTGTAAGAAAAAAAAATGCTGTAAGAGATTGCTGCTACAGACCTGTGTGTATCTGTATACGTCAGAAGGAAAAGGTCTCAAGGTGACAGGTACCTCGTCCATTCTTCCTGCTACCCCTCCCAATGCAGATATCTTGAAAGTTGACAGACAGGGGGAATGCCTGACTTCCTCCAGGTAATCCAGACCCTTCCCCTAGATCCAAGCCAGTTGAGTAGCACAGAGCAGTTTCTAGAATGTAGCTACCATGGGCATGTTAATTTTACTACTTTTGTTTACTAAAACTGCAGTTCTCAGAAAAACAGGGTAAACGAAAATATCCTAGATAACTTGCTTCCTGGACTTTTCCTGTGATTATACCTGACTTCACCCCCATTTTCCTGATGTCTGTTTTCCTTTGGTCTGATGGGAGAGGAATGGGAATCTTTTTAGTAGCCACTGGGGCCCATTTTCATAGCTGAGCCTGGGCTCTCTGCTCCTTGCTTTTTCCTCCAAGACTTCATTGCTTCACAGCCAAAGAAATGGAGCAGTAAAGAACAAACACACAAACAAAAAACAAAAACAAAACAAAACAAAACAAATTAAAAAAGACTTCACTGCTTGCCTGTAGGTTGCTTTTTATATATAGTTCTTAATCTCTTCTGAATTGAACTTCTTGGTCCCCACTTCTAGGTGTTAAGGGCCATAATGGTTGCAAATATTGTGATAACTTTTGAGAGGATCCCTTTTGAGGGTGTGAGATGACCACCCAGAGGATCTCAAAGTTTTCATTTTGCTGACACTGAAGAGTGTATTTCTTAGGATTTTCTGCTCTGTAATGACAGATAATCACAACTGGCAGTGAAGATAGCTCTGAACTTTCTGTAAAGTCCCAGGCCTGAACATTATCTGTGGCAGAGACAAAGAGTTTTAATTAATGACAAAATGTTTGCTTGTCCCTGCGAGGGTGAAAGGGGCTGGTGCTAAGTTTCATTCCCTGTGCCACGTACTGGGGTGAAGGGGCAGGGGAGGGAGCATCCCAGGGTCCTGGCTTTCAAGAGAGGGGCAGTGAGGGTCAACTGTGGTCACACACCCAGACTTGGGAGTCATACAAGTCTCTTGGTTAGTGGTCTTGCCACTTTTAATAGAGGTATTTCAGATTTGAAAGAAAACAGTCTAAACAGTCTCCTCAAAATAAATGCTTTGAGGAGGTTTTAGGAAAAGGTATTTCAAATGTCAGACATAGATTCATGTTTTAATGGCCTCACTGATTCTTGGTAAGTGGAAGCCCACAGAAGGTTCCGCAGAAACTCAGTTGGACCACCACAATCTCCCTGAGCAGAACTGGAGTCCATCGGGTCCCCTCTATCAGCTACAGACAGCAGAGGAGTGAACAGATCAACTTCAGAAATGAGGTGACATGCAGGGGGGTAAGGAAGGGGTGTTTCCATGAAACATGATTTTCATTTTAACAAACATTTATGAAGCACTAACCACATGCCAGGCACAAATTGCTTTACAAATGTCAGCTCATTCCGTCTTCTTCACAGCACCCTGAGGCAGGTAGTGCTGCAATTCCTACTTCATAGATGCGGGAGACTGAGGCACAGTAAGAAAGGTCCAGCAACTTGCTTAAGGTCACACGGGTAGTAAGCGACAGACGTGATACCTGAACCCACGCAGTGCCATTCTGGAGTCTGTGTTTTAACCAGTATGCATGTGATGCTGCCTCTCTTGTGATGAACAACTGAATATAGAGGGACAAAGTAAAATATTGAAGATCCAAGTATCTCATACTGCCATTTTGTTTTAAAATAAATCTACGAAGAAAACATGCCAACAGGTTCTGGGAGTTATCAAGGGCATGATGATGGGTAATCCTTATTTTTTTCTTGATACTTTTCTGTATTTGTCAAGAAGTTTTGTAAGTTGGGTGGTTGGTTGTGTGTTTTTAAAAAGTAGCCACAATAATACCTCTGATTTCTGAATGCTCATCTAGAACTTTGCCATTTCCCCATCAAGAGGTGGAGTCTACTTCCTCTCCCCTTGAACCTGGGTGGGATTTTGTGACTGCCTCAATGAAGAGCAAGTGACAAAAGGGATGGTACCTGACTTCTGAGGCTGGGCCACGCAAGGTGATACTGCTTCTGCATGGTCTCTCTCTCTTAACACACTTGCTTTGGGGCCCAGAGCCTCTGGATAAGAAATACTGCCACCCGGCCGGGCACAATGGTTCACGCCTGTAATCCTAGCACTTTGGGATGCCAAGGCGGGCAGATCACCTGAGGTCGGGAGTTCGAGACCAGCCTGACCAACATGGAAAACCCCGTCTCTACTAAAAATACAAAATTAGCTGGGTGGGGTGGCGCATGCCTGTAATCCCAGCTACTTGGGAGACTGAGGCAGGAGAATAGCTTGAACCCGGGAGGCAGAGGTTGCGGTGAGCCGAGATCACGCCGTTGCACTCCAGCCTGGGCAACAAGAGTGAAACTCCATCTCAAAAAAAAAAAAATAAATAAATAAAAATAAATAAATAAATAAATAAAAGGAAATACTGCCATCCAAAGTCACAGCTGAAGAGACCACATGGGGATGCCACATGGAAAGAGAGAGAGGCCTGGGAACCCCAGCTGTTTTAGTCTCCAGCTGTTGAGTCTCTTGGCCCAGGCACCAGATGTGTGAGTGAACAAGCCTTCAGATGATGCCAGCCCCAACCCCTGTCTGACTAAGACCTTGTGAAAGACCCTGGGTGAGGATGGTCTTGCTGAGTCCAATGAGACCCCAATACTAGGATAGATAAAGATATGATGGGCTGCGTGCATTGGCTCACACCTGTAATCCCAGCATTTTGCGAGGCTGAGGTAGGAAGATTGTTTGAGCCCAGGAGTTTGAGACCAGCCTGAGCAACATAGCGAGACCCTGTCTCTACAAATAATAAAAAAAAAATTAGCCGGTGTAGTGGCATGCATCTGTGGTCCCATCTACTCAAGAGGCTGAGGCAGGAGGATGGCTTGAGTCTGGGAAGTTGAGGCTGTGTTGAGCTGTGATTGCGCCACTGCACTCTAGCCTGGGTGACAGAGTGAGACCCTGAAAAAAAAAAAAGAAAGAAAGAAGGAAGGAAGGAAAGAAGGAAGAAAGAAAAGAAAAGAAAAGAGAAAAGAAAGAAAAGAAAGAATCCTTTGGGATGGCTAAAGAGGATGCCCCAACTATGTCTGGGGAAATTAATGCAAGTTCCACGGATAGGGTGAAACAAAACAGGGTTCTGCAATGTCAATAGGAGCTTTCAAGGCAGAGGAGAAGGTTCAGGGTAGAAGAGAAAAGCACATTCAAAGATACGGGTTTCTGCCTGACATTTTTGGTCAAACATGGATAACCATAATTCACCTAGGGTGGCATTTTTATATTCAGCCAAGCCTTGATTCTACTTAGAATCTGTCCTTCTAGATCTTGATCTGGGTGATTTCCTGCTTTCTTTCATCTTCTAGAACCTGTTGTATTATTGCTAACACCCAGCCATAAAAAGTTCAGGTTTCCTTTGAGTGTTAAAGATCCCTGTTCTGAGGGCGAGCTGACCCATTCAGAGTCGCTTTTAACATCAGAGCTGTAAATGACATCATTAATACTATTGTATTAATACATGCTTGTCTTCGTTGAGTCCTGAGTGAAGTGAGTTTTACCGGACAGGATCTGCTGTTGAAGAACTTGAGCCTGACTTCTTGGGGTCTTCATGCTTGGAGACCAAACCTACTGACACTTTCTTGCCTTTAGGCATTTGTTACAAGATATAGGTGTCCTGCATTCCTTCCACAGTCCCTTTGGAGGCAAATAATGGTTGTGTAGGAGAGATGTTCTTTTGTCAGGCAGGATATCTCCAGCCTGAACTGGGGCAAATTCCACTCCACCCTCTCACTATTGGTACTGTCATCTATGGCTGCTCCAGTCCTCCCCTGAGTTGGTCTGCATTGCCCCAGCTAACTTGACCTGTCTTCCTTTCTCTCCTTCAGAGCTCAAGTTCATTCTGCCTAGTAACCCATTATTATCATGCTGCTGATTAACAACTCCTTCAAAAGACTCAGTGGCTTAAAACAACCACCATTCACTATTTTCACAAATCTACAGGTTGGCTGCATGGTTGGATTGGGCCAAAGTTGGCTGATCTTGGCTGGACTGACACATAAATCTGTGGTCGGCTGGACCTAGATGATTTCTTTTTTTTCCCTTTGAGATATGGAGTCTTGCTCTGTCGCCCATGCTGGAGTGCGGTGGTGCAATCTTGGCTCACTGTAACCTCCACCTCCCAGGTTCGAGTGATTCTTCTGCCTCAGCCTGCTGAGTAGCTGGGACTACAGGCACCTGCCACCATGCCTGGCTAATTTTTGTATTTTTAGTGGAGATGGGGTTTCACCATGTTGGCCAGGCTGGTCTTGAACTCCTGACCTCAGGTGATCCACCTGCCTCGGCCTCCCAAAGTGCTGGGATTACAGGCGCGAGCCACCGTGCCTGGCCCCTAGATGATCTTTTAACCCCAACCTCACAATAGGCACCACCACCTCCTTCTGAGTCCCCAGGGAAGTCCTCTGAGGCTCTGCAGATCAGAGCCTGTTTATTTTCCTCAGGACCACTACATGTTCCGTCAAAGTTTAAAGATATGATTGTTCTCTACAGTGACTTTTTGTTTCAGGTATTATTGCCTGAAGTAGTTGTTTGACTAGAGATGTAGTTAAATTTTAGGTAGCATCAACTCCTTTTGAATAGACTGCCCAAGTCCCTGCGATTCTATCTGCTGGCTGGGTTTTTCTGACAAGCACTCTCTTGGAGGGTCAACAGCCTGTCGTCTTGTTTTTCCCATCAGAGATTTTCTTTACCACATATATTAAGAGGTTATTTTCATTTTGTTTGTGTATAAGTGAGAATGAAATCTTTGCTTTCTAATTTTACTCTGTTCCTAATATCATTGCTTGCTACTGACTTATGCAATGTGATTCTTCCCTGGGCACTCATCAGGGGGTATTGTTTTCAACTTGGCATGGCTCAAATCTCAAACTTTTAAAGTTTTAAAGCAGCCGAGTTGCACTGATGATCAATAAATCAATCACTGTGACCACTTTATTGCTTGTAAGGTGATTACCCTACTTTGCCCATAGTGACTCTTCAATTTGATTAAAATGCAGTTTCACTGGGTCGTGGTTGAGTCCTCCAGATATATAAATACATGAGAGAAGCCTGTACTCAAATGTTTTTATAACCACCCTTCAAATGTTTAACCATCTATTCCAGCACTTTTGTGGTCCTCATCCTATAATTCAAATTTCCATGCTCTTTGCCAAAGTAATTCTTATTTAGTGCATATTCCAACCTCTTGTCTCTGTAAGAGTGTATTCTTTTCTCTGCTAACTCGTGGTGCAAAGCATTTTCTGCAGCTGAAATGAGCTCCTGTGCAATCTGTAGATCAGGCTCTGATGGTGGGAGAATATGGGAGATGATGTTGGTTCACTCGCGATTGTTTTCCAGGTGAGGGGAGCTGGAATAGTGGGAGTGGAATTATTATCTTGGACAGGAAAGGAAGATACATTCACCTGTGCTACTGCCCTGGCCGCAGGAGCCCTTTTGACTGCATTTTAAAACATTAAAAATGAGCATCTGTCCTGGAGCTCCCTGCCCAGGGCAGTGTGCCACCAGCTTCTCATGGCTCTTGGCTCGTGGCAGGTTGTCCCACCTCCCTTGTCCAGCTCCAGGGTGGCCCCATTCACACAGAGGGCTCCTGCCATCTGCAGATTGCCTGGGCTCCCACCAGCTCATGAAAGTCTTGCCAGCATTTTCACTGTGCCATTGGAGTACATTTTGAATATCCATGATGACATTCACATAGGCTGCCTGCCTGAGTGGTCTGCTTTGTCTCCCATGGGAACCAATTATTGGTTTGATTACCATTATTTTCATTTAAACCCTATTTGCCCCTCCAGCCCTGTCATTTGGACACCTTGCTTTTGCAGAATGTGAGGTTTTCTAGGAATGTATATAATTGATCTTCATTTGCAGATTCCATATTTGCAAATTTGCCTACTGGCTAAAATGTATGTGTAGCCCCCAGATCAATACTCATGGAGCTTTCGAGGTTGTTCATAGATATGTGTGTGTGTAGAGCCACAAAAAGTGTCAGCAGTGCCCGTTCCTCGCTGAAGTCTGAGAGGGCGATGCTCTGCCTTACTGCTTCCACTCTCCTCCTGTCAACAAGGGTCCTTTTCGTGTTCCATTTAGTGCCATGTTTTTCACAGTTTTGTGCTTTTTTTTGTTGGTAATTTTGCTGTTTAAAATGGCCCTGCAATGCAGTGCTGGGAAACTGTCTGGTGTTCCTGAGCGTAAGAGGGCTGTGACTTGTTTTATGGAGAAGCCTCGTTCAGGCATGAGTGGTAATGCTGCTGGCTGTGAGGTCAATGTTAAACAATATCTATTAAATAGAGTGTCTTTAAACAGAAGTACATAAACAAGGTACAGCTTGATTGTTTGATGAAAATGTGACCAAAGATTTTGCAGGAACCTAACCCTGTATTATCTTGGGAACAGTAGTAGTATTCAGTAATTCAGTGTTTGAGGTGACTTTATAGAGCATAACCTCCACGAATCATGAGAATTGACTGTGTATATATTTCATTACAGCACAGATGCCTGTGCTGAAATTATTTTTCTTATGTAAGAAAATAGGGTACATGGACTATTCTTCTGTCATGTCCGTGGCGTGTCCTGCTCACATCTTTAATGACTGGTTTTCTTGCCCAGGTGTAATTAGCATGGTCAATGCGGGAGCGATGAGTGGCTCTGGAAACCTGATGGATTTCCTCGATGAGCCGTTCCCTGACGTGGGGACATATGAGGACTTCCACACCATCGACTGGCTAAGGGAAAAGTCACGGGACACCGACAGACACAGGAAGGTAAGTGGCATTCTGAAAGGACACACTGCAAATGGCTAAGCCATGCTTTCATTCAAAAGTTACTGAGCTGCAGCTTAGGTCCACGTATGTGTCATGTGCTGGGTTAGGGTCTAAAGAGGAAAAGAGCCAGTGGGAGGAGCAGATATATTGGCAGATCATTGTATTAGCAGGACTTTTGGGCAGGACGATGTGTCATATGGAGGGAATGTGGTGTGGAGGAGAGGGAGGGGACTTTGCAGGTGCCATTTCTGGACTCTGTTTCTCATCCATGAGGATGGAAGCAATTATGCCTGAAGAGGAAATGAGATTATGTGTATATGAAAGCACATATGACAGTGCCTGGTGTCTAGTTGGCAATCAGTATATATTTTAATGAACCACAATGGTTATCTGTCAAGTGCTGTGGGATCATTTAGGTTCAGTTAGGGAAGGGTTTTTCAGCAAGGGTAACATTTCAGTTGGGTCTTGGATGACTAAGATTTTGCTAGGCAGAGGAAGGGCAAGAATTCTAAACATCAGGAATGCCCCCCTTTTTTAAGTCACAGAGGCATGAAAGAATGTGGTGTATCTGGGCAATTCGGGGAGCTCCGATGACCTGGTTGAGTATTCCTGCAGGGGGAGGGATGGGGATGGGTGTGGAAATGGAGGCAGCAGGGCCATGTGGGGGAACGGCCATGCTGGCGGTGGAGAGGAGTTTGTATTTCATGCTGAAAGCCACAGAAGACAATAAAGATGCGCTGCAAAGGGAGAAACAGGAAGCTTGGAAACGAGTTCAGGAGACTGAAGGCAGTGATGTGCAGGTGGAGAGAGGGGATCAGGATTGAGAGGTATTCTGAGGTGCCACGGACAGGATTCAGGGGAGCTGCTGGGTCCAGGAGGGGAGTGGGGTCACAGAACACCAGGCTGTGGCCTGAAGAGGATGATGCCTTTGATGCCTAGAGGAAGCAAGGGGGGACTGGCAGACTGCCGGGGAGGCCAGTGAGTTCTGTGTAGATGCGTTCGTTTGAGCTGTGCTGCGGACGGGTGATCACAGGTGGCGAGAACTCTGTGGTTCAGGGGTGAAGGAAGGGCCGGGGGGAGAATGAGGTCCTTGTGTGCAAGTGGAGGCTGAAGCAGCCACAGTGGCCTGGGTGTGCAGAGAGAGAAGGGAGGAGGCGGTGCCCAGAGTTACCAGGTCCAGGGGAGGCAGATGGAGAGCCCGTGACAAGAGGGGAGCCCGCCAAGAGCAGTCTCCCGTGAATGGAGAGGGTGTTGTGTAGGGGCCTGCTCACAAGGTCACCCGCTATGGAGAGGTCAGGTAGGAGGCAAGCCAGCGGCATGGCGGCTGGCGGTGAGGGGAGAGCTGTTTCAGATGAGGGTGAGGAGTGACATGGACAGTGTGACCGTGTCACGTCACCTCACAAGGGCTGGCACGAAAGGAGGAGGGGAATGTGTAGGGAGCCAGGCTTAGTCATGAAGATGTTGCAGCCTGTTGGCTCTAGGGTGCAAGAATGTGGGGTCGAGGCAGCCTGCCCTCTAGAGCACAGCTCAGCAGACTGTGGCCCGCCGGCCAAAGCCAGCTGGCACCTCGTTTTGTAAATACAGTTTTATTGGAATTCAGCAATGCCCATCCACTTCCGTATTTTTATGGCTCCTTTTGGACTATAGTGGCAGGGTTGAGGAGTTGCAACAGAGACCATTTGGCCCACAAAGCCCAATATATTTACTCTCTTGTCCTTTACAGAAAACTTTTCCCCACCACTGCTCTAAAAGGCTGTGAGGGAATGATGATCTCAGGGGAGCATATGATTCTGTTAGCACAGGGAGGTGTGTATAGCTATGTCCATATGCTATGGCAAACGTGATCTATACCAGCTAATTCTAAGTTCATGCTGCTAAAATTTAACCTTGAAAACAAAAGGAGGAGATGAACCCTGTGTTGAAGAGGCTTTTTAATGAAACTTAGCAATGTGAGTTAAGATAGTAATGCATATTCAGAATGAAGACACCGAACCAACGTCCCCCTTCAGCATGGCTTTTAAATTATCAAAGATCAAATCACATTTAGTATGTTTTTTAATTAAGTGAATTCTTTGCGTGTGTGCTCAAATTCTTTGGAGACTATTGTGGCATCTTTATAGCTCTATGAACTAGAAAGCTCATCTTACCATTGCGGCATGTAACGGAAAGAATCACGTCAGTGGGAATGTAGCTGCTTGATGACATTCATTTTATTTTCTTAATTACCCTGTTTCCTGAGGAAACAGTTTCAAGGAAAAAAGCATGAATTTGAAAACGCATTCAGATCAGCTACTGTATCTGCTTTGTTCTAGATCACCAGCAAGAGCAAGGAGTCCATATGGGAGTTCATCAAGAGTCTGCTGGATGCCTGGTCAGGATGGGTGGTGATGCTGCTCATTGGCCTGCTGGCGGGTACGTGGATGGGCATATGGCACTCCCGTGGGAAGCTACAGAGGCCAAAACCTCAAAACACGAACCTCTGGGAGATTTGGAATATAGCATGTGTTGCTTTTACCCCCGTGGGAGGGATGTATTACTTGAAATATCTAAGGGCAAAATAATGACTGTATATTTAACCTAAAATCCATCATCAATAAGGCATGCCCAAGGCATGAGCTCAGGTACAGGCATCTGGAGAGCTGTGATGATAGAGCTGGTGGCCTTTCCACACAGAGCAGTTTTCTGACTATACCAGATTTGACTGAAAACACACATTTTTTTGGAAACGGTCTTGTTCCGTTGCCCAGGCTGGAGGGCAGTGGCATGATGCCAGTTCACTGCAGCCTCTACCTCCCAGGGTTGAGCGATCCTCCCACCTCAGCCTCCTGAGTAGCCAGGACCACAGGCATGCGCCACCATGCTCAGCTTATTTTTGTTATTTTTTTCGTAGAGATGGGGTCTCACTATGTTGCTCAGGCTGGTCTCAAACTCCTGGGCTCAAGTCATCCTCCTGCCTCAGCCAAAGTGTTGGGATTACAGGTGTGAGCCACTGAGCCCAGCCAAGCACACATTTTATATTTGATTGTTCTTGATTATGTAGACGGCAGCAAAATCAGGGACTGTATTATCTTCGATAAGAAAACGTCATATGAGATTGCCTTTTGTTACTACTGGTAGGTTCTGGGATGAACTGGAAACATCCTGCAATAGTCAGCACCACGCTAGACACCCACAGGAGCTGAGGCAGGCCCAGGGGCCTCCATCAACCTGACCCTCGGGGACTCTGCATCTTTCCTTTTTAGAATCCCAACGCCATGTTTGCGAGCAGTAGATGTTTCCAGAGTAAATGGATGTTATCTGGAGGGGAAACCCATCTTTTTAATATCAAATGCACCAGCCCTTCCTGGAAATTGTTTCCTAAAACTTATGTCCTTTTAGGAGATTGTGAAGGTTAATGTCTAAGAATAAAAAATTTGGCATGATGAAGAGGTTTCCTTAATAAAAATCCCCTGCATATAACAACATAATAGTTATGGTTAGAGAACAGATCAGGGAATTGACTATAACACAGGCAGAATATATGTAGTAAGTGGTCTAAGAAGGACAGAACACGAATGGGGCACAGATAAGTTTTGTGATTCCAGGGGCTTTCAGTTTCCAGGTGATCTTAGTTTATTCCATAGATCATCGTAGGAGGGGCTTGGTTTCCAGGAAAGGGCTCTACCTTCCTCACCTGCCTCAGCATCCCATAAAGAGCTAAGAGCAATGCTCGGAGGGGGAGCCCTTTCCTACTAGTCACAGATGCTGTCTGTCCATTTCTCCAAGCCTGTCCTTCCTTTCCCAGTGGCATTTCCCGTCATGTACTGGCAGCAGCCAGGGCAGGAAATTAGACTTCATTGTCACAAGGTATTGGACAACCAATTTTGTCTGACTGCTTCTGTGAAGGCGTTTGAAGGTGGGCCGGGTGGGAGTTTGCTATGAATTTTGATGTTCTTATTTAGAGTAGATTGATAAAATCTTATAGTGTGTCATTTTTCTTGGCTCGTAGGAAGGAGAAATAAATAGGGTAAATGAAGAAACTCAGAATAGGAATAAATGTTCTGATAATGGCACAGCTTAGATTTATTGACTGACCTAGGAGCCCAGTTGGGCTGACTTTAATCTGATTTTGACCAGCTGGCTTTATTATCCACTTGATTTCCATCAGCTGTTTCACGAGGGGGAATTAGAAACAGTATGCTGCTGCACGGGCTTCACTTCAACAGTATCTCTGGAGAGGACCTCTGGCTTGAACATAGCCTGCCCCTCCCCTCTGTGATTGTAAGGTGCAGCCAGGGGTGAGCACTGCTGGCCAAAGGAGAGCCCGTGGGCACATCAGCCAGGGAATACATGGGAGGGTGAGAATGGGGTGATGCTGAAAATGAAGGGGCTACAGGATTCCTTTTTTTTTTTTTTTTTTTGAGACGGAGTCTCGCTCTGTCGCCCAGGCTGGAGTGCAGTGGCCGGATCTCAGCTCACTGCAAGCTCCGCCTCCCGGGTTTACACCATTCTCCTGCCTCAGCCTCCCGAGTAGCTGGGACTACAGGCGCCCGCCACCTCGCCCGGCTAGTTTTTTGTATTTTTTAGTAGAGACGGGGTTTCACTGTGTTAGCCAGGATGGTCTCGATCTCCTGACCTCGTGATCCGCCCGTCTCGGCCTCCCAAAGTGCTGGGATTACAGGCTTGAGCCACCGCGCCCGGCCACACAGGATTCTTTTGATTTGGATGCACTTTGAAGGGACAGCCAGAGAGCCATGTCCCACTCACTTCCCCCTTCCTCGCTGGACTAACAGTGGAGAGGACCCGGGGTCTCACTGCCTGGCCGGCTGCCCCCTCACTGGCTACTGTCTTGGGACTCCCTTCATGGGTAGGTCCGCGGCAGCTCCGCAGATGCTTATCAGAAGTCACCGCTAGATGTCACTGTTGGACCACGAAAGAAAGCTGAGGCCTGCTGAAGCACAGTCAGCACCAGAATCAGCAAGGAAGATTGGGTATGCAGTTAGGGGGTTGTGAATGAATGAATAATGATGAAACTTGGGGTAATCATCGCGTTTGCTCCTGGATATCTGCACAGGACCCTCCCATCTTCTTCACCTTCTTCTTCAAATACTGCACGATGTCACTTATATGTGGAGTCTAAAAAAAACCAGTGTCATAGAAACAGTACAAAGGTGGCTCCTAGAGGGAGGGGTGGGGACAGGACGGGAAAAGAGATGTTGATCAGAGGGTTTAAGTTTCAGTTAGACTGGAGGAATAAGCTTTAGTGAGCTGTCGCATTGCATGGTGACCACAGTTAATAATCATGTATTGTATATTTCAAAATTGCTGAAAGAGTAGACTTTCATAATCTCACCACAGAAATAAACTGGGGAGGTGATTTGGTTGGTGCGAACGTAATTGTGGTTTTTGTCATTAAAATAACGACATGATCGAATCTTTAATTAGCTCGATCAAGTCTTTCTATAATGTATACATAGATCAAAACATGACATTGATATACACAATTATTATGTGTCAGTTTTAAAAAGTTAAAAAATCAAGATAATGAGCTCTCTGCCTTTGTTTTATGGAAAAACAAAGAACTATGGATAGTTCTAAATTTGACATTACCGGACCCTGTGGAAAGACCTCATGAAATACTAAATATTATGGTTCTTGCGTGCTGTTGCTAGGGGGCAGTGTTTACTTAGCTGACTCTGCAAACTAGCATTAAGCGGAACCAAGCTTGCATCCAGGATTTCATGATCTGGAGAAAATACTTTGAGCGTGTAGGATTTCTTTTCATTGGGTTTCAGTTTCCAACTTTAAATCAGGAAATAGTTTTCACAATTCCACAAGGTATATGTACTTCAAAACATCATGTTGTACATGATTAAAACATACAATGTTATGTGTCCATTTTAAAATGAAGTATATGTGCTTCAAAACATCATGTTGCACACGATTAAAACATACAATGTTATGTGTCCATTTTAAAATGAAAGAATAAATCAGGAAATAGCTAATGATATCTCTAACTTAATGAGACTAATTATATATATTTTTATATTTGGAATCAAGTATTTCATTATTGAATTGCATGTTTAAAAATTTCAAACCTGTGTCTGATATTTAAAATTTTAAAAACAATAAAATTACATCGCTCCCTCTTTAGGGCTCACCCCCCTCACCTGCTGTATGAGTGTATATATGTATGTATGTAAAGCTTTATTATAAAGCTTTAATATAACCCATATACCATACAATGCACCCATTTAAAGTATACAATTTAGTGGTTTTTAATGTATCACGGAGTTGTACAACCATCACCATGGTCGATTTTAGAATAATTTTATCATCCCCAAAAGAACAATTATACCCTTTAGCTATCAAGTGCCTGCTCCCCAACCATCCTCCTTCCAGCCCTAAATCCACTGTTAACCTGCTTTCTATCTCTATGGATTTGCCTATTCTGGGCATTTCATCTAAATGGAATCATACACTATATGGTCTTTGTAATTAACTTCTTCCACTCAGCATAATATGTTCAAAGTTTGTCCATATTGTAGCATGTGTCTGTACTGTATTCCTTTTCACTGCCAAGTACCATTCCATTGTATGGATAGATCACATGTTGTTTATCCACTTATCCATTGATGGATATTTGAGTTGTTTCTACTTTGTGGCTATTTTGAATAATGCTGCTATGAACATTTTTATACAAGTGTTTGTGTGCATGGATGTTTTCATTTCTCTTGGGTATATGCCTAGGAATAGAATTGGTTGGTCAAATGGTAACTCTGTGTTTAACTTTTTGAGGAACCATGAGACTGTTTTCCGAGGCACTGTACCTTTGTAGTGCACTATATTTTCTCTCTAGTACTTAGCACCTTTTTGGTTTTTTTGAGACATGGTCTGGTTCTGGTGCCATCATGGTTCGTTACAGACCAGGCTTGAGCAATCCACCTGCCTCAGACTCCTGAGTAGCTGGGACTATAGGCGCGTGCCACCATATCTGGTTAATTTTTGTGTGTGGTTTTTTTTTTTTTTTTTTTTTTTTTTAGACAGGATCTTGTCATGCTGTTCAGGCTGGTCCTGAACTCCTGGCCTCAAACGATTTGTCCACTTTGGCCTTCCAAAGTGCTGGGACTACTGGCATAAGCCACTGCACCTGGCCCTTATACCTTTTAACAGAGCCTTTAATATAGTTATTTTGTCCAGTGTCCTGTCCCAGGTACAGTTCCACAAAGGCAGGGACTTGGGTCTACTCTTTTCACTGCCGTATTCCCAAGATACGAACGAGTAACTGGCATGTAGTAGGTACATGTTCAGTAACTATCCCTTGAATGAATGAATGGACCTGAGTTTTCTGATCTTTTCATTCATTTATTTATTGCAATCTTTTATTTAACATGGATATATAGTGCCAACTATGCACCTGATGTGGATATAACAACAGACAAGACAGATAGGGTCCTTGACCACTTAGAGTGGACACAGGGTCTGGATGCCAGGCATGACCCCCACTGTGGTATGAAAACCAGACAATGAAACCTTTTTTACCCACCACTTATAGACTAGTGGAAGTACACACACACACACACGCATGCATGCATGCACACACACACAGAGAAATAGAAAGAGAGCTAATTGTGATACCAGCATGTGAGAGGTGTGGTGATGAGGAAGGACAGGCAGCCACAGGAATGCCAGGGAAGTACACCTAACCCAGACTTAGGAAGTCAGGAAAGACTTCCCAAAGGAGGTGATATAAATGCTGGAATCTGGATGGTAAGTAGGAGTCTGACGGGAGGGGAGGGCAGTGCTTGCTGAGATGGTGCAGAGAGGAGAGCACGGCACATTCCAGGAATATGGAGTGGGCAGGGTGTGCGGAGTTAGTGAGGGAAAGAGATGAAGCTGGAGAGATCTGAGGGGCCAGCTGTCAGGGTGGGTGACCTGTTGAGGATTTGGGTGTTCTCCCAAGAATAATGGGTAACCATGGGAGGGCTTTCCATAAGGGAGTGGCATGGGTCAGTCTGGCATTTGGAAAGCCTGTTGACCACAGTGTGGAGAAGCCATGAATGGGGCAGGACTGAGGCCAGAGACCAGAGAGGAGGCTCCTGCAGCAGTCCAGCCAGCAATGACTTCAACACGGTGATCTGAAAGACAGCCAGAGTGGGGATGGGGGTAAGTGCAGTGATTCAAGAGAGATTTCAGAGGTGGAGCTGCTGGGATATGGGGATTGCCTGGAAGGGGGTTGCTTTCCCAGTTTTCTAGTTTGCACAGTAGTGTGCCTGGATGGTGGGTTCCTCTCCCAGCTGGGACAAAGCTGAGGCTGGGAGGAGGATGCTTCAGTTCAGTGTTGGATGGCGGTGGGTTGAAGTGGAGATACCTAGTAGACCCAAGAAGGCAAATAGACTTGTGTTCTTTAACAATGCCCATTCATTGGCTTTGACTGCCTAGGGCTCTGCTACAAAGATTTGGGAAGGTACGTCCACAAGTGTGTGTCATGATTGATTAGTGATGTCTGTCATGGGTGTGTCAAAAGAATTGTGAAGGGGAATCCAATAGAGTGTGCTATTATTGATTGGTGATGTTTGCTGTGGGCATTGGAAGCTGACGGCTGGGCTATGTAGTGATTGGCTCTGTAATAGGCAGTGGGCTCTATGTGCTTGGAAAAGCATAGCTTGAGATGTACATTTTTACCTAATGGTAAATAGAAAGATGTGAATAAGGTTGCCAGGGTTGAGAGCATAGTGTAAAAAGAGAAAAGGGTTTAGGGTGAAGCTTTGAGGAAATGGCCTTTTAGAAGTTGGGTGGAGGAGTCAGAAAGATCCTAGGAGGCAGAGCAAACCAGAGAGTGAGGAGAAAAGCAGGAGAGCATGATGTGGAAGCCAAGGGAAGAGGTGTTTCTAGAAGGGTGGAGTGGTCAACAGAGTCAGATGATGCTGAGAGCTCTGGAACTGGGATCAGCAAACATTTTCTGCAAGAGGCCAGAGAGTCAATATTTTCAGGTTTGTGGCCCATGTGGTTTCTGTCTCAGCTCTTCAGTTCTGCCACTGTAGCATGAAGGCAGCCACAGAGTGCATGTAATTGAATGGTGTGGCTGTGCTCCAATAAAACTTTATTTACAAAAACAGGCTGTGGTCCAGATTTGGCCTGTGGGTTGTAGTTTGTGGATCCTGTTCTAGAGGAATGAGCTAAGGCCATTGCCT
Source organism: Mandrillus leucophaeus (assembly GCF_000951045.1). NCBI lineage: Eukaryota > Metazoa > Chordata > Mammalia > Primates > Cercopithecidae > Mandrillus > Mandrillus leucophaeus. The sequence goes on along the minus strand of NW_012108441.1, from coordinate 662,949 downwards.
TAGCTACATGGGAATCTCCTGGTAGATTGAGGGAATGGACTGGGCCAAGGGAAGGAAAGAGATTGGATGGTGACTAGAGGGGAAAGTGGAACCAGGGAGGGTTTTTTTTAAATGTTTAAATGCTGATGGCAAGGAGAGGAAGAGGTTGAAGATACAGGAGAAAGAAAGGGGGAATGGGAAGAGCGAGGCCCCAAGGAGGAAGGATATGTAGAGCTGAGGTGGGCGGCATCCGATGCAACACCAGGAGAAGAGAAGGGAGGGGTGAATGCTGATGCCAGGTGTGGATGCTTTCAGTGAGGATGTGGATACAGAACCAATCCTGTATTAACGATGCAGTGAAAAGGCTGAAAAATGAAGATGCTTGAAAACATTCTCTGCCTTTGTGAGAGATGAGAATGCGTTATTCTGGAAAGAGACCCAAGGCCGCCTTTTGTTATCCATTCAACTGCACGTTCCGTTTTCTCCCATTTCTATTGGCTTTTAAAGTAGTTATTTAGTTTTATAGACCCTTAATTCTTTATAATTTAAATAATGTGGAGAGTTTTAATAAACAGGATTTTCCCGAGTTTGGTTCTCATTTGGTGACAAAACCTTACTCATTCATGATGTGAGGCCGTCGTAGTTGTTATGAGTCCATTTTGTCTGAATTATCATGTTTCTCTGAGAAATATTAATGTGTGTGGTTCTAGGATCCTGCCCCAGAAGCTACTGAGGGAGTTCTGTCTTTTACGGTGTAAATACCCAATGTCAAAAACTTGGAAAGGGAAGAATTGGGAAAGTTGCTTGTCTCCCTCTCCTACCCAGTTTAAGCTACTGAGCCCTTTGTATTTCTTATTGGGCTTGTGCTGCCTTGCCCATACCATAAATGTTCAAGCGCTGCAAGGTTAATGAAAGAAGCTTCCTATGTAAGTGACAGCCCCATTGCAAGTTTATTGCCTGCTCTGGAATCTGGGCCATCATTGCTGATGTGCCCCTGCCTGGCCGCCGTGTTGCACCTGGTCTCATTCTTGTTGCATCATGGGGTGATTCCTCTTTGTGGCTCGTGTTCTTCCAGGCACCTTGGCTGGGGTCATCGATCTCGCTGTGGACTGGATGACGGACCTGAAGGAGGGGGTCTGCCTGTCTGCTTTCTGGTATAGCCATGAGCAGTGTTGCTGGACTTCTAACGAGACCACTTTTGAGGACAGAGACAAATGTCCCCTGTGGCAGAAATGGTCGGAGCTGCTGGTGAACCAGTCAGAGGTGGGTATTTGGGCAGGGTCCTGGCTGGGGACCCCTGCCATTCCACACGTGCTTGGGAATGCTGCTGGGAGATTTGTGAATGTCTGTGATTTCACCTTCAGGTGCCTGCTCTGAAGTTTGTGACTTAACACTAGGATGACTGGCTTTTTCTAGCTCTAATGCTACCACTCAAATTTCACTTATAAAACCCTTCCCCACTGTTTGATGTGCACAATGCATACATATATATATATGTATATATGCATTATATATTAAAGTATATATACTTTAAGCCTCATATTTGGCTTTATTTTGTTATATTTGGCTTATTTTTTCTTACCGAAAGTGGTTTGCTGATCATGCTGAAGAAATAAGGTTGACTTTTATATCTTCTAATTGAGAAGAATGTAGCTTTTTAAGTTATCCTTTTAAAAAAAACAGCTTTAGTGAGAAATTCACAGTTCATATTGTTCACCCATTTAAAGTGTATGATTTAATGCTTGTAGTATATTCAGATTTGCAGCCATTACCACAATCTAATTTTAGAACGTTTTCGTCATCCTTTCCAAAACTCTGTCTCCATTAGCAGTCAGTCTCATGTCCCCCAACCTGCCAGCTCTGAGCAACCACTAATCTACCTTTTGTCTCTCTAGATTTGCCTCTTCTGGACATTTCATGTGAATGAAATCGTACAATGTGTGGACTTTGTGTCTGGCTTCTTCCACCTAGCCTCATGTTTCCAGGTTTCTTCCTATTGTAGCATGAACCATTACTTCATTCTTTTTTTATGGCCGAATAATATTCTGTTGTATGAATGGACCACATTTTATTTATCCATTTGTTGGTTGCTTTTGCTTTTTGGCTATGATGAGTGATGTTGCTATGAACATTTCTGTACAGGTTTTTGTGAAGACATATGTTTCATTTCTCTCGAATACATATCTGAGAGTGGAGTTGCTGGGTCAGATGGTTACTCTATGTTTAACCTTTGGAGCAGCTGCCAGACTGTTTTCCAAAGTGGCTGTACCATTTTACATTCCCACCAGCAGTGTATGAGACTTCCAATTTGTCCACCTTCCTGTCAACACTTGCTATTATATGTTTTTGATTATAGCCATCCTAGTGGTTATGAAGTGGCATCTCATTGTGCTTTCAGTCATCTTCTATTGCATTTTATGACCACATTATAAAGGATGTTCTGGGCCTTCTGTAAAGAGAATGCCCTAGGCACAGGAGATAATAGTGGTGAACCACAGACCCATAGCATTTAGTGCTTCAGATCTTTATTAAAATCTTGGTTCAGGAAAGGGTTAACTTCTAACCCATTTCAGTGGTTACCACCATGACTATGGGTTATTGAAGGATCAGAAAGCCATGTGAGGGGGAACCAGGTTGCCAAGCTTCACATTAGGGGTAATGTGAGGATCTCTCAAGCTAGAACTAATCTTGCAAGATATATGTAATCTATTTATGGATCTCCTCCCTTCCCCACTTTTTTTTTTTGGCCTGACTGACTTACCACAGCTGAAGACATTTGGAATGCACTTTGCCATTTTTGCGAAACCTCTTTCTCAGTGGAATTGAAAATTAATTCCTTCAAATCTCAGAAGTAGACAGGGATCTTGAAATCTCACACGTTCTCAGTGTTCTCCATTACTTCCAAAAAGAAATTCTCTACTTGGGTTGATGGGAGCGGGCAGACAGAATTGGCTGTGCGCCATATTTTTATTCTTCTCTCCTACTTGCAATGTGTGTTTTGGGGAAATACGGCCATCCATCTTTTCAGCTGTTTTTAAGATTTATACTTTGATTCGAAGAATTACCTTTAGTAAGAGTGAGAGTTATTTTTAGCCTCCAAAAAAGTACATATTTAAGTGGGTGAAAGGTATTTCTTAGTCCGATTTCTCACTGCATAGGGTGTGAATAGATGTGCTTGTAAAGGCTAGAGTGGTCTCCTGGAACGTGTTTTTGCATTTAATAGGCACACATGTGGCTGTCCATGGCCTGACTTGTAGGTGACCTCTCTTTCCTGCCCCCCTTACTTAAGTAATGCAGATGGTGGCACGAAGCTGAGGCCTAGAGAGTGTGGTCTATACTTAGCAGACCAGGCCCTTCATGCATAGGACCCCAGACTGTGTGTTTGGTTCAGAAAACTTTCTCCGTACATCAGATAATTTGGAATAAATTGTTCAATGAATTATTCTGAAAGTGATCATGTTTTTCTTCTCTGATAGTGCCTGTCAAATGTTGGTGCGCGTAGAACCTCCCGGAGGGCTTGTTAAAACACATTTATCTGGGCCCCAGCCGGGAGTGTCTGGTGTCTGGTTCAGCAGTTCTGGGGTGAGGCCTGAGAGTCTGCGTGTCTCATAAGCTGCTGATGTGGCTGGACCACGGACCCCACCTTGAGTAGCAGTATTCTAAAATACAGGCCCGACCCATATTCATTGGCAGTGCGGGTGCTTGCTGTGGTTGGGTGTGGCCTTAATGAAAGCTAAGAGAGACCAAGCCACCACAGACAAGAAAAAACTAATCTGCCAGGGTCTCGGAGGCAGGATTTTCCGTGTCACACCTTTGATTAACTCTATGCAAGTGGTGATTAAAACCAAGCATCATCCACAGTTTCCATTACCGCTGAGCCTTCCCCCTGTAGAAGGCGCGTGTAAACAGCTCCCGGAGAAACACCTGCTGTTCTGTTTGTGTGTGCTGACTGTAGCAATAGCAACAGCTGATAAACCTATGCTGGCCTTTTGGTTTATACAGGATGGGGACCAAACCTGCCCAATCCCGTCAAAGCTTTTGTTGTGAAGACAGATGGGGAGGGGTTGAGTCTGTTGCTCAGGTCAGCTGTGGCTAATGTTTCCTTTTTTGTTTTGTGTCTGTTGTCTAGGGTGCCAGTGCTTACATTCTGAATTACTTAATGTACATCCTATGGGCACTGCTGTTTGCATTTTTGGCTGTCTCCCTGGTGCGTGTATTTGCACCATATGCCTGTGGCTCTGGCATACCAGAGGTGAGTCCTGGCTGAATTTTTTGTACCAATAATATGAATAGCAAATTCTTCTGTAGCACTGTCGTGCCAAGCACAGTTCCAAGCATTTTACTTCTACTAACTCATTAAGCTTCACAATAAGACTATGAGGTAAGTACTATTATTCTGCATTTGATAGTTGACAAAACTAAAGCACAGAGAGGTTAAGTAACTTGCCCCAGGTAACCAAGCTGGTAAGCTGTGAGTTGAACCCAGCGTTCTGACTTTAGGATTTATACACTATCTTCAAGATTTCTGTGCTATTTCTTCTCAGATGATAAAAGCCTTGTCTTTGTAAACCAGGCATAACTCTTAAAGCCTGTGGAATCAGAGTTCATTAACCACACACATAAACGTGCTGTACTAACTCATCAGTGCATCTGTGATGTAATGTGAGAGACAATAGTGGAGGTTTATTGCTGTGAAAGTTCGCTGATGATGAAACCTCTCTTGCCACATTTTGCTCTTCTGGTGGCAAGCTAATAGCAATCTTTTAAAAACCTGAATGCCGCCTTTAGTACATGCACTCTGAACGTACCCCCGTGAATTTAGAGTTTTTATAAATAGTTTTCAGCGCTTTCATGTAACCAAAGTATGAGGAAAGTGACCTCACTGATTAAGGGGAACTTGAAACCTATGAGGACCTACTGGGCAGAATCATGATAATTGAGCTGATTCCCGAAAAGCCCAGATGGTGGAAATTTAGCCAGAAGTAATTTTAAAAGTTCTGGTATTATCGCTCTAATCCATGCAGTTCAGTTCTCCTTCAGGTTGATGCCTTAGCAATGCCCACGGGCAGTGGGCTCGAGAGTTTGAAGATGTATTTGTGGGCCGAGTATGGCAGTAAATCCACACCCTTTGGGAGGACCCTCCAGCCCTGACAGTGGTCCAGGCAGTTTGCAGAAAGGGCTGAAGTCCTGAAAAGACAGTCAGAGGCAAAATTCAACATGGTCTTGTTTCAGGAAAGATAGAAAAAAGAAGTCTTAATATGTCATGCTGAATTTTTGATGGTTGATGTTAACATACTGCTTCAGGAACCTGAAAAATAAGCTGTGTTACCATCCTATTTTCTCAGCGCAGCCAGTTCTGCTATAATGTGACATACACATTCCTAAAAATCTCCATGCCATGCAAAATCACACAACAGAAACCACAGGGCTTTCTGGGGAACATGAATTAGGGGCACAATACACAAAACTTCATCACTGACACGTATGACAAAAAGAGGAACCTAGTAAAAACAGGAGCCCAGTTGTATACATTAAGTGGCTAAGAAATATGTAAATACCGTAATAAATATGTCACTTTCTGCAAAGAACTTGAAGTTTGCTTGTGGAAGTGGGTGTCAGAAGGGCTGAGACTTATGCGTTGCTGTGAAAGGCATAAGGAAGGTTATCTATCTGAAGTTGTAGGGGAAGTTGAGACAGCAGGCATAGATGGGCATGGCACCCTGGCATATGTGTGAAGTGGTAGATGTTTGACTCATGTGTATTTTGTGTTTTCCTACATGATTGGGTGCAATTTTCTGCATTTATCTGGTATTTCTCCTGGAGGAAATGTGCATAAATAGACATAAAATTTGCACTATGCTCAAATTCCTCCCTAACATGAGTGGCATTGGAACAAATTTGCGTTTTCTTTTTCCTTTCCTTTTCTTTTCTTTTTCCTTTTTTTTTTTTCTTGGTTTTGAGACAGGGTCTCGTTCTGTTGCCCAGGCTAGAGTGCAGTGGTGCAATCTCGGCTCAGTGCAACCTCCGTTTCCCAGGTTCAAGCGATTCTCATGCCTCAGCCCCCCAAGTAGCTGGGGTTGCAGATGTGCACCACCATGTCTGGCTAATTTTTTTTTTTTTGTCTTTTTTTAAGTAGAGATGGGGTTTTGCCATGTTGGCCTAGCCTCATGTGATCCATCCACCTCGGCCTCCTAAAGTGTTGGGATTACAGGCATGAGCCGCCACGCCTGGCCTTCTTTATTGTTTTATTATTTTCTTATATAGAGACGAGGTCTCACTCTATTGCCCGGGTTGGTCTCAAATTCCTGGGCTTAAGTGATCCTCCCACCTCAGCCTCCTGTGGAGCTGGGACTGCAGGCGTGTGCCCCCCTGCCCAACTAATTTTTGTATTTTTTGTAGGGCTTTGCCATGTTGCCCAGGCTGGTCTTGAAATCCTGGGCTCAAGCAATCCTCCTGCCTTGGCCTCCCAAAGTGCTAGGATTACAGTCGTGAGCCACAGTGCTTGAGGCAAATTTGCATTTTCCAACCAAGTGTCATAATAGAGCTGACTGTATTTTATTTGATGTCTAAAGCATCTCAGTTTGTGATCCCACTACCTAACAGTAGCCATTTTTGACTCAAGCATTTTGCAAATAAGGAGATGGCCAATGGGGAATTGGTGGAAAATAGAAGCAGTAAGAGGTATGCTGGGTAGTCCCATCTCTCCCTTCCAAGAACTGTAGATGTGTGGCTCAGCTGGTGTCCTTATAGATAGGGAGTTTGAACATGAGTTCTATCTTTGAAGGGCTGGCTGGACTTTATCAGCGTCTAAATTGGGCATTTTATTGGTGAGAGCTGAACTCAGAAGGAGTAAAATACTGAGTTGAGGATTTTTTTTTTCTTTCTTTCTTTCTTTCTTTTCTTTTTTTTTTTTTTGAGACAAGGTCTCACTCTGTTGCCCAGGCTGGAGTGTAGTGGCGTGATCACAGCTCACTGAAGCTTTGAACTCCCAGGTTCAGGCAGCCCTCCTGCCTCAGCCTCCCGAGTAGCTGAGACTATAGGTGTGCATCATCATACCTGGCTAATTTTTGTACTTTTTATAAAGGTGGGGTTTTGCCATGTTGCCCAGACGGGTCTCAAACTCCTGGGCTTAAGTGATCCGCCTGCCTTGGCCTCCCAAAGTGCTGGGATTACAGGCGTGAGCCACTGTACCTAGCCTAGCGTTTGTTTCTTATGTGACAATAGTACCAGGGATACATAGACATGGATGAAATTAAAAAATGTGATGTTAAGTGAAAAAGCAAGTTTTACAAGGATAAAGTAGGATTGATAGAATGTCTATAAACAACTAAAATGAAAAAACATACGTTCTAAAACTATAAAGAAAGGGGAGAAATGGTAGGAAGTGGTGAGGGGAAGGAGGAAGGTTCCACTGGGCAGGCAAACACGAGGTAGCCACTCTTGTTTCTTAAACTTGGTAGTGGGCACATGGGTACTCGTTTTATTAATATTCTTTTAACTCTATATAAGTGTGTGATAGATTCATTTCTCTATCTCCTAAATAGTTCATAAAAATCTTTTAAAGAACTTTCAGGAACCAAATGGAGGTATGACTCAGCAGTAGCAAAGTCTTCCCTGTTACTGTAGTAGAGCTGGAAATTCTTAACCTAAGGATGGAGTATTTTTCCCAGTTCTCGAGGAGAGGAGCAGAGTAAAAAGTAAATGTAAATAAATAATTCATGGGTAAAAAGAATCTCCTGTCAGTCAACACCCAACTAAATATGGAAACTGACTTCAGTTGAGACATGAAGCTGTTCTTCATCCATTCTAGCAAAGATATTGACTGAGCTATTTGGAAAATATGTTTATCATTGTCTGAGGTGATCTGCTATAAGCTGCTATATGGCACGCTGTGTAAGAATGAACTTTAAATGTGATGCACTTATGTACATTTAAAAAATTGCTTATCCTCCCTAGCATAGCATTTGCTTCCAAAACATTTTGATTACTTAGAGTGAAAAATTCTTTTGGAAACATTTTTTAAAATGCAAATTTAGGCCAGGTACGGGGGCTCATGCCTGTAATCCCAGCTACTTGGGAGGCTGAGGTGGGAGGATTGCTTGGGGCCAGGAGTTCGAGGCTGCTGCAGTAAACTATGATTGCACCACTGCACTCCAGCACGGACAACAGAACAATACCTTGTTTCTAAAAAAGAAAAAAAGAAGCAAATTTACAGAAGGGCTTTTATTTTCCTATGTAATAAATGCTCTCCATAGAATTTCTGTAAAACACATTTAAATGTGAATACTTGCCTATAATTCCAGCACTTTGAGAGGCCAAGGTGGGAAGATTGCTTGAGCCCAGCAGTTCAAGACCAGCCTGGGCAATGTAGTGAGACCTCATCTCTACAAAAGTAAAAATAAGTGGCGGGGTGCGGTGGCTCACACCTGTAATCCCAGCACTTTGGGAGGCTGAGGTGGGAGGATCACTTGAGGCCAGAAGTTTGAGACCAGCCTGGCCAACATGGCAAAACCCCTTCTCTACTAAAAGTACAAAAATTAGCCAGCGTGGTGGCACGTGCCTATAATCCCAGCTACTCGAGAGGTTGAGGCATGAGAATCGCTTGAACCTGGGAGGTGGAGGTTACAGTGAGCTGAGATCACACCACTGCACTCCAGTCTGGGTGACAGAGCAAGACTCTGTCTCAAAAAAAAAAAAAAACCGGTTTGATGGTGCACACCTGTAGTCCCAGCTACTCTGGGGACTGAGGTGAGATGATTACTTGAGCCGAGGAAATTGAGACTACAGTGCTACAGTGAGCTGTAATTGTGCCACTGTACTCCAGCCTGGGTGATAGAGTCAGACCCTGCCTCAAAAAAAAAAAAAAAAAAAAAAAAGTGAATACTCAGCTTTCGTTGCACGTGGGACTTGAGAGAGAACTGGGTAAGGGTGTCCTCTTACTTCCTTTTGTCAGTAGAACCACTGTCATGTCAACTATATGAGAAATCATACCCTCTCAGAACTTACTCTGTGTTGATGTTTCGGTTTATTAAAAGACATAAAACATAAACACTCTTACAAATATTTATTTATCGGAAAGAGTTCTGGTTTTCAGGTTAACACCACCAAGTCACAAATCTGCTGCAGTACATCTCATTAAAGCCCTGCTCGCTTCAGTCTGTATGAATTCAATTTAAAGCAAGTGATTGGATTTTGCCATCAACTGGGAATGAATTTATCTTCTTTAGTCCCTAATTTGATCATGAGGATTTTATAAAATCATTTTAGAGAATTACAAAATACCTATTACATTGTTCAATTCACCACATGTCATGGCTGGCAAAGGCTCAGGTAATTTAGATGCTTGTAATTTTCTAAATGGTATTACGCTTTTAAACTATACCCTGGGGTCCATATCCACATTAACTAACTGACAAAAAATTATAGATAATTTTATTTGAGGCAACACAAAAGGGCAGGATTGTGGCAGGCGTAATAAAACATCCCTTAAATAAAGGGATCTGAGATCCCAGAGCACGGGCTCAATTAAGCTAACTACCTAAGGACGGGTGTAACCACCACTAGTTTGTCTGCCACGAGTTCAAGGCTAGTTCAGGAAACACCATCTGACTATATAGCTAGGAGACCTCGCACGTGTTCTGTAGGAAGGAGCTCGCTGAGTCCTTCGGGGCACATACACACTCTTGGATGAGCTCACTTCATGACCCGCCCCAAATCGCCCAAGGTGACATGATGCTCAGTAGAAGGACTTGGTGAAAGAACAAAGAGTGTTTCAGGGCTGTCCCTTAAATACTGTATTGAGAAATGAGGAACGTCTGTGCTGCTCTTTTCAGGAATCAAGCAGTGCTCTCCACCTGGGCTGCATTTTAGAGTCACCTACGGAGGCTGTAAAAATCCTCATACCCTGGATGGACCTCAGACCAATTATATCAAATCTCTGGGGTGAGAGCCAGTCTGCAGTGTTTTCTAATTCCCCAGGTGACTCTGATGAGTGCCAAGGTTGAGAATGACTATAGTAGCTATTTGAGAAATTGATTACTTGACAGAGCAATGCCCATAAGGAGGTGTTTTGAAGTTACATAAATAACAATGACAAGAGATAACCTTGTCCCATTATGTATTACATAATGGGAAAACCAGAAATTGACTGCAGATTTCATTGACTGATTCACTTGGTGTCTAATTAATCTGTGATTACAGGTTTGTAAGTTGCTAACTCAGCAGTAAACATTCACTCCATTTCAGCCAATTGGGGGAGTGATTGGAGGTAGAAAAATTGTTTGATCATTAATGATGCTTCTATATCTAAGAGAATACCATTTTGGCCCGGGAGAGGCCCTTGGTGTATGAAGTTAATCACTGAGATAGGCACCCAGTTGAATTCTAAAAGCATTAGGCAAAGACTCAAGTGAACCTTTAGGAAGAAAGCCATTATTTGGTATTTATAAAACGCAGCAGGTCTGGAAATGGAGCAAGATAACACTCCCTGTAGTCGAAGTCCTTTACAATAAAAGAGGGTAGGATTTGATAGAAGAGAAGGGGTCATGATGGATTCAAACATCTTTACATCCCTCAAACATGTGTTCTTGGAATGTTGAGCGTCTTCTTCTTTTTCTACCATTGTATTAAGAATGTTTTCAAGCACACAGAAAAGTTGAAAGAATTGGACAGTAAAAATTCATTAATTCATCGCCTCCAGCAGGGGTTGGCAAACTTTTCCTATTAGAGAAAGAGAGTCAATATATTAGGCCTTGGAGGCCAAGGGGCAAGATGGAGCAACTATTCTCACCAGAAGGCTAGTAGTCTTTTGTTTTTTCTTTTTAACATACTACTTTTAAAAATGTTAAAACTATACTTAGCTCATGGATCATACAAAAATAGGTAGTGGGCCAGATTTGGACCACAGGCTATAGTTTGTCAACCCCTGACCTAAAGTTCAACTGTCATTTTGCTCTTGTAGGGGCAAACACCTTTTTACGGGTTTGCGGCTGGGCCTGCGAATTAAATTGACATGTAAGACAGATCAACAGGAGAAAAGCATACATGTTTATTTAATGAATTTTACGTGACGTAGGAACCTTCATAAGGAGTGAAGAACCAAAGATGAAGTTAGGGTTGAATACTCATGTGCTGAATTGGACGAGTAGTAATCTATGAAAGTGTGACAAGGCAGAGGAGCCTGGGCTAGGGGAGTTAGCTGGGTGAAGTGGCCAGGAGGATGAGGGTTAGTCTAACAAGGTTTGTTCATGCAGATTTCCCTCTGCCTCAATTTCCTGTCTTTGACGATAAGAATGATGCTTCCTTCTAGTATAGGGAGGGCGTCTTTCACATGGGAATTTCATCTCCTGCGTTTAAGAAACAGAATGGGCCAGGCGCAATGGCTCACGCCTGTAATCCCAGCACTTTGGGAGGCCGAGGCGGGTGGATCACGAGGTCAGGAGATCAAGACCGTCCTGGCTAACACGGTGAAACCCCGTCTCTACTAAAAGTACAAAAAATTAGCCAGGCGTGATGGTGGGCGCCTGTAGTCCCAGCTACTTGGGAGACTGAGACAGGAGAATGGCGTGAACCCAGGAGGCGGAGCTTGCAGTAAGCTGAGATCGCACCACTGCACTCCAGCCTGGGCGACAGTGCAAGACTCTGTCTCAAAAAAAGAAAAAGAAACAGAATGGCCAGGTGATCTTCTTGCTCCTGCTGTTTTTCAAGTGCCTTTAACCCAAAATAGTCAGTTTGCCAGAGTGGCATATTTTGGGGTAGCATATTCCTTTTTTTTTTTTTTTTTGAGACAAGATCTTGCTCTGTCGCCTAGGCTAGAGTGTAGTGGCGCGATCACAGCTGTCTGCAGCCTTGACCTTCCAGGCTCAAGTGATTCTCCTACTTCAGCCTCCCAAGTAGCTAGAATTACAGGTGCATGCCATCATGCCAAGCTAATTTTATTTATTTATTTATTTATTTATTTATTTATTGCAGAGATGGGATCTCTCTATGTTGCCCAGGCTGGTCTTGAACTCCTGGGCTCAAGCGATCCTCCCACCTTGGCCTCCCAAAGTGCTGGGATTACAGGTGTGAGCCACTGTGCCTGGCCTGGGGTAGCATATTCTTAACTACTGCACTCTCCTTGCCTTGTCACATAGTCTACCAGCTCTGCATCTCTTAATCTAGGATATTTTTCAGAGTCAAAAGTTAACAGTTAATATCAATAGGTATATGTCTCTTCTCAACATAACAGAAGGTAATGTGAACAGGATAAAATGCCATAAGTCAAGCGAGACCTTGTTAATGATTTATTCAGTCCTCTTTAGGATCTTTTGGTACTCTAGGAATCCTTAAGATTTACCATGCATTGAGTTTTTAATATTTCAGTTAATATAAAATTATAGTTAAATCAAAAATGAAAATGGCCTCTGTTCCATGCTATTGAGTGAATCTAAACTTTGAACATGTCTCTCAGAGGAAGTACAGCTCTTTTCCTAGCCATGGATTGAAGCAGTTCATTCCCTCTTGTTCTCCATCCTCTGTTTCAGATAAAGACCATTTTAAGCGGCTTTATCATCAGGGGCTACTTGGGGAAGTGGACCCTGCTAATCAAGACAGTCACGCTGGTGCTGGTAGTGTCCTCTGGTCTGAGCCTTGGGAAGGAAGGGCCGCTAGTGCACGTGGCTTGTTGCTGTGGCAACTTCTTCAGCAGCCTTTTCTCCAAGTACAGCAAGAATGAGGGCAAGAGGCGGGAGGTGAGCCGCTCAGCTTTCATCTGCAGCGAAACTTTCTTCTCAAAGCCCCCTCCTGCTGTCTGACCTGCAGGTTTGCACGTTTGTTTTCATGGAAGGCCTTGAAGCTTATGTAGAACTATTTGTTTTGTAGGTGCTTTCAGCTGCAGCGGCTGCTGGAGTCTCTGTTGCCTTTGGTGCACCAATTGGAGGCGTGCTTTTCAGTCTAGAAGAGGTGAGAAATGGGCAGCCGAGAGAATTTGTGATTTTGAGCAGCAAGGCCCTTTGAGGGTTAGAATCAAAGAAATATTGGATAAGATTCCTGCAGTTAATTAAGGAGCCACAGTTTCCACTGTTTGTTTTTTTATTTGTGTTTATTTGCTCTTTTTTTGAGACTGAGTCTTGCTCTGTCGTCTAGGCTAGAGTGCAATGGTATGATATCGGCTCACTATAACCTCCACTTCCCGGGTTTAAGCAAGTCTCCTGTCCCAGCCTGGCTAATTTTCGTGTTTTTAGTAGAGACGGGGTTTCGCCATATTGGTCAGGCTGGTCTTGAACTCCTGACCTCAGGTGATCCACCTGCCTCAGCCTCCCAAAGTATTGGGATTACAGGCGTGACCCACCATAGCGGGCCACCACCATTAAATTCCTGTTTGCAAGTATTGTTTTAAAAATTGCCAACGTGATTTTTTTTTTAAAAGACTTATAGTATTCTCTGTCTCATAACCAACTTAATTAAGCATTTTTGATTTTGGTAACCCAAATGGGTTATTCCAGCGGTTGGCAGACATTTCTGTAAAAGGCCAGGTAGTAAATGTGTTTGGTTTTGTGGGCCATACAGTTTCTGTTGTAGCTGTTCGGCTCTGCTGTCATAGCGTGAAAGCAGCTGTGAACAATACGTCCACAAATGGGCATGTCTGTATTTCCATAGATATTTCTTTATGGACAGTGAAATTTGAATTTTATGGTTTTCACATGTCACAAAATATTGTTCTTCTTTTGAATATTTCAAATCAAAAGAATTTTTTCCCCTTTTTCAATCAATTAAAAATGTAAAAACCATTCTTAACTCATGTGCCATATAAATGCATTCACTGGGCTGCATGTGACTTGCAGCCCAGAGTTTTCCAAACCCTGATCTACTCTGTTGTCTGTAGAATCCATTCCAGAGGTTTATTTGCTTCTAGGGGAGTCTCTGTGCCATGAACAGAATTATGATTAAATACTTTCCTCTTAAAAATATAGCTAAAACCCGCCTTAATTAGTGTCCATTCTACTTCTAGACATAGTTAGATTCCTCTGAGGATCTTTGCTGATGCATTTTGGTCATATTAAGTCCAGGCTGATGGAATGAGTGTGTTCACTCTTGGACTTAGAGTGTGACTTTCATGCCAATCAGAGGGCCTGGCTCTGAGCAGCTCTTTCTCTGGCCAGTCTCTAATTTTCTACTTTTTCATCTCAGGTCAGTTACTACTTTCCCCTGAAGACCTTGTGGAGGTCATTTTTCGCAGCCCTGGTGGCAGCCTTTACACTGCGATCCATCAATCCCTTTGGGAATAGCCGTCTTGTTCTCTTTTATGTGGAATATCACACACCCTGGTACATGGCTGAACTCTTCCCCTTCATCCTTCTTGGGGTCTTTGGGGGCTTGTGGGGAACCCTCTTCATCCGCTGCAACATCGCCTGGTGCAGGAGGCGCAAGACCACCAGGCTGGGGAAGTACCCGGTGCTGGAGGTCATCGTGGTGACCGCCATCACTGCCATCATTGCCTACCCCAATCCCTACACACGCCAGAGCACCAGCGAGCTCATTTCTGAGCTGTTCAATGACTGTGGAGCCCTTGAGTCTTCCCAGCTCTGTGACTACATCAACGACCCCAACATGACTCGGCCTGTGGATGACATTCCAGACCGGCCTGCTGGTGTTGGTGTTTACACGGCCATGTGGCAGCTGGCCCTGGCACTGATCTTCAAAATCGTCGTTACCATATTTACCTTTGGCATGAAGGTAAGTGAAAGGGAAGGAAGATGGGGTGGGGACCCATATCCTTCTGGGGACAGCACCCTACTCTCTAAAATAAAATTGTGGTGGGAAAAAAGGGGAACTGGCCTTTCTTGAATGTTCTCATGTGCCCTGCAGGCACTTGACATTCCTTTAATCAATAGGAAACAACTTTTAATAAACAAGCTTATTAAATAGAGATTTTAATCCCATTTTACAACTGAGGAAACTAAGGCTCTGAGATCTTAAGAGGCTTGATCAGACCCACAGCTTAAGAGAGACAGAGCTAGGCATCAAACCCACCTCACACATTCCCAGAACAGGTGGTGGTGACCACAGGTTTCCTGCCAATGGCCAAGTGATGCCAGGTGGTGGAAAAAGCCCAGGTCTGGCTCAGTTTGGCTCAGTAAACATGCATTGAGTATCAGCTGTATCTTAGGCGTTGTGCTAAGTCTGAGGGATACAGAACCCAAACAAAGCTGCCCTTGCAGAGCACACAGCTCTGGGAGAAAGAGATGCAGACCCGGAGTTCTGACACTATGGTGAGCACCACACTGGTATGACAGGAGCACAGAGTGAGTGTGTTCCCCGTCTGGGCAGGGCTGGGCATGACAGGGGCTCTTTGCACACATTGTCTTTGAAGGGCAGAGCTGTGGATGACAGCACATGCTTTCTTTTCCTCCTCCCTCCCTCCCCCGCTTCCTCCCTCTTTTCCTCCCTCCCTTCTTCCTCCCTTCCCTTCCCTTTTCCCTTCCCTTCCCTTTTCCCTTCCCTTCCCTTTTCCCTTTTCCCTTCCCTTCCCTTCCCTTCCCTTTTCCCTTGTTGCAATCAACACCTGTATTTAGCTTTAGAACATTTTCATCTCCCAAGCGGAAATTTCGTGTCCATTAGCAATCACTCCCCATTTTTCCCTCCCCTAGCCCCTGGCAACCACTAATCTGTTCTGTCTCTAGATTTGCCTATTTTGGACACTTCATATAAATGACATCATATAATCTGTGGCCTTTGGTGACTGGCTTTTTTCATTTAGCGCCATGTTTTCTAGGTTCATTCCCATTGTAGCATGTGCCACTACTTCATTTTTATGGCTGAATAATATTCCATTCTATGGAGATCCCACATTTTGTTTATCCACTCATCCTTTGATGGACATTTGTGTTGTTTCCACCTTTTGACTATTATGAATAATGCTATCATTGCTTACTTAAAGAAACTTTTATTAGAGTATATCGTCCATATAGAGAAGTGTACAGCTTGATGGAGTTTCATAAAACATACACACACTTGTGTAACCAGCACCCAGGATCAGAAGCAGAACATTATCCGTCCCCCAGAGCCCCTTTTGTGTTCCATTACTATTGCTTTCTGTGTGGTATTTCTATGAATTGTCTTTTTAATTTCATTTGCTTTTATTAAAAATATAAAATAAGAGACCCAGTCTCCCTATGTTTCCCAGGCTGGTCTCAAACCCCTGAGCTCCAGTGATCCTCCTGCTTTGGCCTCCCAAAGTGCTAGGATTATACACATGCGCCATTGTGCCCTGCCTGAATTGTCTTTTGTTTTTTTGGAGACAGGGTCTCACGCTGTTGCCCAGGCTGGAGTGCAGTGGCACAATCATGGGTCACAGCAGCCTCGACCTTCTGGGCTCGAGTGATCCTCCTGCTTCAGCCCATGGGGACTACAGACACGCGCCACCACACCCGGATAATTTTTGTATTTTTTGTAGAGATGGAGTCTCACCATGTTGGCCAGGCTGGTCTGGAACTCCTGGGCTCAAGTGATCTGCCTGCCTTGGCCTCCCAAAGTGTTAGAATTACAGGCGTGAGCCATCACACCTAGCCTGAATTGTCTTTTTTTTTTTTTTTTTTAAATCTAATGGTCTGGCATGGTGGCTCATGCCTGTAATCCCAGCACTTTGGGAGGCCAAGGTGGGTGGATCACGTGAGGTTAGGAGTTCAAGACCAGCCTGGCTAACATAGTGAAACCCCGTTTCTTCTAAAAATACAAAACTTATCCGGGCATGGTGACACATGCCTGTGGTCCCAGCTACTCAGGAGGCTGAGGCACAAGGATCACTTGAACGCAGGAAGCAGAGGCTGCAGTGAGCCAAGATCATGCCACTGCACACGGGCCTGGGCGACAGAGCGATATTCCATCTCAAATAAATAAATAAATAGATAGATAAATAAATAAATAAATAAAGTCTAAGAAGTTGTTTACTTCAGTGTGTTGTAGTGGTCAAATACAAACCTGAATTTGGGCCTTAAGAACAAGGATGGGTGGACCTTATTAAACAGCTGGCTGTCTCTGATCTGTCATCTCCTAGCAAAGGGATTTGTTTTTGTGTCTCAGGAAGATGCTGGTAACATTTTATGATGCTTGCTGAGAAAAGTCTCCTTTGATGTTACAAGGATATAAATGATGTAGAATAAGGGAAAGCTCAGAAAGGAACAATTTCCTAAGGACTGTTCTAACTCTAGAAATCACACCCAAGGGTCCAAACTTCACTTGAATTAAGTTAAAGTTCTGCTTCCATCCTCAGATGGGTGACCACCTGGGGCTGGCATCATTGCAGCTGCTGCCTAGGGTCAGTGGTCACATGTCATTTCAGTGAACACAGGGAGTCAGGCATGTTCTATAGCACATGTGTGGTCATTAGATAAACTAAAATGTATCTTCATCCAGCAGGGTAGAGAACACACTGGTGCCAAGGTGTTTTAGTTTACATTGTATTTCTTTGCTGCCCCTATCCTGGCTTGGAAATATTCAGAATACTTATTGGAAAATGCACTTCATTAGGAAGAGGGAACTGCCTCCCTCGTCTCTCTCTGACAGGTGTTCAGCCACCACCTACTAGAGAGGGCAGGGAGCCATTAAAGTGCTTTCTGGAAGATCCAGGGAGCTGCAATGATGGATTCAGCTTCTTTATTTTACCTGGGAGCAGTCACAGGCCCTTCTTTTCCGTTTTCATGCTGTGGCTTGACATTTAATTTTAAAAGCCATTCTGAATGACATGGCAAGGGGAGAGAGAAAGTGGTGTCTCAAGTGACACATGCTCACTTTGAATTTTATTTGCAGTGGGGCTTATTCTTTAATCCACAGCAGGCGAACCCAGCCAGCTTTTGAAAGAGAGGGAATCAAAGTATAAAATTGCATTCTCTCTAAGTTGCAGTAGATATGACTGACTAAGCAGGTCAAATCATTTGTCCCACCTTTCCCCAGCTGACCTATTTTGCAGAGTTGCACCTCCTCTGAAGACTGAAGCTAAATACAAGCCTGTCTTCGAGGGGGAATGTGTTTCCTGGGGGTTGTGAAGCGGGGACTCAGTCTTTTCCCCTCATGTTGCTTTTCTCTGTGTCTCCTCAAGATCCCATCGGGCCTCTTCATCCCCAGCATGGCTGTGGGTGCGATAGCAGGCAGGATGGTGGGAATTGGCGTGGAGCAGCTGGCCTACCATCACCATGACTGGATCATCTTCAGGAACTGGTGCAGACCCGGTGCAGACTGTGTCACGCCAGGGCTTTACGCAATGGTGGGAGCTGCGGCCTGCCTCGGTACGACCACGGGTGGGGCAGGGAGGGGGACCGGGGAACTAACCTGGCTTAGAGGACTGCCAAGAAGGAAGACATGGACTTGAACATTTTCTTTACTGGGGATAGGCTGGGTTGTGTGGCTATAACAAGTAAACCCCTAAATCACAATGGCTTAATGCACCAAGGCTTATGTCTTGCTCACTATGCACACACACACACAAACAGATGCCCTCAACTTGTGATGGGGTTTACATCCTGATAAATGCATCATAAACTGAAAGTATTATAAGTTGAAAATGCATTGAATACACCTAATCTACCAAACGTTGTAACTTAGCCTACCTTAAACATGTTCAGAACACTTACATTTACCTACAGCTAGGCACAATCATCTAACACAAAGCCTATTTTATAATAAAGTTGAATATCTCTTGTAATTTATTGAATACTGTACTGAAAGTGAGAAACAGATGGTTGCCTGTGTACTTGAGGCATGGTTTCTACTGAATGCATATTGCTTTTGTACCACAGAAAGTTGAAAAATTGTAAGTTGAACCATCATAAGTCAGGAACTGTCTGTAAATAAAAAACTTGGTTTAGCAGAAGGCTCTTCTCCACCTAATCATTCAGGGGCACAAAGGTGGGTCTGTCCCCTGTCTATAGTCCTTAAGAATTTCTGTGCTGTTCTGTTTATGGGGTTCTTGAAGAGCACCATGCTTGCTTAGTCAGAAGCTTGCAGAGCCCATGTAGGATCCACTCACCAAAAAGCTTATGTGGGCCAGGGTGAATAGACAACCCAGGATCCCTCATTGGAGCAGAGTCCCCAGTGAGATTCAACTTCAGGCTCCCTAGTGCAAAGCCACATTTGACGGGGCCTGGCCTGGGTTCCAGAGGCCCAGTGCAGGAAGCATGTGGGAGTGTCTGCTCGAAACAGGTGTGAGGGGAATTTACAGCCTGTCTGTCATTTTCCCCAAATCATGTTTCCATGAGCTGCCCGGGTTGCACTTTGGAATTTTACTCCTCCCCTCTGTTGCAGGTGGAGTTACCAGGATGACGGTATCATTGGTGGTCATCATGTTTGAATTAACGGGGGGTCTGGAGTACATCGTGCCTCTGATGGCGGCAGCTGTGACCAGCAAGTGGGTAGCTGATGCATTTGGGAAAGAAGGCATCTACGAAGCCCACATTCACTTAAATGGGTACCCTTTCCTTGACGTGAAGGACGAATTTACTCACCGCACACTGGCCACCGACGTCATGCGGCCCCGGCGGGGAGAGCCACCGCTGTCGGTGCTCACGCAGGACAGCATGACTGTCGAGGATGTGGAGACCCTCATAAAGGAGACCGACTACAACGGCTTCCCCGTGGTGGTCTCCAGAGACTCCGAGCGCCTCATTGGATTTGCCCAGAGGAGGGAACTGATTCTCGCAATAAGTGAGTAAAGAGAGGGAAGCTCACATTTCACCAAGAGCCGAATGTCATCCTTTGTACCCCTAACATTATCCAAGATTTTTGAGGTGATGTGCATTAAGCCAGGGGCTCTCAAACTTTCACATGTCTCTGGGTCACCCAAGGGTCTGGCTCAAAAGCAGATTCTGATTGAGCAGGTCTTGGGGGGGACGTGATACTACATCCCTCACAAGTTCCCCATTAATGCTAATATTGCTGGTCCCCACGTCACACTGTAAGGAAAAAGGCTTTAAACCCAAGTCTTGGGTAGACATTCTCAGTTGGAAAGTGACTACATGTTTGCAAGCAGCTCCCTGGCCCTGCTCCGCTGCTGCCTTTCAGCAATTGTTGGCTAAAGCTGAGAAGGAAGAGAGGCGACAGCCTAGAGTGGCCCGGGCTGAGCTGTCTCAGACTTTCAGGTGAACCAACCATCCGGCTGAGATCGTGAGTTCTCTGCCCCAGACACCCCTTGCCACCACACAAGTCTTTTGCTTCACTTTATGATATGATGTCTGATTCCGCAGTTAGAGGCCCTTGTGGGTAAATGTGCAGACATTGCTGGAACCAATTGCATGAGATTATTTTCCTCTTGTGTTTGAATGACAGTCAGCTGCACTGAGGGGCAGGCTGTTGAGTTGGGGAGGGGAGTATGGGATGATGCCCAGGTCAGGGTGTCCCAAAGACAGGTGGATCAGAGAAGCAAGCCCATGGGCCCCATCAGCCTGGGGATGGCTCCAACAGAAGGGTAAGCAGGAGGTAGGAGAATTCCTAAGAGGGGGCCGAGGGCTGCCGACTGAGGGCCAGAGGTCTGGTTGTGAGTTGCTGGGACCCTAGGCAAGGAGGAGCTGTGAGCCTTGGAGGGGTAGAGTCCTGCCAGGCCTCAAGGTGGCAGGGTCAAGGACCAGCATAGCACATCCACGGGCACGCTCAGCATCCTTGCTCTGTGATCTGTACAACATTCCAGCATCTCATGATAGACCAGGGCCCATGGCATGGCTCCCATGCACACATGACAGTTTTACTATATATCTTCCAGAGTATTCTTGAAGCTTGTCAATGGGACTTTCCCTGGTCTGATGTTGGAATGGCCCACTGTGAACACATTTCCACCAGGCAACTGCTTGCTTCTCTCTCTCCCTATCCTTTGTTTCCTGTTTCCAAGGCACCTCCCTTAAACCTCTTCCCGATGTTACATAGCTTTAAAATATCTTTAAGGCATCTTCATCAAAGGCTTTATAAAAATAAGTTTAGATAAGCTATCCTCTCCCATTTTAGCTTGACACTCAAACATTTTTACCTCCTCCAAAGCAAAAATTGATTTGGTATTTTAGACGCTGTAGCAAGTTTGTGCTTAAGTGTTCAGCGATGCTTCTCCTTATTATAGGTCCTGTTGCTTAACAGGTAGGTAGGTGCCTTTGTGTAAATATTGCTTTATAAGTAATGAGGTTTTTTAAGGTTGTTTAAGTAGGGTTGGGTTTGTTTAAAAATACTGTAATCAGCAGCCTTTAAAAAGTTTTTCATGCCCTAGAATCTTTTAAGCAAAGGTTGAAATTTAAAAACTAAGGTAATAAATGTCACAGAATCTATTTTATTGTATAGCTCCAGGCACACCTGCTAAGAGGCAGCTTACTAATTTTGCTGAAACCCATTACTGTAATCAAGTGGGAAGCAGTAATTGTCATCAACCGGTTAGAGAAGAAATTTAAGCTTACCAACCAAGTACTCTTCTAGAAGCTATGTTTGGAATGTCTGAAGAGGCACCACACGGTGTAAATACTACCTATATGCTTTCAATCAGACCGATAATAATATAGAAGGTACTATTTACATGGTTTGTGCAAAGGGAAGCAGTGTTTTGCTCTGAGGAATCAGAAAAGCTGTTTTTTTTGGCCTGTGGAAATAGAAGAGTCCCTGTACTCTGGTGGAGAAATACAGGTGCATGACCTGTATTTGAGGAATCTTGTGCCATTTTATGAGTATAGAAATAGGACAGCATTTAGCTAGACACTATCCCATGCCAATTTCACTTCCTAGAGGAATTGGGAGCAAAGATTATAGACAGATCCGAGATAGTATGGATCAGAAAAGAAAGGTAAGTGAGGTAAATAAGGATTTTTCTTACATATCATGTTTAAAAATTGTAGCAACTGCTCACATGGAGCTGAAAATGTTTTGTTATGTTTTGAAATGCCAAAGCTTGGCGTTTTCTTTGTTAGAGAGCACTTCGTTAGCACCACCTGGGCAACGTGACTCTTCACCATCACATACTAGCACGTGGGGCCGTATGCGACTCTTGCCCAAGTTCCTGGCAAATGGGCCTTTACCTCTGGTTGCTCTGCAAATATGAGGACTCGTCTGTACTCAGCAGGGCTCAGGTGCTTCTTGTCTTGAGTTCTGAAGTTAAGTAGGGTTCAAAGAGGACTCAGCGGAGAGTCGCAGAGATGATTAAAGGGTGGAAAGTTAGAGTTTCAGGGAAGAGTTAAGGAAACTCTCAGGTTTTTTTGGTCGGGTGGATGATTTATTAGGCTGGTACAAAAGTAATTGCGGTTTTTGCCATTACTTTCAATGGCAAAAACCACAATTACTTTTGCACCAACCTAATAATAATTATTCTCCAGTATGTGGAAGATGCGTAGTTGCAGAAAGGGGTATATATCTAGCACTGAACAAGAAGTTAAGTGTCAGATCTGTCAGACAAGGGAGAAAAGAGGTTTCTGCCCGGGAGGGCTGTTAGTTACTGGACTAGGTCATGGAGAACAGTGGTGTCATCTACATCTTTCTGTTGGGGATGTTTATGTATATACATACACACATAGAGGGACTTCTCCATGCTTTAGTGGACAGACAATAACTTGTAAAATAATCTGCTTTTTCTTCTGTATAGTCTTTACTTTTTTATCTTATCTTTGTACTACTTTCGTGGTTGCTTTCAATTTTCCATTTTAACCTATCTCATTAATTATATCTGTCTTATGGACGCATTTAAAAAAATTTTTTTGAGACAGGGTCTCACTCTCTCACCCAGGCTGGAGTGCAGTGGCGCGATCATAGCTCACTGTAGCCTCTACCTCCTGGGCTCAAGCAGTCCTCCTGCTTCAGCCTCCAGAGAAGCTAGGACTACAGACTCGCACCAGCATGCCTGGCTAAGCATTTTTAATTAACAGGATGATAGACTATTACCTCCCTGAAAACATAATTCACGTGGGAGTGCTCCTCCTCAGCACCGCTGACATTTGGGGCTGGATGATTCTCTGTGGTGGGGCTGTCTTGTGCACTCTCGGGTGTTGAGCAGCGTCCCAGGGCTCCACCCACTGGATGCCAGGAGCGCTTGCCCTTTCCTATTGTGATAACCAAAAATGTCTTTAGATATTGCCAAATGTCCCCTGAGGGTGGGGGCAGAATTGCTCCCAGTTGAGAACCATTGCTTTAAAGCCACTCAATAGCCTAACGAATATGTGATTATTTCCAATTTTGAAAAATTTCTTGGCCTATCACATAGTTTGTGAAATTCCTCTTACTCACACTTTATTATTTACCATCTCTACATCTGGCATGTGAACATATTGCTTCTAGGAAATGGAATGTTAAGTTGAGTAACCTTAGCAGGTGCTCATAAAATGTACACTCCTTTTTTTTTTTTTTTTTTTTTGTTGACTAAGTCTTGCAATGTTTCCTAGGCTGGAGTGCAGTGGCGCCATCTCGGCTCACTGCAGCATCCACCTCCCAGATTCAAGCAATTCTCTTGCCTCAGACTCCCGAGTAGATGGGACTACAGGCACATGCCACCATGCATGGCTAATTTTTGTATTTTTAGTAGAGACAGAGTTTCACCACGTTGACCAGGCTGGTCTCGAACTCCTGACCTTAAGTGATCCGCCAACCTCAGCCTCCCAAAGTGCTGGGATTACAGGCATGAGCCACTGTGCCTGGCCTAAAATGGACATTGTTTTTCAAGAGCTGTGGACACTGAGACTCATTCTAGTAGAATATATGGCAAACCTCCTACATTAAAGACAGTTTTAAAGACAGTTTATTTTTAAAACATTTAAAAATGAAGTTTATTACACTTTTTCAAAGTGAAAATAATACACACTCCAAATATTGGGGAAATCAGAAGCAAAAGGAAACATTTAAAAAGCTACCTACATTCTTATCACCAAAGAAGACATGATTGATATTTAGTGAATTTCCTTTTTGTCTTTTAGCTCTTTTAAGAAGATGCATTTTCGGTTGTATTGTTTTGGTTTCTTCTTCAACACAGACTCCCAAGTGTTCCTGGGGTCTGTGGGTCTCTTTTCTTGTAGCACTGGCTCATCCCTTGGGTGAGGAGTTAGTTGGTTTATCCTTTCACACAGGAAATATTTCTTAAGTGTCCACCATGTGCTGATACCATCCTAGAAGCTCAGAGTCCAGGGATGACAGCACACTGCCTCTGCCCTCTGTGAACTTACATGCAGGCATTTTGGTGTTTGATGATTTCTGGTCCAAACTGAGAGTAGATGTTTCACTTAGTAGAGAATTACAAAGAGCTTTCTTGCTGGTTCTCCTTCCATTCATAGGCTTTTGCCTGTTCCTAGCACCTCTACCCACAAAGTTTGAAGCCTCCTGTAAGTCTGTAATAGAGTTCCAAAGTGGCCTAGCAGAACCTTTCTGAGGAAAGTAGCAGTCGCCACTGTGGGAATAGCAAGGTGTATAGCTTAGGCCTCTGGCTCTGACTCTAGCTGATGCCTATATTTTTGCTTGGCGGTAAATACCTTGTGGGCTTTCCTTCCTGATGCCTCCTATGTGAGATAGGTTCAGTTTTATGTGGCAAGCAGAACCAGATACACTGACATTTAGTAGACCTACTCATTCATTCATTCATATGCGCATTTGACAAATATCTGTTTTGTGTCTACTATGTGCTAGGCATTGTCCAGGCACTGGGAGTGCACTGGTGAGCAAGAGTTCATTGAGCTAGTAGCTGTTAGAATCAGGGCTTCTAACCCAATCAGTAGGTTCAAAGGAGATATAAGCATGTTATTTATTTTATTGTAGCAAGTGGATGAACCATTTATTAAGTTGTATTTGGTTTAAGAAGGGGTTCAGTAAATCCGTGTCATCAACTCTTGATTGGGGTTTGCGGCTTGATCCAATCCTGACATTCACTCAGTGGTTGAAATTGATGGAAATCCTGTTAGTGGGACTTTAAGAGAATCGGCTGGTCTATGGAAATGAGCAAATAAGTATGTGTTGCCAGTTGCCTCCCTGTCTTAGTGGGTAAGGACAGAAACATCTTGGTTTAGGAGAGAAGTACGTAGTATATATCAAACAGTCTACGTTTGAAAACATGTTGTGCATCAAAGTCGTCTGATATTTGTGGCAGAATCATACCCCATTTGATGTAACTTGATTTAACCTGACCCATATAATGTGAAGGCATTTGCCCAGCAGGCCCTCTGTTCCTCTTTTAAACAGAGACCCTTTTTCAGACTCAGCCTGACCCCAAATGCTGCCAGTTTTCCATTAGAGTACTCTATTGCACTAAATGGCCTTAGAGGAGGCAGTTAGAATTTTATTTTTGAAAGAACAATATAGGTGAGTAGTAGTCTTTGAGAAGGCAAGAAATGTATTATGGAAACCAGGATCCATTTTAAAGCAAGCCTTGCTGTACATTTTCCCTAACCTTTTCCCATGAACCAAAAGAAAGATTAAAATTCCAACAGAAGGAAAATCGCCTTGGAGAAATATCTTGAGACCAATGGATTTATTTCATGTGTGACTTAAAATAGCCTGGGTTTCTAGCACCGCGTTAAGCTGTATTTCTAATGAGTTCCTGTTACCCTACTTTTCTTCAACTTTCTTTCACATGGCTTTTTCTACAGACAGAAATAGGCTAATTGCTACCATAACAGTTTTACTATCTTTCTTTGAGAGATCCACAAAATGGCCCATTTTTAAGACAGGAGATCCAAAGGGTGGTGGGGGGGTGGGGGGATGCAGCTTTTCTGGGGTTGTTTCTTTGGACCCAAGGGTCGCATTTGGGATTGAGCTGCATTTCTGGGCTGTGAGCCTGGGCTGGCCGTATTGATTTCTTGTTCCTCCCAGGATTCATAATGCCATTTGGGCCAGTTATAAGTTAGTTCGTAAAAAGAAAAACAATGTATTAAGGTCATCGGGCAGCTAAGTAAGTTTCTTGTCACGTCAAACTCCAGCCCATGATGAGGTGAAGGAGCATAAGGAAAGCCAGAATGGAGGGCCCTGGGCTGTTTGGGGTGCCTGGAGTCTGGGGGGAAGCAGTGAATGTCCCCAAAGGGGCCATCTGGGTCAGGCCCATATTGCCAGACTTTGGCAACAAATGATCCGGTCACAGCAGGGGACCCTCACACAGCATTAGCTGCAGAGAGATGCCAATTCCACAGATGTTTGGCTAAAGCCCCTTATTAAGAATGTGTGGTTCATCCTCCGAACCTCTTTTCTGTGGGATTCTAGATGCTGTGTGTGAGTGTGGGATGGGGAGTTGCTCAGCAAGGGATTTTTGTGTGGCTTATTGTTCCTGCTCACCCCATTCTAGAGAACGCCAGACAGAGGCAGGAGGGCATTGTGAGCAATTCCATCATGTACTTCACGGAGGAACCCCCCGAGCTGCCGGCCAACAGCCCACATCCCCTGAAGCTGAGGCGCATCCTGAACCTCAGCCCATTTACAGTCACAGACCATACCCCAATGGAAACAGTGGTGGATATCTTCCGGAAACTGGGGCTCCGGCAGTGCCTGGTGACGCGGAGTGGGTGAGTAGCCGGACATGTGGCCAGAGTGACCTAGGGAGAAAAAGATGAGTGAGACATGGTCTCAGCCCTGAAGGATGTGGAGGGCCACAGGGTGGAACAGTCCTTCAAAGAGAATGGCAGTAAGCTGTGGTGAATGTGCTGAGAAGGAAATGTACAGGGGGCTTGGGACTTAGGGCTGG
Source organism: Mandrillus leucophaeus (assembly GCF_000951045.1). Lineage (NCBI taxonomy): Eukaryota > Metazoa > Chordata > Mammalia > Primates > Cercopithecidae > Mandrillus > Mandrillus leucophaeus. The sequence goes on along the minus strand of NW_012108441.1, from coordinate 636,329 downwards.
GCAGCCGTATAGCCAGGGAAGGGGGCGGTCCAGTTTGGACTGCTGCCTGGGCTGAGGGAGGTTGAGTAAAAAGGGGCAGAGCCACAGGAGAAGGGGTTGGCGTTGCTTTTCTACCCCCCCCCCGCCACATGTGACACTTGGCTTAGGGAGGAGGTTCTGCTATAACATGATATATGCGGTCCTCAAAATCACAGCACTATGCAAAAAGTGATCCATGCAAACCACGGGACTTCTGGGAAAAATGGGGTTAGGTACACAACAGTCAAAAACTTCATCAGTGATACATGACATAAAAGAGGTGAGAATGTAATAAGAATGGTAGTAGCAAGCCAGGTGCCATGAATGGCTCGTGCCTGTAATCTCAGCACTTCGGGAGTCTGAGGCAGAGGATCACTTGAGCCCAGGAGTTCGAGACCAGCCTGAGTGGCAAGACCTTATCTCTACAAATACATTTTTATAAGATCAGCCAGGTGTGCTCATAGTCCCAGTAACTCGGGAGGCTGAGGCAGGAGGATCACTTGAGCCCAGACATCCAAGGCTGCAGTGTCCTAGGATTGCACCACTGCACTCCAGCCTCAGCAACAGAGCGAGACCCTGTCTTGTAAAAAGAAGAGTGGTAGTACCATGTTACACATTAGTTAAATGGTTAAGAAATACAGGGATATTGCCGGGCGCAGTGGCTCACGCCTGTAATCCCAGCACTTTGGGAGGCCGGGGCAGGTAGATCACGAGGTCAGGAGATTGAGACCATCCTGGCTAACACAGTGAAACCCCGTCTCTACTAAAAATACAAAAAAATAGCTGGGCATGGTGG
>NW_012108441.1:504689-635465 GCF_000951045.1 Mandrillus leucophaeus | reverse complement strand
ACGAGGTCAGGAGATTGAGACCATCCTGGCTAACACAGTGAAACCCCGTCTCTACTAAAAATACAAAAAAATAGCTGGGCATGGTGGCGGGCACATGTAGTCCCAGCTACTCGGGAGGCTGAGGCAGAAGAATGGCATGAACCCAGGACGTGGAGCTTGTGGTGAGCCGAGATTGCACCACTGCACTCCAGCCTGGGCGACAGAGCAAGACTCCATCTCAAAAAAAAAAAAAAAAAAAAAAAAAAAAAAAAAAAAGAAAAAAGAGATACAGGGATACAACAGAAATATGTCACTTCATCTTAAAAAGGCCTGAAGTTGGCTGCGGGGTGGGTTTCACAAGCTCTGACACTTATGAATTACTGGGAAGGGGTGGAAGGAGGGGAACCTGAACTCAAGGGGAAGTGGTCACAGCAGGTGTGGATGGGCATGGCTCCTCACACGTGCGTGAACTGAGGTTGCTTGTGGATGTTTGGGGGCTGGGCACGTGCATTTTGTGTATGCTGATCTCACTGGGTTCAGCTGGGTACAGTTCTCTGCATTTGCCTAGAGTTTCTCATGGATGAAATCACACATAAGCAAAGGTAGAATTCATATTATGCTCAGATTGTTCCTAATATATCAATTTGTTTGAAACAACTTTGTTTTTGAAATAAACATGATAGGAGAATGGAGAGATTTCATGACCCCATGGCATTGTCCCTGCTGCCTCTTTTGTTTTGTGTTGTCACAAATCAGGAAACCAACAATGCAACGATCGAGGGTCCACTGTAGTAGCACCAGAGGTGCACTTCCTTAAAGGCCATTCCTTGGCCTCTGAGTGTCCCAAGTTCCATGGTATCAGAAGCTTGTATAAGGGAAGGGGTTGGCTTGGTCAGGGTAGCCTGGAACCTAGGGTTATATCTGCCCATTTTATTCCTTTATGGGCTGGGAGTAGGAGGCAGGGAATGGGTTCTGGAGACATTGGTACCTAATAAAGTTTAGGCCTTTATAGATTCCAGAGGCTCAACTATCTAATATAGCTTATATTTCCAGAGCCGGCACACTGTAACACAGCAGTTCTCAACTGGAATGATTTTACCTCTCAGGGACATTGGGCAATGTCTGCAGACAATTTGGGGTGTCATGCCTGGAGGGAGGGATGCTATTTGGCATCTAGTGAGTAGAGGTCAGGGATGCTGCTAAACATCCTACAGTGAACAGGACAGCTCCACAATAAAACATCTGGCCCAAAATGTCACTAGTTGTGCAGTTGAGTCACCTTGGACTGGATGTCCCTGTATAGCTAAATGAGCAATCCTATTCATTCTGCTTTCTTCCTGCTGTCCTGGTAGCAAGCACATGGGGGGACAGGCTCTGCAATTTGCAAATTTACCCAGAGAACTCCTGGCCAGCAGAGTGAGCGTCCTCCTTAGCTCTGACTACAGAGAGAGCAGTGTCTTGCATGTGGGAGGTGCAATCAATAGGGAAAAATAAATGAGTCCTTGTGTTTGACAAGGCTAGGGATCATTTCTGCTGATGAATTTTAAAGGAGCTCAAGTGGTTTTTCAAACTTGAGTGCGGATCAAAATGCCCTGGAGGATTAAACCTCCAGGTTAAATCCAGATTTCTGGGCCCTGCCACAGAAGTACTGATCCCTGGAGGTCTAGGGTGAGGCCCAAGAATGTGCACTCCTGACAAGCTCCCAGGTGATGCTGCTTCTGCCAGTCTGGGGACCCCACCTTGAGAACCACTAAAGTCGATTGATACACTTGAGTTTCCAGTATTATACTTGGTATAAATACCACTGTGATTGGCCATGCTGTCTCAAGTGTGTAGCAGTTTCTCCTTTCCTTTAAAACAATAATCCAATGTCAGTTATCATTGGAATTTCAGTTCAGTCAGGAAACTCTGCCCTTAATGCCCACTCACGCCTCACAGAGCCCCATGAGGTCTTCCCGTGAAGATCTGGGTGCCGAAATTGGCCCGGAATGTGCTTCAAGAAAGCAAAATTGCACTCTCTCTCACTCTACATCTTTTAAACAAACACAGATGCTGCTGCGTTAGTGCTGGCAAGGGATCCTTGTCTGCGGGGCCTTTCATCTCCTTGGGCTTCTTGCCAGGTCAGGCACGTCTCTGGCCAGCTCTCATGTTTGATGTGCTCGGCCACCCTGTGCCTTCCCTGCTCGGGATGGCCATGAGCCTGAGCTCCACCACTGGCCTGGATCACCTGCAGCATTTCTCAGGTCTGGGGTTCAAGGGGCATCATAAAACTGGACCAGGAATCAGAATGCGACAATCTAGGAAGCCTCCAGTTGCTAAGAATGAATTTGGGTGAGATTTTCCCTATGAAAGTTCTAGAAAGGAAAAGTGAGTAAGGGAGGCGGTGTCAGATTTTCCCCAAGCTCTGCTAGGTGGTCCACAGGGGCTTGGACAGGGTAGCTTTCGCAGAAGAGCCCAGCTGCTCGAATCTGAATTATGTCCTTGGTCATAGATCTGGTCGTTTATAATTCACTGAATTTGCTTGAACTACTACCCAAAGGGGCTGGAAGTTCAAACACTTGATTTAAATCAAATAGGACATTTCATGCCACTAACGAAGCCTGCTGGATTTGATGTTACCTCCTTCTGGGTTGATGTTCGGCTTTCTTCTTTTGTGATAATTATCATCACAGGCCAGGGCACAATTTATGCACGAACCCAAGGCAGCTCCTGAATTCATATTTCCCTAGCGCTGTTATAATCAACTGAACTTTTAGACATTACAGTCACAGAGCTTTAAAAGGAGGTTTTCAGAACGCAAATACTTGATCTTTTGATACTGTCTCCAGGGTGAAGATAGGGAAACAAAAACCAGGTTTTGTAGATATGGGAGGGTTCCGTGTATATGTGTGTGTGTGTGTGTGTGTGTGTGTGTGTGTATGTACGTATGTGTGTGTTATAGTTATCACTTTGCAAACACTAACAAGTCTTATTTTTTTCAAAGCAACATTGGTTTATTCAACATTATATTGAGCATCTATTTTAGCTGGGAACTGTAGGGGGCACGAAAAGTGTTTTTGTTGTTGTTGTTGTTATTTTTTTTAAAAAAGCCAAGGAGCTTGTTATCTACTAAGGAACATGGACATAATCCAGTTTAAGTGGTGCTACCCAAGGCAGGCTCTCCAGTGGGGACTGTTCTGTTTTTTTTTTTTTTAATTTAATTTAAAGTTCTGGGATACATGTGCAGGAAGTGAAGTCTTGCTACATAGGTAAACGTGTGCCATGGTGGTTTCCTGCACCTACCAACCCATCACCTAGGTAGGTAGCCCCACATGCATTAGCTATTTATCCTGATGCTCTCCCTCCCCAACCCACGACAGGCCCCAGTGTGTGTTGTTCCCCTCCCCGTGTCCATGTGTTCTCATTGTTCGGCTTCCACTTATAAGTGAGAACATACAGTGTTTGGTTTTCTGTTCCTGTGTTAGTTTGTTGAGGATAATGGCTTCCAGCTCCATCCATGTCCCTGCAAAGGACATGATCTCATTCCTTTTTATGGCTGCATAGTATTCCATGGTATATATGTGCCACGTTTTCTTTAGCCAGTCTATCACTGGTGAGCATTTGGGTTGGTTCCATGTCTTTGCTATTGTGAATGGTGCTGCGGTGAACGTACGTGTGCATGTGTCTTTATAATAGAATGCTTTATATTCTTTTGGATATACGCTCAGTAATGGGATTACTAGGTCAAATGGTATTTCTGGTTCTAGGTCTTTGAGGAATCACCACACTGTCTTCCATAATGGTTGAACTAATTTACATTCCCACCAACAGTGTAAAAGCATTCCTGTTTCTCCACACTCCCACGAGCATCTGTTTTTTCTTGACTTTAATAATTGCCATTCTGATTGATGTGAGATGGTATCTCATTGTGGTTTTGATTTGCATTTCTCTAATGATCAGTGATGTGGAGCTTTTTCTGATATGTTTGTTGGCTATATAAATGTCTTCTTTTGAGAAGTGTCTGTTCATGTCCTTTGCCCACTTTTTGATGGGGTTGTTTTTTTCTTGTAAATTTGTTCCTTGTAGATTCTGCATGTTAGACCTCTGTCAGATGGATAGATTGCAAAAATTTTCTCCCATTCTGTAGGTTGTCCGTTCATTCTGACGATAGTTTCTTTTTCTGTGCAGAAGCTCTTTAGTTTAATTAGGATCCATTTGTCAACTTTTGCTTTTGTTGCAATTGCTTTTGAGGTTTTCATCATGAAATCTTTGCCTGTGACTATGTCCTGAATGGTATTGCCTAGATTTTTTTCTAGGCTTTTTATCGTTTTGGGTTTTACATTTAAGTCTTTAATCTATCTTGAGTTAATTTTTGTATAAGGTATAAGGAAGGGGTTCAGTTTCAATTTTCTGCATATAGCTAACCAGTTCTCCCAGCACCATTTATTAAATAGGGAGTCCTTTCCCCATTGATTGTTTTGTTAGCTTTGTCAAAGATCAGATGGTTGTAGATATGTGGTCTTATTTTTGAGATCTCTATTCTGTTCCATTGGTCTATGTACCAGTACTGTAGTGTTTTGGATACTGTGGCCATGTAGTATAGTTTGAAGTTGGGTAGCATGATGCCTCCAACTTTGTTCTTTTTGCTTAGGATTTTCTAGGCTATATGGACTCTCCACCCAAAAACAACAGAATATACATTCTTCTTGGTGCCACATGACACTTACTCTAAAATCAATCACATAACTGGAAGTAAAACACTTCTCAGCAAATGCAAAACAACTGAAATCATAACAAGCGGTCTCTCAGACCACAGTGCAATCAAATTAGAACTCAAGATTAAGAAACTCACTCAAAACCACACAACTACATGGAAATTGACAACCTGCTCCTGAATGACTCCTGGGTAAATAATAAAATTAAAGCAGAAATCAAGAAATTCTTTGAAACCAATGAGAACAAAGAGACAACATACCAGAATCCCTTGGACACAGCTATAGCAGTGTTAAGAGGGAAATTTATAGCCCTAAATGCCCACATCAAAAAGCTAGAAAGATCTCAAATCGACACCCTAACATCACAACTAAAAGAACTAGAGAACCAAGAGCAGACAAACCCCAAAGCTAGCAGAAGACAAGAAATAGGCAAGATCAGAGCAGAACTGAAGGAGACAGAGATACAAAAAACCCTTCAAAAAGTCAAACCCAACAAATCCAGGAGTTGTTGTTTTGAAAATATTAATAAAATAGGCTGCTAGCTAAAGTAATAAAGAAGAAAAGAGAGAGGAATCGAATAGACACAACAAAAAATGATACAGGGGATATCACCACTGACCCCACAGAAATACAAACAGCCATCAGAGACTACTATATCACCTCTATGTAAATAAACTAGAAAATCTAGAAGAAATACATAAATTACTGGATGCATACACCCTCCCAAGACTGAACCAGGAAGAAGTTGAACCCCTGAATAGACCAAATTCTGAAATTGAGGAAGTGATAAATAGCCTACTAACCAAAAAAATCCCAGGACCAGACAGATTTACAGCTGAATTCTTCGTACCAGAGGTACAAAGAGGAACTGGTACCATTTCTTCAGAAAGTATTCCAAACAATTGAAAAGGAGGTACTCTTCCCCAACCCATTTTATGAGGCCAGCATCATCCTGATACCAAAACCTGGCAGAGATACAACAAAAAAAGAAAACTTCGGGCCAATATCCCTAATGAACATTGATGCAAAAATCCTCAATTAAAAAAAAAATACTGGCAAACTGAACCTGGCGGCATATCAAAAGGCTTATTCACCACGATCTAGTCAGCTTCATCCCTGGGATGCAAGGCTGGTTCAACATACACAAATCAATAAATGTAATTCATCACGCAAACAGAATGAAAGACAAAAACCACATGATTATCTCAATAGATGAAGAAAAGGCCTTAGATAAAAATAACATCCCTTCATGTTAAAAACTCTCAATTAAGTAGGTATTGATGGAGCATACCTCAAAATAATAAGAGTCATTTATGACAAACCCACAGCCAATATCATACTGAGTGGGCAAAACCTGGAAGCATTCCCCTTGAAAACCGGCACAAAACAAGGATGCCCTCTCTCACCACTCCTATTTAACATATTGTACAATTCACCCATTTAAAATGCATGATTCAGTGGTTTTTAGTAGAAAATGGGTTATGCATTCATCCCAACAATTTTAGATCATTTTCATCACCCCAAAAAGAAACCCCACACCCCTTAGCTGTTACCTCCTATACCACAGCCCTTGGCAACCACTACTCTACTTCTTTCTGTCTCTGTGGACTTGCCTATTCTGGACATTTCATGTCAATACAGTCATGCACTATGTGGCCTTTTGTGTTTGGCTTCTTTCACTGAGCATCATGCTGTCTTTCCTTTTTTTTTTTTGAGATGGAGTCTCGCTGTGCTCCCAGGCTGGAGTGCAGTGGCGTGATCTCGGCTCACTGCAAGCTCCACCTCCCGGGTTCACACCATTCTCCTGCCTCAGCCTCCCTAGTAGCTGGGACTACAGGCGCCCACCACTATGCCCGGCTAATTTTTTTGTATTTTTACTAGAGGTGGGGTTTCACTGTGTTAGCCAGGATGATCTCGATCTCCTGACCTCGTGATCCGCCCATCTCGGCCTCCCAAAGAGCATCATGTTTTCAAGGTTTGTCCACACTGAAGATGTTTCTGTACTTCTTTCCTTGTTAGGGCTGAATCATCTTGCATTGTGTGGATAGACCACATTTTGCTGATCAATTCATTAGTTGATGGACATTTGGTTTCCCTTTTTTTCTTTTTTAAAAATTATTTTTAATTTTTGTGGGTACATAGGTGTATATATTTATGGGTATATGGTATATTTTGATACAGGCATGTAATGCATAATAATCATATCAGGGTAAATGGAGTCTCCATCACCTCAAGCATTTATCCTTTGGGTTATAAACATTCCAATTCTTTTAGTTATTTTTAAATGGACAGTTAAATTATTGATTGTAGTCACCCTGTTGCACTGTCAAATACTAGATTGTATTCATTCTTTTAAACTATCTTTTGTACCCATTAACCATCCTCCATCCCCTCCTCCCCCCTCCCCCATTCCCTTTAGTTTTCAGATGAGGAGGTGAGACTCTAAGAAGCAAAACACTGCTCAAGGTTAAAGGGAATTGGTTGCAGAGCCAGTCTCATCTGGGTTCTTACAGGTCTCCTATCTCCTGAGGCACAATCAGCTGCCAGGTGCTGGGAGGACTTTTGATGGAGAACCCTGCCAACTGACCCTAACCCTTGAGGACATCAATCCCCTCCATACAGCACCCTCTGAGACCAACAACAGTGGGGAGTAGACCTGGGCATGATGGGAAGATATGTGGCAGCATCCTTAAGTATCCAGATTCCTGGAATGCCTGCATTTTGGGATACCTGTTCAGTAAAATTCTGAGGATATGGGGCCAGGTAATGGGATTCCTGTGTCCTATGTTTATGGTATATTATAGATTCACCCGCAGAGGTCTATTTGTGTCTGAAAGCTCCTGGCTGGGAGTAACAGTGAAAGTATTTAAGAGCTGGTGCCAGATGATGAACTCATTTGTTATGGATTGTGGGGAGTTCGCTGTAGTTCTATAAGGTATGAGGTTGGCAGGGGACATCCCAGGGTGTCTAGCTCAGTGGCTATAAACCAACTGGTGTGGAACTATTTTAGTACTTTTTAATCTGGATGGTGGTTCTCAACCAGGGGCAATCCTGTCCCCCCTCCACAGGAGACATTTGGCATTGTCTGGAGACATTTTGGTTGTCATGATGGGGGATGGGGATGCTGCTGCATCTAGTGGGTAGAGGCCCAGGATGCTGCTATATGTTATACAGTGCACAGAATGGCCTCTCTGCAACAAATAATTAGCCAGCCTAAATGTCACTAGTGCCAAGGTGGAGAAACCCTGCGTAAAGCCTTCCCAGGTGGAGGGCTGGATGGGTGGAAGGAGTCCTATGGGCCCAGCTTGGGACTCATTTCACTGCTACTGCATGGGAAGGGGCCTCACTGGGGACTCTTATCTGCCAATAAATAGAGGCCCTTCCCAGTTACAAAGCCACCTTTCCTAACTATCATGGCTTTCTTGAAATTAATTAGAATCATCAGAGCTAGAACAAAATTTACCTGACCCTGGGAGGAAACCTTGTTTAAAAACATTTATTTAAATTTTTGTGGGTACATAGTAGATGTGTATATTTATGGAATACATGAGATGTTTTGTTACAGGCATGCAATGTATAATAATCACATCATAGAGAATGGGGTATCCATCCCCTCAAGCATTTGCCCTTTGTGTTACAAACTATCCAACTGTACTCTTTTCATATGCCTGTTTGCTATTTGTATGTCTTTTGAGAAATGTCTATCCAAATATTTTGCCCGTTTTTTTGATCAGATTATTTGATTTTTACCTATAGAGTTATTTGAGCTCCTTATACATTCTGGTTATTAATCCCTTGTCAGATGGGTAGTTTGCTAGTGTTTTCTCCCATTCTGTGGGTTGTCTCTTCACTTTGTTGATTGGGAAACCTTTATTTCTTATGTGGGCCTCTAAGGCTCTGACATGCCTCAGGTCTGGAGGCCTGGACTGCTCTTCTCAGCAGCAATACACGGCTGCCAAAGCAAAAGGGCAACTCTGATGAGACCGGGGCCCACTAAAGCTTTTGCAACCGTAGAAGCAGGGTGATTTGGCAAAGTATTGGGTAACAGTGCCCTTGAGAAAATGTGTATCTCTGGTTGATTGATTGCAATGGGCCCTCGTTATGACAGTTGAGCCCGAAGCAACTAAGACAAATCAGAATGGAAAGAAATGTTTTCATGCTCTGCCAGCTGGACCCAGCAACCTTCCTGTGTGAGGAGACCAGAGCCCTTGTTGGACCTTGAATCTATCAACTGTGTTCATGTTCACAGATGGGTTTTCCCAGGAGAACTCAGCATCTCACTGCAAAGAAGAGTACTAACATTTGTTTCCTTTAGGTAGGTCTTGTTTCAGGATTATAACAACATTTAGGTTTACAGAATAATTGAGCAAAAAGTGCAGAGTTCCCATATATGCCCTTCTCCCCCCTCAGTTTCCACTATTGTCAATATCTTGCATTACTGTTGTATTTGTTGTAATTGATGAACCAATATCAATACATTATTATTAACTAACATCCATAATTTACTTTAGAGTGTACTCTGTGTCATATATTTCTGTGGATTTTGACAAATATATAATATCATGTATCCACCATTACAGGATGATACAGAGTAGTTTCACTGCCCTAAAAATCCCCTGTGCTCTGCCTATTTATCCCTCTCTTCCACCCCCAAACCCTGACAACCACTGATCTTTTTACTGTCTCCATAGTCTCCATCCTTTTCCAGAATGTTGTGTATTATGTAGTTGGAATCATTCAGTATGTAGCCTTTTCAGACTGGCTTCTTTCATTCAGCAATACACGTTTTGATTTTCCTCCAGGTCTTTTGATGACTTGATAGCACTTTTGTTTTTATTGCTGAAGAATATCCATTGTCTGGATATGCTACAGTTCAGTTTATCCAGTCACCTACTAAATAACATGTTGGTTGCTTCCAGGTTTTGGCAATTATGAATGAAGCAGACGTCTTCTAAGACATTTTCTTTACATAACTACCAAACCATAATGATGTAAAATTAGCAGTAACTCAATATATCATCCAATATCCAGTTGATATTCATTCAAATGTCAACTCAGAATTCCATCAAAGTTTGTGCATTGCATTGTTTTGCCTTTTTAGTCTCTTGTCTAGAACAGTTCCTTGCCTTGTTTTATTTGTTTTTTTTTTAATGACAGAGATTTTAAAAAATAATTCCAACTTTTATTTTAGATACAGGAGGTACATGTGCAGGTCTGTTACATGCAAAGATTTCCTTTGAAGAGTCCAGACCAGTAGTCTCACATTCTGGGTCTGATTATTTCCTCATGATTCAATTTGGCTTAAGTAGTTTTTGGCAGCATTCCAACATAGGTAATGTTATAGAGTCTGCTTTTCTGACTTTGTTGATGATAAGCTCCATTGCTTGGATGAGGTGGTGATGACCAGAACCCTCCATTGTAAAGTGACATTTTTCTCTTTGTTCATAATCTGTAGAAAAGTACTTTGAGACCATGTGAATTTTCTGTTTTCCAGCAACCATTCACCCAATGATTTTGGTATCCATTAATAATTATTGGTTAAGCTAATTATTACATTGGGGGTTGCAAAGTATTAATTGTCAAATTCTGTCCTGCTTCCTGCGTTTATCAAGTACTCCTCCCCATTTAAGAAAAACAATCACTGTAGGGTCATGACATATTCTTTTAATGTTTTTGTAATTTATATTGTCATTATTCTGTTTGCTTAGCATGCTCTCTCACTATTTTACTCTTTCCTAAAGATGTTGCTGTGAGTTGGAGGGGAAGGGGCCTTATCTGCTGTCTCCCTCAGTGTGATAGATGGGGAAACCAACACAAGAAACGGATACCTTTTCCAAGACTGTATAAGGTCCAGTGTAGTCAGAGTAAAAAAAGTCAGAATTCTGGCCTGACAGTTTCACTAATCAGCGTCTATTTCACCAGGTGTAACTGATTTGAATACTGCTTAGAATACTTACATCCCCTTTTCATATTCACTAAGAGATAAATTTGACTAATTTTGCCTTAAATAAATGACAATATATTACAATTATGTTTTCTGTTTTTTTTTTTATATTATCATACTACACAGAGTAGAAACCCATTATTTTAATGGGTTTAATACTATACAGTATTTTAGTGTGAGACTACCAGAGTTTGCTTCCCCATACCCCTTTTTTGGGGGGTACAGTGGAGATACAGTGAGTACTATTTTGCAGACTTACGTGGCAATGGAACTTCTTTTTTTCCAAAGAAGTTGTTCACTTCTCCTTCTCTCAGACTTTTCATTTTACCCAAGGGGCATGATGTGTTCCTGCCGGTCATCATTTAGTAAAATAATGAAGCAAGGCTTGCTATGAATGGTTGTGCAAATGTGCACTGTATACTCCAGAGGGCACAATTTCCACTGCAGTGTTTGTGAGCAGTGCTCCTTGGCATTGTGTGATATACAGTCTTGGTGGTCCCATACAATGGACTCTGGGAAGTGGCATTCTTTTTATAAGTTGAAAGCAATGGAATTTTGGAAGAGGAGGCAATTTACATATGTAGTCAGAGATAAATGTCAAACTTTATCCTCCCAGTAAGATAGAATTACAAATAGAATCACTTTTTATCTTGTACTTAAAATTTCTTTTACTTAAAATACCTTATACTTGGAATTCCTGTGGTGTGGTCAAGTTTTGACAATGCCGTTCATAAACCCTTTTAAAATTGATTATAGTCTTGAAATTTAAGAGGATATAGTAGTCATCATAGGTTTACTGCCTTAATAAACAAGCTTGCAATCTCTGTGACCTAATGCAATAAAGGTTTATTTTTCTCACATGTTACATCCAGTGTGGATTGCAGGTGGGCTCTGGACCTAGGTCTTTGAATCTGGTGGCTCCTAAGTCAATCCTCAGAGCCCTTCACTGGCTCCTGTGCCTCTGGCTGCCAGATGAGAAGAGAGAGTGGGGAGAAATGCACAGGAGACCTGGGAGCGGCATCTGTCACCTCCACTCATAGGCATTGGCCAGTGCTCCCTCCATTGGCTCTGCCTAACCACAAGGGAGGCTGGGAAATGTTGTCTGTCTCTGTGTCCACATGGAAAAGGCACTGGGGTTTAGGGAGAGGGATGAGTCATTGTTGCAAGGCTGACCTCTTTTCTCTATTTGTTTCTTCTCCAGGAGACTTCTTGGCATCATCACAAAAAAGGATGTTCTGAGACATATGGCCCAGATGGCAAACCAGGACCCCGAATCCATCATGTTTAATTAGCAACAAGGTGGCAATTATTTTCAGAAAAACACTGACTGTGTCATTTAAAAAGAAATAAATGATATGTTATTATCCCAATGAAAGATCATGCATTGGGGACAGCGGAAACAAAAGCTTTATTTGAAAGGCGGGGAAGAAGGATGAAACCTTTAAAAACAAAAACGAAAACATCAATGAGTAGGCATTTTATAGCTTTAACCCCGTACGAGTTTCAAGCTGTGTTTCCTAATGAGTTTGCTACTGCTGTGGGAGCATGTGGGTGGGTAAATGATGTAAATGATGTGATCTGTACAAGTATGTGGAGCATGAATGCTGACTCAAGAAACTTTTATCCCTTCTGCTCAAGGCTGATGTTTGTAACTTATGAACACACGTGAAGTGTTGAGTCCAAAAGACAAAGGGGTATCGGCATGTCAGTGTCATTATTTATTGGTTCTTGAAGTTTTGCTGCTATGTTACTGAATCATACTAAAGACATTTGCACTTACTTTGTTGAAAAAGAAAGAAATTAAATTTGAACACAGTGAAAGCTGCAAGTATGCCAGTGGGTCCACTCACGACCATCCCGTTTCTTGCTCCTGTTCTCAGCCTGTAATCTGGCTTATCCATCAGTTTCTGAACCAACATCAGGGGCGCCTGCCATGATGAGTGTGAAGAAATCATTTCTCTATGCAAGACTGGCATCCTGGGACTGCATGATAAACTATTGGAGCATATAGTACTGTGCTGTGTCTCCTCCCATACAAAGGGACACATCCTTATTTTGAGGATATACTCACCCAATCATTGATTTGCATCCGCATTGCATTTGCTTCATTTATTTATTGCTTTTGCCCATGCATTCAATATTGATCAGCTCAGCACTTCCATGGGCCATAGCCGGTATGCCCCCAGCCTGCCATAAGCGTGGTTTCATTTCCAAGTAGCATATGCAAGAGTCCAAACAGGCCACCCAATGTTACTACTTATTTTTCCTCTCAGGTCTTATCAGATGCGGCTGTGGAGAGGATGAGGCATACGAGTGCTCAGTTGGAATCCCTCCAAATGGATTGCAAGAGAAATACTAAATTGATTCTAAATCTGTTCCATTATCTTCTCTGTAGGATGCAAAACGTCCAGATTTAATGTATAAGCATGCACTTCATACTAGCAATCACAACGCAGGAGGACAGCATTAAATTTTATACAGCCAATTTGAGCGCTGGGCATCTTTGTATTTGAACTTAACGACACATTTACTCTTTTAGTCAGGATTTTGGTCTTTTCTGCGGGAAGGAATTAAGCTATGTATTAGGTCCACCATATGATCTGTGTAAGTAAGATTATCCCACTTGCCCTTTCTCTTTAGTCTTTGTCCCTTCCTTTTCACTAAGTGCCCCTCATCCTTTTCAATCTCATTGTCACTGGATAGTGCTGCATCACTTAGGTGTCTATTTGGCTGCAAATAACAGAAAACCCAGCAAACCCTGAAGGGCTGGATAAGAACCCTGAGAAGGGGGTACTCCAGGACTGTCCCCATAATATCAATGGGATCCCCATCCAGTTGCTATTTCTTTTTCACCATTTTCACCTTTTGTCCTCTGGCTTATTGCCTCAGAGTTGCAAGATGGTTCCTGCACTGTCAGGTATCATGCCTGCTTTCTAAGTGGGAAGAGGAAGGAAGGGAGAGGCAAGCAACTAGGTACAATGTCTATCAGGAAAGCAAAGCTTCCCCAGAGATGCTCAGCTTGTATGCATTGACTGGAAGTTTGTCACGTGGCTCCCTCTAGCCACACACTAGTGTGGGAAGGAAAATATTGAGCTAGTCACATTACTCTCTGAACGAAATTCATATTATCTTATTAAGGAAGAGTGTTGGTCTTCAGGAGGGGAAGTTTGCTGTATTGGATGCCGTCATCATGTCCTTGTCATTGCCCTTCCTGTTTTCATTCTTGCCAAACCCCTGTGAATGCTCTTCTAACCTTCCTGTTCCCCACCCCTTCTCTCAGATTTGACCTAGAATTCCCAGCCCAAATCCATAATTTCTTAGCTCTAATAAGAATTTTCATATTGGACAAAAACCTAGCTACAAATGGGTTTCTATGAAACTTCTGATTAATGTGCAAAATATATATTTTCTCTGGGTTAAGACATTTTTAAGTCAGATCATGCTGACACACTAAGAAAATTTGTGTAATTCATTGACCCCTTCCTTCCAAAATAACAAGTAGCCACCTCAGTGTGACAATATCCAGTCAATAGTAGAGAATTTAATCCTTGGTCCTATAAAAGAATAAAATTCATTGTCATATTTATAGTACGTAAGCCTCAAGTAACAGGTCTTAATGTTAGTGTTGGTGTTGTGGTTTCTACGGAACATTTACAAGTGAAGTTGGATTCTCCTGGGCTTTAAATCCTAAAAAGTCTTAATGACCACTTCATGTAGTTCCCCTCTTATTCCCCTGTGGTCTCCTCAGAGCCAGTGTGTGCTGGGAAAGAGTATTAGTTATAGCCTGGCTTTATAGAATCCAGGAGGTCCTTTTAGCTGAAACGAGCAGCTTCAAAAGGGAACATGAAACAGTGAAAAGATAGCCAAAGGTCAGTGAAACCACAGCATTTCTTTCTAATCTGGCTGAGGCCATGGAGGGGAATGAAGGGAAAATATGCTTCCTGGCCAAGGCCACTGAGGGGGACCTTAGAATTTGTGTCCTCCCCAGTGCTTAGAGTAGAGATATCTGCAAATTCATGGCAAACAGTTGGAAGAGTGACTTAACTGAAACAACCCAGTCTTACTTTCTTTTGTAAGTTGATCCTCTGATTTATTGGGGGATTCAGGCTCTCCTCAATAGAAGGTCAAAGTTGGACAGGTGGACTAAGGTCAAGGATGAGGAGTCTGCGGTGGGGACTACCACAGCAAACTGTCTTCCTTCTGTGGAGTCCTAACTCAGTCATGTGGTCCACTTGCCCAGGGGCCTGGGGGCTCAGACAAACCCCATGGGGAACATGCTGCCATGCACTGTCTCTTGTAAATGTAGTTGGGTAGGGATCCCGAGGGTATTTGCTCTTTCCAAATGCAGAACTTCTATCCACTTTATCTGGTGATCTGATGAACAGCACGGGGACGTTCAGGTGAAATAAGCATCTTTCAGAATGATGTTTTTTTTTTCCTCTTCCAGAACCAAAGGCTTTAGATATTTGTGGAACTTTCTGGATTCCTTCCGAATCAGGTTTACATAAAAAACCATCAACACATCATGGGAAAGGAGCTGTTTCATGACACACATCACGTGTTTCTTGCTCTCACTGAGGAAATGTGTTGTACAAAAGCACCAAATAAGGGCACCCTGGAAGTGACGTGTGTTTCTTCTAAGTGGTTTTAGTGCATCCCCTGGGATTGCAGATGCACATGTGGCTTTTAGGGAAAGGCAGAATGTGCTAGAAGTCGAAGTCATTCAATATTCAGTGCTTACTGTTACTTGGAACCGGATAATCTCAGTTCTTTGTTCAGTCGTTCCCAAAGACCTTACAAAGGAGATGTGTAAATAGATAGATTTTGAGACTAATAAGTCACAGAAATGGAAAATTTTAGAGCAGTTTGTGTCACTTAGGTGAGAACTGATTACTTTAAATTACCAACATGTGCGAATTCTACTTAGTATTCATTATTAGATGCTGAGCTGGAAAAGATGAGAAACCCAAGGAGAACTATTGAATTACCACATAATTGTAATATTATGCTTTCATTTTAATTTTGTATGGGCAGTGTTCTATCAGACTAAGCTTCTAGCCTTTGAAATGATTTACATGAGGAGAGAGCCTGTATATCTGACTTGAGAAACATTAAGCAGACCCTATTTTCACCGTCGCGGTAATAACTATTTATTTGCTATCCTAGAGGTGCTGGGAATGAGCCTCCGGGTGACTTTGATGAGATATATTCACATTTGGTATTGGAACGACCACATAGCAACGTGTTGGGTTTTTTTTATTGTAACACTCTGTGTAAATGTTGGCACCTTATTAAATATTAAATGTTTGAACTCTATTTTTAAAAATAAAATAAGCCCAGAATCCGCAACAAACATGTTGTAAATGGGAGAGATACTGATTTCACAGTGTGTTTCTACACAGTAGAACCTCCGGAAACCTGGTCCCCATGACTTGGTAGAACTATCCAGTAAAGTTAAAGACCCATCTTAAGACTGGTATACAGATTGTGAAGTCCATTAGGTCAACTTTAAAATTCCTTGTTCTTGGCTGAGTGGGCGATGACCAAATGAAAATTCAGACTGAGGCTATCAGTTTCCAAGGATTGGGTAGGAACACTGTCCTCAGGCCATCTGTGTTTGCCCTGTGTGAAGGCTGGGGAGTACAGCTTGGGCAATGGTCTAACATTCATTCATTCTTTCATCCTTTCTTTCAAGAGCAAATTTTCTATTTATTTGGGAACCACAAGGGTTGAATTACGTCTTTTCATATGAGTTTTTTTTTTTTTCATGAAAACTTTCTACTTTACAGAAAATTTGAAAGAAAGAAAAGAAAGGAACAAAGGATGCCCACAGATCCTTGACCTAGAAGAGGTGCTATTTAATATGGGTGGTTGGTGGTTAGAGGAGTCCCCACTGGTTAGGGGAGGGGACCAGCTGGAGGTACAGCTGGGAAAAGGATAGCCTCAGCAGAGGGGACAGCTAAGTGCAAATGTCCTGAGGTGGAAATGGGCCTAGCCTGCTGGGGGCCCACCGGGGTAGATGGCTGCAGCCTTGGGATGGGAGTGGGGGTATTTGAAGTTGGGTTTGTTTTCCCTTTGGGAGGAGGGTAGACACAGCAGATGCTTCAGGGTCTTGAAGGACCAGGTAAAGTCCTGGAATTCAGAGGAGTGACATGATTTGACTTGGGTTGTCCACAAACCATTCTGACTGTTGGACAGCAAGACTGGAAGTCAGGGCTCTGGTTAAGAGTATTATTGCAAATACGCCAGGTGCAGTGGCTCATGCCTGTAATCCCAGCACTTTGGGAGGCCGAGGCAGGCAGATCACTTGAGGTCAGGAGTTTGAGACCAGCCTGGCCAACATGGCAAAACTCTGTCTCTACTAAAAAATACAAAAATGAGCCAGGCGTGGTGGCAGGCGCCTGTAATCCCAGCTACTCAGGAGGCTGAGGCAGAAGAATCACTTGAACCTGGGAGGCAGAGGTTACAGTGAGCTGAGATCGTGCCACTGTGCTCCAGCCTGAGCAACAGAGCGAGACTCCATCTCAAAAAAAAAAAAAAAAAAAAAATAGGTGAGTGATGATGGGGGCTTGCCCCAGAAAGATTCTTGAATTCCAGTTTTACAGTTGCCCCTCAGTATCTGTGGGGAATTGCTTTCAGGACTCCCCATAGATTCCAAAATTCATGACGCTTAAGCCCCTTATATAAAATGCTGTATTATTTGCATATAGCCCATGCACATCCTCCTGTCTGCTTTAAATGTTCTCTAGATTACTTAGAATACCTAGTTCAATGTAATGCTATGTAAATAATTGTTATACTGCATTGTTTGTGGAATAGTGACAAGAAAAAAGTCTGTACACGTTCAGTACAGATGCAACCATCCATTTTTTTTCCTGAATATTTTCAATCCACAGTTGAATCCACAGATGCAGAACCCATGGATATGGAGGGCAAACTGTATTTCCAAGGTAGAGCCAACAGATTTGCTGATGGACTGGATATAAAATGGTACAACCAAGTTGCCATTTACTGAGATGGGCTAGACTAGGTGAGGAGCTCCCTTTTGGAAATGCTACGTGAGAGATGTCTCTTAGACATTCAAGTTTGGAGCTCAGGGGAATCATTAATGTTTGAGATGTAAATCAAGCCATTGGCATATTGGTGGCATTTTAAGCCATGCCTGGAAACTTTTGTGGTCTCATGATACCCTAAAAGCAAACAGAATAATCTTTTTTTTTTGAGATAGAGTCTCACCCTGTTGCCCAGGCTGGAGTGCGGTGGCGTGATCTTGGCTCACTGCAGCCTCTGCCTCCTGGGTTCAAGTGATTCTCCTGTCTCATCCTCCTTAGTAAATAGGATTACAGCCGCACACCATCACGCCTGGCTAATTTTCCATATTTTTGGTAGAGACAGGGTTTCACCATGTTGGCCAAGCTGGTCTCGAATTTCTGACCTCAAGTGATTCGTCCGCCTCGGCCTCCCAAAGGGCTGAGATTACAGACATGAGTCACTGCGCCCAGCCAGAATAGTCTTCCAACAGAATTTCAATATTGAGTTTTCAGGGAGTCACACCAATGTCACAGGCCGATAGGACTGCACTTGAGTTCCAGCTCCATTGAGTCCTGGCTCCGTGTGCCATTGTCAAAGGGACTGAACTTCTCTGAGCCTGGGTTTCCCCACCTCTGTAGAGTGAACCACTGCTCTTGCCACAGCAGCATGGCTGTGAGAATTAAATGAGGTAATTGCTGTACAGTACTTGGCATGGAATATGACCAGGCAAATGGTAGACATCATCTGAAGCTCAGTAGCTTTAGTTGGAAATACTTCAGTTAATTTTGTGTTGTTAAAGGACATATAACACTTTAGTTTAATTATAAGGCCACAGAAAGTAAACACAGATCAGACTAGCCAAATGCTTTTTTCCTAGTCCCTGCAGTCATTTTTCCAAAAAACAAAACAAAGCAAAAACTCAGATCTCTTAAGGGATATATTTTTTAAAAAACCTGTCTCCCAATTAATGGGAAATTATAGAAAGGAAGCTACTTGGTAAAATTCCATTTCTCTCTACCTTTATATTGGCTCGAAGAGCAGAAAAGCATCAGTATGCATGGATGCTGGACGGATACTGAACTATGTATTGATTAGTTTGAAATTTGGAGCAAGAATTCATGGAACACAAGAAAGTGTATAGCTTGCTTATTTTCAGGCAACCTAAAACTCAATACTCTCTGCACTTCCAGACAGAGAAAAATCTCTCCAGCATAGTGTTAATGTAGAAATGAGTCTGTTAGTAAAACTCATGAAAGAACAGTGTTTTGTGGGCCTTGGACATTTCCTGTCACCATGATGTTGTTAAAATCCAGAGGGGGAGAATGAACAAATAGAATTTGTCTGAAAAGTGACAGCCCATCAGTTTTAATTCTAGAGGCTTAGCTAGAGCTAACCAGGATGGCCTTGCAAATAAAAGTCTGGGTCATGCATGGGTTTCCTGGGCTTTCATGGGTTGAGAAAGGACTAGAAATGTCCATCTCCATCAACTTCCATCAGGACCAGTGTGCTTCAGCTGAGCACAGGGTGCTTGGAGTGCCCATTGTTAAAGCTCTTCCCCAGTTCATTGGTCGTCAATTGGCCAGAAAGAAGCTACCATATGTGAATGCAGATAGGGAGCATCTATTTCTGGCTGTTCCTCAATATTGCATTTCATTAAAGACATGTTTTTTCTTTCTGAATGAGCAATAAGCAGAGAGCACCTTGTGGGGATTTCCAAACCCCTTTAGTCAGGGCTTGGCTCACAGAATGAAGGGAGCAATTGATGTGTGATTCAAGTGCTTGTTATGGAACACATATTTCAAAGATGAAACAGCCGTCCTCAATCCAAACAGATTCTGTCAGAGAAATTGAAAACACATCCATAAATTCTCGTCCCACAGGCTCCTAACAGGTTGGATCCAGAGGACGCTCGCTGGTAGAACATTCCTTCCTTCTGCAGGACTCCATGTTCATTTCACACACACTCACTCTCTCAGGGCTTCCACCTGTTTCCAGTCGACACGAACCTAAGCGGAAATTGGGGCTAGCTCCCTTTTGATAAAGGTTTCCTTTTCTGAATTTCTCAAACTTCAGCCTCTTCCCAGAAAGACATTTCTAGGAATGGCTGGCTGCTGAGTGGTTTATATGATCAGCAAGGAACTTTCTCCAGGGAGTGGCCAAGCCAAGTTGCTCCATGGGGCAGGAATCTCCACGGTTATTAAAGAGCTAGGGAGAGGCCAGGTGTGGTGGCTCATGCCCATAATCTCGGTGCTTTGGTAGGCTGTGGTGGTTGAGGATTGCTTGAGGCTAGGAGTTCAAGACCAGCCTGGGCAACACAGTAAGCAGCACCCCCCCGATCTCTACAAAAAATTTTTTAAAAAATTAGCCAGGTATGGTGGTGAGCACCAGTAGTCCCAGCTACTTGAGAGGCTGAGGTGAAAGGATCACTTGAGCCCAGGAGTTTGAGGCTGCAGCAAGCTATGATTGCACCACTGCACTCCAGCCTGGGCAAGAGCGAACTTTGTCTCAGGGGGGGAAAAAAAAAAAAAAAAAAGCTAGGGAGACAGAGCAGGACTGCATTCAGTGGAGATGATTTCCAGAACTGCCTCCAGGGTACAGTGTCTGCAGGATGCTGCCAGGTGCCAGAGGAAAGGTGGATCCGTGGTTAACTAAATTGGTGGCTAGAGTGTGAGGGTCCAGGAAGTCTTTTTTAAGTTTCTTTTGAGAATTTCTAGTTGAGTGACTGGGAGAACCGACTTAACTTTAATGCACTGCAGCCACATCATCTGAAACGACTTGCTAATCAGAGTGTGATCTAGGGACTACCTGTGTCTGTATAGGAGCAAGTGCCACTTAGCAATGCAGAATTGCAAGCCCCATCTAGGTCTGCTGAGTCAGGCAGAATTAACCCCAGGTGATTTGTGTGTAGAGTACAATTTGAGAAGTGCTGCCTTATGTGACCAGGTGATCTGAGTTTACTTCTAGCGCTAAGACCCAACTTTCTCTAAGATTCTCTTACTTCAAAGGAAAAAGGAGTGATGACTGCAGTGATTGGGCCACTGAAGGAGCCTGTCCAGAGAAACAAGATGGAGAGAAGCTTGGCATAAGAGCTCTAAGCCCTATTTCTCAGTCCCCAGACTTCCCCAGTTACAGCTATCCTCCTACGTGATGCTCTATCTCAGAGATTCTCAGCCTCAGCACTAGTGACATTTGGGGCTGTCCTGTGCACTATACGATGTTAAGTGGCATTCCTGGCCTCTACTCACTAGATGTCATAGCACCCCTCACCTAGTTGTGACTCCAAAAATGTCTCCAGACATTGCCAAGTGTCTTGGGTGGGGGGAAGTATGCAGATATCCCCCATCCCCTCTCCTAATTGTATAGAAGAGAGCACTGTGATTTACAAAGCATGGGAAAAGGGATCACCCTTTGGTGTCATTTTGGTGTTTTTTCCTAACGCTGGATGAAAATCGCTAGTGTAAGGCAAAGACTGATGGGGACTCCCATCCTGCTTTGATGAGTCCCCATGACTGGGGAAGAGTTCCTTCAGCCTTTAAGCAGAAAACAGCAATTTAAGGGGAGAGGGTGCATTTCCTTCTTTCTGAGAACCTAATGGTGAGCCCAGGAAGAATGCAGTCATCTTACCTGGACATAAGTCTCACGCCGATTGGTAATTTCAAAGCGATTGGCTTACTTTCAACTGTCTGTGTGACCACCCTGTCATCCTTCCTCAGTTACCTCCCACACAGACCACGCACACAAGCATGTCGATGAAATCGCTCTTTCCTGGGTACATCTCATTAGAAAGATTCCTAGCTGCTTTTTTGAGTCAACTTGAACATTTTTATGTCTTTCTTTGAAACTTAGAGAAGTGGTTGGCCAATTATAGCACGTGGCCAAATGCAGGCTGCCACCTGCTTTTGCAGATAAAGTTGATTGGCACACAGCCATGTGCAGCCA
Source organism: Mandrillus leucophaeus (assembly GCF_000951045.1). NCBI lineage: Eukaryota > Metazoa > Chordata > Mammalia > Primates > Cercopithecidae > Mandrillus > Mandrillus leucophaeus. The sequence goes on along the minus strand of NW_012108441.1, from coordinate 613,877 downwards.
TTTACATATTGTCTATGGCTGCTTTATATGTTTGTTTGTTTTAGTCTATGGCTGTTTTTGTGATACAGTGGTGGAGTTAAGTAATCGCAACAGAGACCGTCTGGCCTGCAAAGCCCAAAATATTTACTATCAGGTCCTTGACAGAAAATGTTTGCTGGCTCCTGGCTTAAATTGGGGTCACCAAACCATTGGATAGTCACCAAGAGTAATTTAACTTTCTTAGACTATATGTAAAATATAAAGAAATGCTTTAAATACAGAATCAAGGAGAGATGAGTGTGTCAGTGGAATAAGATAGATTTGTTAAAATGATTTCCATCCAAGCTTAACTTGTGCCAGAAATATCTGTCTTGACTTAGATATTAACTGAGATGTTTATGGCCTCTGTCAGAATTTAAATGTTTTCTGTAACAGAAAATGACACTTAACATTTGAATAGCACTGTGTCATTATGAAGGGATTTTAATATTTATTTGTGTTTGTCTCAATGGTCCTGTGTGGGAAAAATTATACCTATTATTTAGAAGACAAAACTGAGGCTCAGGAGAATCACCTGTGGAGATTTTGCAACATACTGATGCACCAGAGTCATGCCCTGAGATTCTGATTAAGTCCATCTTGGGTGGGGTCTTCCATCAACGTTATAAAAGGTCACCGGGTGATTCTAATGTGAGATTGAGAACCTCTGGGCTCCAGGGATTTGCTCGAGTTAATATACCTAGGAGGTGGTCTTGGAGGAAGCTCAAACTTGGTTCTTCTTCGTGACTTCAAGGCTAGGAGCATTTTCCTACAATATGACAACCTGTCTTAGCTCAGGGTCTATCTAACCCAGTGGTTCTCAAAGTATGGTCCTTGGACCAGAAGCATGAGGGTCACCCAGCAGTCTGTTAGAAATGCAAGTTCTCTGTCCTACTCTGGACCTGGTAAATCTGAAAGTCTGGGGATGGGGCCTACTCTGTGTTTTACCAAACCCTCTAGCCAGTTTAGAAGCAGCTCCAGTTTGAGAACCACTCGTCTAATGTGCTGGGAAAGAGGATAAATTTTAATGGAGGTGAGGGGCTAAAACTAGAAAAATATCACACACACAAAACCAGGCCTTGCCTCTGGGAAATTGGCTCTGGCTGGGGAGGGGCAGAATGAACACAAGAAGTTATAAGAAAAGTGAAAATCTGTGCACATCTGGGGAAGTATGAAGGTACCCGGATGGCAGAAAAAGCAAAAGGATCTCACCAGCCGCCTGAGTTGAGCCTCTGCGGACTTCATCTTCCTCTTAGGCAGCCCTGAAGGTGTTAAGAGTTTCTGCATCCCTTTGCTGTGCTGGCAGGTCAGAGGGTTTTTTGTTACTATTTCATTTCATTTTTTGTTTTCAAAGTTTTGGGTTTTTCTGAATCAAGCACTTGGTTGAGATGAACATTCTTGTGTGATTAAATGAGCCCCCTTCTGCTTGGAGCCAAAGCCACATTCCTTGCTTCGGTTTTATCCCAGGTGCTCCTTTTTAATTGCATTTTGTATTCAACTGTGCAGCCATCCCCTTCCCGGAGATGGCTGACCCCCTAATCACTACAGTGCTGTTACCACTGCAGCTGGGACTTCAAAGTCCCCAGAAGTCATATCGTAATGTGAGCTCCAAATCGTCCCTGAGACAAACACAGAGAGGCATCATCAGTCAACTCATCAAGGGGAAGGGAAACCTCTGTGTGGCATGGGGGTGACGGAATTCAGCCTCCCCCTCCACAGCATTGCCATTCCCAATCTGAAAACCACACCAACACATACATAATTCAAGGCTGTGCACTGGTCGCCCAGAGCGAGGGGACAGACATGTATGCCTGGGAAAGAATGTTTGTTTCAAGCAAACGTTCACAGCACCAGCTGCCAATGGGGGAAGACAGGCAGAGGGGGCTCCCGCAGACAGACATGGGAAAGTACAAACGATGATTACAGGCTCCGAAAAGGAGCTGTTGTTGGGGGAAATCACAGCATCTGATTCGGGTTTTGCTTTTATAATTACTGGACTCAGAGAATGTAACTGCAAAGCACATGCTGTTTCCAAAATGGGTGGGACCGTGTGAGCTCATGACGGCTTCAAATGTGCACTTTGACATTCAAGTTTGACTCCAGGAGTTAACAAGAGCAGGCCCTGCTTTACATAGTAGCTTCATTTGAAGTTCCAAAGCTCAGTCCCTGGAAGCAGATGTAGTAACTGGTGATTCTATTTTCTTTCTTTAGCTTGGAGCCAATATAGAATATTGATTTCTAATGTGGGAATTCTGAAGAGGGAAAAACTAGGGTTGACTTTTTTTTTGGGTCAAATCTATGAGTTTCTCAAGGTCGAAGAGCTGTGTCTCCATTATCTTTCTTCAGTGTCAGTTCTAGTATGTTGTATATTGATTATAAACAATATAATGTATGCTTTTGAACAAAGGATAAATGCTGAAAGCCTGTTCTTTAGCTGTGACCTTTTAGAATAAATCAGGAAAATAACCCTGGCAGAGAGACCCATCTGCCATTGTGTGAAATGTCTCATAAAACACTAGGTGTCAAAAGAAAACAGTAATCGGCTTGGTGTTTCATGGCCTGAGAGGAGCTGCTTAGTTCAGATGCCCTGAGCTTCCAAAAAATGAATATAAAAGTGGAATCTGAAGACACTGTGTGCCCCAGTGTATCTTTGATCAAACTGAACCTGCAAAGAAGTGTGGAAGGCTCTAAAAGCTGTGGTGACTAACCGCTCAGGAAACCCATGCCGGTGACTTTACTGAACATGTCACATCAAAGGGGAAAAGTGCCCCACTGGCTAGAAAGTTCTTTTGGTATTCAGTGTTGAGAATAGAAATGAGATAAAATTTCAGTATTTCTGGATTTGGTTAATAGATTTTCTCTCTCTCTTCCAAATATACGAACTTGAAGTGATTCTGTTGACTTAGTAGAAAAATATCCAAAGGGCACATTTAATAACGAGGTCTAAGGGGAAAGAAAATATAAAACTATAGATGAGAGAGTATCGTAATCTTTAGAGAAGTAGTTCAAAAACATTTTTCAGCTGTGACATCCAAGATGATGTACAGACACTGAGACGGGCAGACCCTGGCTTTGTAGGCACATCCCAGGACACTATTTGCAACTTGACTCTGAGGGAGCTAAGAACATGCCACCCCAAAATATGCTGCTCTGGCATATTGACTATTTTTAATTAAAGGAACTTAACAGAAAAGGCAGGTGCAAGAAGTTCACTCTGATCATTTTGTTTCTTAAAAGTAGGAGATGAAATTCTCATGGGAAAGACATCCTTCTTACAGAAAAAGAAATAACAAGGATGGGAAGTTGAAACTGAGAGAATTCCATACAGACCTTGTTAAAATAACTCTTATCTTTTTAGCCTCCCCACATAATGTAGTTGCTTTTTTCACAACTTAACTATTCCCTGTCTGATTCAGTATGTAAGTGACTGACTTGTAACTGCTTCTTTGGGCCATCATAACCTTATGAAGGCTCCTGTGCTACGTAAAACTTGGCATTAAATGAATCTGTATGCTTTTGTCCTGTTGAGTTGTCTTATTGCAATTTAATAATCAGGCCCAGCAAGGACCCTAACTTCTCTGGGCCAGAGGGCCAAGCTCTCTTATTTTCTCTCTCCTCCCTTCCAAGGGCCTGGCCCCATTCCACCACTCCTTCTATGCTTGAGATAGAAAATGCCATTTCCCTCCAGTCTGTGCCAGCCAAAGTGTCCCCAGTCACCTTGGATTCTCACATTATTCAGAGGGAAGCAACTACAAGTTAAATCCGTCCCTGTTTGCTAAAACTCATCACTTCTTATGAGTTGTGTTGATGGGGCCATTCATTAAAACTTCAGCCTCACTCATTTGGGGCCAGAGGGCTGGGAGGGGCAGATCGAAAACTGTGTCTTGCCAAAAGAACATTTCCTTAGCTGGTATCTAATTTAGGATCATAACAGCTCTGGCCACAATTTTTTAGAGAGGTGAAGCCAGGTGAAAATGATCTATTGAAGGGCTTTAACTTTGGCATAAGACGGACATGATTTTGAATACAGGCTTTGCTACTTCCTAGCTGTGTAACTCTGGGCAAATCGTTTAACCTCTCTAAGCTTTGATTTTCTTATCTATAAAATATGGCCATTTGTCTACCCATACAAACTTGTTGGGCACAGCAGATGGCAGAGCATGAATGCCCAAAAATGTGATTGTAGCAGAGATAGCCGATGCTTACCAAATCTGTATTCTCCTTTTCTTCATGGGTCCACAGCTGGACTACATTTCCCAGCTCCCCTTGCAGTTAGGAGTGGTCAGTGCTGGTTCTAGCCAATGGAATGTGAGCAGGAGTGAAGCCTGGAAAGCCCATGAGCAATCCCCTGCAGTCTTCCTCTCGCTGGTCTGGAATGGAGATGACCCAGCATGACCTTGGAAGCCATGTGTTGAAGATGGCAGCTCAGGCGTCAGCCTGGGCCTCTGAATAACTGTGAAAGAGGACTTCCCAGTGACTTCTTTACCTGCCCAGTACTGTCATGTGAAGAAACAAAGCTCTGTGGTATTGAGCCATTTTCCACTTTGGGGTCAATCTGATAAAGCAGGTAGTGTACCCAGAGTATGCAGTTATTACCACTATAAATTCCTAGAATGCTGGGTAGTGGCATGATGAAGCTAGCTTGTACCAGCTCTCAAGAGCTGATGGTTACATTTGCAGGCGTTTATGGGCCAGTCGATATCATATTCCTAGCTTGAAATCAGCCATGGTGGGAATGTTTATATCACAGAAATCAGCAAATACTATAAACCAGTCTTTCCTCCTCTCCCTCATTGGAGCATTTACTATCACACTACTGACTAAGAATATATCGTTTTCCTCTTTGCCTTATCCCATAGCCTCTTAACCTAGTGCATTACATATTTGAATAACTCAAAATGTGTTTGTGGCTACGACTCAAGACCAGGCTTGAATAAATTAAAAGAGGAGACATTGTGAAAGGATGAAAGCTAATACTTAGAGTTAGACAGGGCATATGGTGAAGGGGGAAGAACAGTCTAATCTTTGCCTTTCTGAATAGGGATATCTGGGGCTAAGGATACATTTTAGCATGTTGGGTCTCTTTGGAATTCAGGCCTTTAACCTCTCTTATTTCCCCTGTCTGGACTTGTTGTCACTGCTCCATCAGCAAGTGAATGTCTTCCAAAGTACAGTGATTCTCCCCTCACTCCCAAGCACTCCATAGTGACAGGCACTGGGGAAAGTGTTTTATTCTCTTCATGTTTCTCTAAGGGAGGCTGTGGCTAGTACAGAGAGGGCTGTCTCAGTCTGGGTTCCCCCAACAGCAGAATCCCCTGTCTCGGGGTTTTCAAGTGCAAGTCATTTATTTGGAAGGTGATGCCAGGAAACAGCATGGCAGAGTGGGAAGAGGTGAAACAGAAGGAAAGACGACAAACAAAGTGTGCTTTCTTCAGCAAATTGCTGCTGATGTTGGCTGCTGGAGATAGTTTAGAACATGTGTCTCAGAGTTATCACTGCAGAAAGGAAGAAGAGTACTGGGGTATTTATTAGCTCTTTTGAGTCAATGTGGCGCCATCTGCCTAAGATGCTCATAACCTCTGCAGACAACCAGACTGTCTCTGTTCTTTTATTACCTAGCCCCTGAGAATCTCTTTACTCCACCAAGACTTCCTTGCTTCACCAGAGGTGAGCTGACTCCCTTATTCAGACCTCTTGTTATGGGTGTCACGTGTATTCTCTTAGCTGCCCTTGGCCCTGACTCTGATAATTCATTCACCCTGACCTGTGTATGCCTTCAGTGCCCTTCAGTGCATTCATGGATAAGAAGAATGCTTTGAATTACAGTCTCAAAAATCACATAACTGGAGGGTTCTTCTCTTATGATCCAACATGATTCTAACCATCCTGGATTAGATATACATTTCACCAAGATTTCTGCAGTGTGGTAGACACAAAATTCGCCCCCAAGGATGTTTACATCCTAATCCCTGGAACCTTTGAATATGTTACCCTACATGGCAAAAGGGCTTTGCAGATGTGATGAAGTTAAGGAGCTTGAGATTAGGAGGTGATCCTGGGTGGACCAAGTGGGCCAATGATCATGAGGATCCTTAGGAGAAAGAGGCAGGAGGGTCCAAGTCAGAGGAGATGTAACAACGGAAATAGACTAGAGTGATGTGAAGCCATGAGCCAAGAAATGTGGGAAGCTTCTAAAAGCTAGAAAAAGGAACAGATTTCTCCTCTAAAGTCCCAAGAGAGAATGCAGTTATACCAACACCTTGGTTTTTAACTCATAAGATCCATTCAGACTTCTGCCTTCTGGAACTATGAGAAAATTTGTGCTGTTTTAAGCCACTAAATTTGTGGGAATTTGTTACAGCAGCGACATGAAACTAACACAACCACTATTCACATTTTTTTAAATTACGTATTTTTGACTTGTTTTTTTGAGATCCAGTGTCATTGTGGTGTTTAGCTGTCCTTTTTGCTTTCAGAAATCAGCTTTGTGTACTACTGTAACCAAATCAAAGTCAGGGTTGGCTACTCTCTGAGGCTTTCTGTCATGAATCTGCTGGCGGCCTCTCAGGGCAGAGACCCTGACCTCACATGTAGGTAGGTTATCTATTGCTGGGAGCGAGATCTGTGTTGATGGCATTTGCTGATTGTAGTTCAGTTATTTCTGGATTAACTTCTGCTTTTGATTACCCACATTTTTTGTGTGTGTGTGTGGATAATCTTTTATCCAAATAATCAAAAATTCAATGCCCAAACGTTCCATTTTGGAATCCAAAGGTTTTATAGCTCTGCTCCTCTGGTAGTGCCTTCAAAGCAGAAATATTTTATGTTCTCACCAGATTGGTTGGCTAATTCATGAATGTCCTTCATTCTGGATAATAATAGCAAATATTTCCTGAACGCTTTACTATGCCAGTCGAACTCTAGGCTGAGCCTGTTTGATGTTCATTATATCTTGAATACTCGCTCTGATCTGAGCACAGCATGGCCACCCCCATTTTACAGATGAGAACATGAGGGCTGGAAAGGTTTTGTGGCTTGAGAATGCTCACACAGCTAGTGTAAAGCAGAGCTCTGCTCTGAAGTCAGGCAGCCTGATTCTCAAGCTCTCACTTCTACCCAGCAGCAGCACTGATACACTCTTTTTGGAAGAGGCCCAAGTTCACTCCCAGAAACAGAGGTAAAGTTAACATCTTGCTTTAACTGGTAGTGGGAGAGGCCAAGAGTCAGGAGGCAAAAGCAATGCCTTTGTTGCACTTTCTCCAGGACACACGCTTGTGTGATGCGAGGGACTCCCGGTGCATGTGATGGTCACTAGTTTCCTTTCTATTTCTAGGACATTGGTCTCACCTCCTACCTTACAAAGAAGTGAAGACAATAATTCTCCTAATGTTTTGTAATCAAAATGGATTAAGAGGGGTTCCTGCTGTGTCTAGTGGTGGTTTGCAGAGAATGTCTATGTCAACAAAATGTCTGAAGCAACAAAAAAGAAAGTTCCTAGTCGTTTCTGCATTTCAACTCCCTCGGTTTGGTTGCATTTCCCATCTGCCTCACACGTCAGTGGTATTCACCTGCTGTTCAATTTGTAGGATGGCTGGGCAGCCTTCACAGGGCTCCAGAATTCCTTCCTTTCAGATTGGAGGGCGTAGTGCTCACACAGTGGTTCTCAACCAGGGGCGATTTTGTTCCTCAGGGGACACTTGGCAATATCTGGAGACATTTTTGATTGTCACAACTGAGGCAGGACGCAACTGGTATCTATTAGGTTGTATTCATTTCCTGATGTTGTTGTATGTATCAAACTACCACAAACTTGGTGGCTTAAAGTAACAGAAATTTATTCTGTCTCACTTCTGGAGGCCAGAAATCTGAAAAGAAGATACCAGCAGGGTTGGTCCCTTCTGGAGACTCTGAGGGAGAATCCTTTCTGTACCTCTCTCTTAGGTCCAGCTGGTCACCCGCAGTCATTGACATTCCATGGCTTGTAGCAGCAGCACTCCAGTCTCTGTCTCTGACTTCACACGGCCTTCCCCTCTGTGTCTTTGCATCTCAAATCATCCTCTCATTTCTCTTACATGGACACCTGTCATTGGATTTAGTACCCAGCCTAAATCCAGCATAATCTCATCCTGAGGTCCTTAACTTGTTGATGCAAAGACAGGCTATTTCCAAATAAGGTTACATTCACAGGTACTGGGGTTTAGGTCTTGGATGTATCTTTTCAGAGGACACTATTCAATGTACTACATGAGTAGAGGCCAGGGAGGCTGAGATACATCTGATAGCACAGGACAGCCCTCTCACAAAGAGGCTGAGAGACTCTGCACGAGTGAGAAATTTGATTGCCACAGAGAATACCTTTCCCTGTACTTCAAGCCCTTCAGCCATTGTGGTGTGCAGTGTGACCCAGTACAGGCAATGCAGTCAGATGCCAGCTATTACCTCCTTTTTTTTTTTTTTTTTTTGAGTGTGAACAGTCATTTCCAATGAGTGGAGGACATTTGTGCCCAGTAGGTGGCATTCAAATACGCCACATAACCAAGCCTGGTGTGCAGGTGACACAACAGGTAAGAAATGAATGCAACTTGCAGAAGTGTGTGGATTCAGTTATATAAATCTATAGTTTGCATCTTTCTCTGAAATGCATATTACGAACCTCTGATTTCCCAACATGGGCCCTCAGGGCTTTCTCCTTCTCCAGCCTCCTCCTCACCTTGATAATTACTCTATTTGGATCCAGTGTTTTATGGGAATTTATAGCAGGGGTCCTGAACTTTTCCTGCAAAGAGCCAAATAGTAAATATTTTAGGCTTTGCAGGCCAAAAGGCAAAACTGAGAATACCATGTGAATTCTGAGATAACAAGAGAGAGAAGTCCTGTGGTGACCTGCCCCATTTGATTAGGGTGGCTGGTCCTTGGTGGTGGGCAACTTTCTGCCCAGGTGCCATCTACTGCAGACTTTCTCTAGGGGAAGAGTGACCGCCCTTTGAATCTGAACCCTAGGCTCTGGGAGGAAGGGGGAGGGCCCGGAGTCGGGGAAGGATCGCTACCATGATCAGTTTCACTCTGCCCTGGTGACATCCTGGTGCACCCTTCTCTCCTTTTGGAGAGCTGGGCCATCCGAACTTGGGCAACTGACTGGAGGGTCCTGCACTGCTTGATGGCCAGCAATTGCCCACAGCAGAGACCTCACTGTGTAGGTGGTGGCCAGTGTGGGCCCTGATCAGTGCCACTGGCCTGGGAGGCAGGTTGTAGGAATGGGGGGCGGGGGGGAAATAGGGGACAGAGGGCAATGCTCTGGCTAATCTCCCCACTCACAGTGGCAGCTTGCTCCAGCAAGGTCTGTGGGCCACACAAACCCAGGTGGTGGGATGGATTTGGCCCACGGGCCATAATTTGCCAGCCTGTGGTTTGATTGTATGGCAGGCACTCAATTAGTCCTTTTCGGCTTGAGAAACTGTATAACTCATTTGCAAATGTTGCAAATGAGTTGAAATGATGTTGAAAGCAGTAAGAATCATTTGACACCTTTGAGCTAAGCTAGTCCATAGGTTTTTTTTTTTTTTTTTTTTTTTTTTTTTTAATGTACAGATTAATACATCAAGGCTTAGAAAAATGGGCACTGCCAAGCTTCTCTTTGCAAATTAACATGCGGGTCAAAGAGATATCCAGGATCAGGGAGCTGAAACAAATTTTTTTGCCCTTTGCATCTTGAAGTTTAGCTCCTCTACTCCTCCACACCCCCAACCATCTTACTGGAGTACACAATCCTGCAAAACGCAAGCACCAGGGATCAGATTCTATTTATTCTTGTGATACATAGTTCGGTTTTGGCAAACTAATGTTTTGGGAACAGTGACCAAGGAATTTGTCTTGTCTTTTATGATATAATCTTCAAAGACAAATATTAGAAGCAGTATGTTTAGAAAGAATTAAAAGAGCAGTGAACTCCAACATCCAAAGTTTCAAATGTCATGACTGTGTGCTGCCTGTGCCAACTGTCTGGCGTTTGCAATATGGATGCTTTGCTTAAGACAAAATGCTTTCCTAGTCAAAGCCCCAGAAAATTGTCTGCTATCACTGTATTGACTGCTGTCAACAAGTATTTTTTCCTTGCTTAGAAGCTTCATCAAAATGTCTTCTCAAAAACCAGCTGTCACCTCCCCTTCTATTCAGCTAACCTCACACTGCATCCTCCTTGGGATGCACACTTACCAATCCTCTTGAAGCCAAGTTAAACCAGGTTTGTGGGACATCAGCTCTTTCCCTCTCCCTTTGGAAATCCCTCCTGATGCAATTTGAGCTGAAGACATTTTCAGAGTCCTTCATTGTGCGCAAATTCCAAATGAAATAGATTTCAGGTCTGTCGCTCTGCCATGGAAATGATCAATAGCCACCAGAAACGATATTTTTAATGAAGAAATAGAAAATCTAGGATAACAAATGAGAGATTTGAGTCTAGGAGAGGGCAGAAAATGAGTTTTAGGCCTCCAAAACCATGTTCCTGCCTCAGTCAAAAATAGCCTTTAGTGATCAGATTGGCACTGACAAAAGAGCTATCTCAGTGGGAAGATTCATGCCTATCTTGTGGCTGAAGATGCTGAAATGGCTCACTTGCACCTCCAGATCCAGATCCTTGCCAATGCCCAGACAGATGGGAGTCACTGTGTGCGGAAAGGAGCACTCAGTGTGGGTCCTGCTACCTCTTGAATCCTTTTTCATCTTCTGTGGTACCTGCTATTTTGCTGCTGAGGTTTCTTCTGGGCCTATATGACATGCCCGTAATTTTGAGGTAAGTGACAATGAGCAATGCCCTCCTCCTACCCATAAATACGGGCTTGCAGGGCTCCAGCCTTGGCCTTCTCATCTGTACTAGCTCTGTCTGCTACCTTAGCCAGGGTCTTGGTTTTGACCATCCCTCCCTAGTCTCTGACCTTGGTCTATCTCCAGAACTCCTGATTGGCTTCTTTAACTTCCTATTTGGATGCAGCTGAAGATCCCTCAGGCACTTCAAACCCAGTGTGCCATATACAAGAGACACACTTTAGTTTCAAAGCTGCCGAAAGGTTGAAAGATTCCATATCTGGAGGTGATTTGGCATCTCTAAGGAGATTTGGCATCCCCATACCTGTGGGATGAGATGGATAAGGAGGTGTCAATTATGATACTTCATCTTACTAGTGCTAACTGGGAGGGTAGAGAGATGTTGGAAAGGTAGAAGTGGTGGTGGACTGTGATGGGGGTATGATGGTGACTTAGAAGAGGAAAATGGAGTCGTGTTGATAAGTTCTTTTTTGGTTGCAAATCACAAAGACTTAAATTAGCTTAAACACACACACACTCCAAACCACCCCCACCCCACACACACACCAAAGGAAGAAAGAAGAAACTTTATAACTTTGTTGGCTCAAGGAACTAGGAAGTCCGAAGAAGTAGTTTGAAGAACAGCTGGATCCAGGTATTCAAACAGTGCTGTCATAGACTGGGTTCCCCCATCAAGGAGGCTGAGACAAAGGCTCATGTGAGGGAGCAGCATGGGAAACGGAATGCAAGAGACCTAAGAGAAGGATGCAAAAATGAGTTGGCTGGCACCATGGGAAACTCAATGCCATATGGGATCTGCAGAAGAGCCTTATGGAACCCATCTCAGGACTGCCCTTCTTATAGACAAAGGGGGAAGCATTTATTCATCAGCTCTGTTCCTCATTCATCAAGTGTGGCCCCCTGGGTATTGATACCCCTCATATGGATGGGTTGCACAGGTGAGTGCTGAGCCAGTTCCACAGGTGTCTTATGAGAGAGAAGCTGCAGAGTAGAAAATGAACTCATTGCAGTCTCAGAGGAGTCTCAGGGTGGAAAACATTGTCAAGTTGCACCTGCATGATGTTGGTCAAAGCCTACATGGAACTGGTGTCAGTAGCAGTGGGTGAAGTCAGGGCAGAGGCCAAGAGGATTTGAAGCGGCCCATAGGTGTCTTATCTGTAACCAGCAGGTCTCTATTTTCTTGTCTCTTGTTCCATCTCTTGATTCTGCTTGTCTCAGCCTGATTCTTAGACAGGTATATCCACATGGTGACAAGACATCCCCAAGAAGCTCCAAGCTTATATGGTCCTTAGAGTTAATTACTGCAGAGAAAGAGACATTGGCCACCCCATGCCTAATGTTCAAAATTGGTTTGGATTGACCTATCCTGGAGTATGTGCTCAGTCTGTGACCAGGAAAGCAAGGGGATCTTTACTTCTTGCCCTGTTAGAATTACATGAATTTGAGAGTGGAGCTACTTCCCAATGGAAGGGTGGCTGGTCACGGCAGATATGAAGATGTGATGCTCAGATCCTTTCTCAAGCTTCAAGAAAAAAATCTTGCTGCTAAGCTTCGAGGAGTGTATTTGGTTGACTCTATTAGCTTTAGAGCCAAGGACATGTACTTCTTAGAGCAGTCGCTGGCCAAGGACTAAACAAGGTAATAAAGGCTCTAGCCATTTCTTCCCAATGTGGGACTCCTCTAAGGGCAGTCTTTACTCTAGAGCTCCCTGTTGGGTTGATGGAGAAGTTGCCAGGCCAATGTCACAGTCTAGAAGCTTCCCCTGCCCAATTCTTCCTCAGGTGTTACTCTCTAACATACATGTTGCATTTCTAACTCCATCTCTGTGTGTGCTCCTTGGAGAACCCAGCTGACACAAGGGGAGATGAAGAAATAACCAACGTTCTCTCAAGGGATAAGGTAACTTGGAAGATGAAGGGAGGAGGAATGAGAAAATCCCAAGTTTTGAGTAGGTACAGCAAAAGGCTTCCAATACCATCTTCTTTGGCGCTTCTCCTCAGAACCACTTCCAAAAATGGCCTATGTATGGCACTGAAAATGGCCCTGGAAATAAAAGGCAGACCTGGCACTTGAAATCTAGGCCTTCAGGTTTTGATGTCATACCAGCTGCAGGGCATGCACTGCACTGTTGTAAGACAGTGGGCTGCATATAGACAGGGAGATAAATACAGACAGTACGTGTTCTCAGGGCAAGCCATGTGTGGGCAAGGCTGCTTCTCCTTGCAGAGGCATTGACTCTGCGTAGAACCTCATGTAGAATCACAATCACATGGATTCCAAAAACCGCTTTCCATACGAGTTGCCTTCTGCCAACAGGCACATGAGGGAAGAGGATGGAGCTCCTTTGTGTGTAGGTTGGCCCTGCTAAGTTGCTGAAATCCAAAGTCTGAGGAAAAGTCAAGAAACATGTTAACCTAGACTCAAATGTTCTCATTTCTCTGAGACTACTCTAATGTGTCTCCAAACACCTGGTTTGTGCATCATTGGCCTTGGGTTTACAAATTGGAGTGAGTTTTATAGGAAGGTGGCACATAAAATTAAAGGTCTATAAACGACCATAGTAAGTCATCCAAGTAAAAGGCTTAAATTCCAAGTCATATGGTATGAAGAAACTGAGCTGAGCTGAAATTGCTGTTATTTTCACTGGCAGGAAAACAAAAATGCACAAAATCCTTATTCTTCTGAATCAGAATGCATTCCCATGGTGACTTCTTGTGCCCTACATGCAAGGGAGCAAAATAGAAGTTCTAGTTCACCAATCTGACTTCTAATCTCTGAGATTTGATGTGAATACAAATAATGGTTTTCTGTGGTACCTTCAGAATATGCATCACTGGCTGTGACATAAAATTTTTCTTGTGGTCCTAAGGGAGAAATTTAAGGCAAACACTATTAGGATCATTTTTGTAGTTGGACAGATTTAACAAGCAAAGGGTTATGCGATTGCTACTTTGTAGTTTAAGGAATTGGGTTCTTTCTGTGCACATTCCTGTTAAATCACAAATGACAACAAAGGTGAATGACTTTAGTTTATATAAGTTGTATTGATCTTGGTAAGATCCAGCATTATACCAGCATCATCTTAGAGAGGCAGGTCTGGAAAGTGATTATCAACTATTCAATTATGTTACATTCTTTCTAAAGCTAGGTGATTTTAAAAAAATTTTATTTTCATTCTGGTGTATATGTGCAGGATGTACAGGTTTGTTACATAGGTAAATGTGTGCCATGGTGGTTTGCTGCACCTATCAACCCATCACTTAGGTATTAAGCCCACCATATATTAGCTATGTTTCCTAATGCTCTCCCTCCCCACTACCCCACCCTGCAACTGGCCCCAGTGTGTGTTGTTCCCCTCCCTGTGTCCATGTGTTCTCATTGTTCAGCTCCCACTTATAAGTCAACATCCCTTCATGTTAAAAACTCTCAATAAACTAGGTATTGAAGGAAATACCTCAAAATAATAAGAGCCATTAATGACAAACCCACAACCAATATCATACTGAATGGACAAAAGTTGGAAGCATTCCCCTTGAAAACTGGCACAAGACAAGGATGCCCTCTCTCACCACTCCTATTCAACATAATATTGGAAGTTCTGCCCAGGGCAATCAGGCAAGAGAAAGAAATGTATTCAGATAGAAAGAGAGGAAGTCAAATTTTCTCTGTTTGCAGACGACATGATCCTACATCTAGAAACCACCATCGTCTCAGCCCAAAAGCTTGTTAAACTGATAAGCAACTTCAGCAAAGTCTCAGGATACAAAATCAATGTGCAGAGGTCACAAGCATTCCTATACACCAAAAACAGGCAAGTAGAGAACCAAATCATGAATGTATTTATTTCTTTAGAAGTAGAATTTCCCCTTGGCTGTGAGAGAGTACAGGTGCATTCAGGGAAGAAGTCTTTACTGGTACAGTCAGAGAGACAGGGGAGTTGAGATGAGGCAGTGAAATGACTGTTCAGGCAGTGGAGGAGGTGTTGCCAGGTTTTGGGTTTTCAAGAACAGAAAGCCAAGTTGAATGATCTCATCAGACATATTGGGCTGTTGGGAATCGACTCAAGCTAGTCAAACACCTAAAAGACTAAGGGATAGCACAGGACACAAATGCAAGCACTACCTGTATGTGGCTGGCGTATTTGTGCCAACCACCCTGAAGCTTTCTGTCCTGGTGTTCAGACATCCAGGGAGTGGGCTTAGAAATGAGAAGACTGGGTGGATAGCAAGAAATTAGAATTGAGGCTGGTGGATGGTCCCAAGTGTTACTCTGTTCAGGTCATGGCGACTCTGGTAAATCATACAACTCTCTCAATAGTATTTATCTCTAAGGAATAAGAGTTTTCATATTAGTCAGATTCAGCACCTGCCTTTTTCCTGGATAGACATTTTCCTGATCTTCAGATAGATTAGTATATCCCACATATTTAAAATAGCCTTTTTAAAAAAGAAATAATGTACACCATGGAATAGTTTATAATCACTTTCCAGACCTACCTCTCTAGGATAATGCTAGTGTAATTCTGGATTTTACCAAGATCAGGGATAACTTCCTCTCCTTGATAGTCCTGACTATCTCATTGGTTTTTGAAAGTTTTGGGATGGGCATTTCAAAATACCAAGAGATAGGCAAACACAAGAGGAGTTTTTCTAAAATTTTTTCTATTTGTCCTACGAGATAGTATCAAGTAATAATCACATAAGAATGAAATTGGGTTTTTAAATCTCCTGTATTGGTGAGATTTTTCTTTATCTCTCAAACGTGGGAGCTGAGGGTGCCCATTCCAAGATGGGGGTGCAGGCAAATGGAGGTGTGCCATTAGCCAAACTTGGCTAGCACATGGCTTTGTTTCACCTGGGGCAGAAATGATGGCAATTGGTGATATTTGTTGTGTGTAACTCTCATCATGGGAAGCACTGAAGGACAGGTTTTCTCTCCTTTTTCTCTAATAACATCATTAACATAGCAAGTTATAATTTTGGAACAGGGGAAGTTTTATCTCTGTAATTTTATACTTCTATTTCCAGTTTTTTTCCTTTCTGCAGCATGTCTAAATTATATTTTGGGTTGAAACAAGAGTCTTGTAGCACCTTGTGATAATGACAAAAGTGTCAGTTTAAGGATCCTTTCTTTCCCACAACAAGGAAAAACGGACACACTGTCAGTGACCTGACCTAGAGCCCCATGCCTGTTAATCTCTAGATTAGAGTAATACATTGTTCATGGAGTTCTGGATGTCTCCCAGACTCTTTTGTCACCCATTTATACACACACAGTCCTGACTTCCTAGTTTCATTCATGATATGTGAATGCTGCCTGTTTAATGTTCTGAAAGTAGTCTTATTTCCTTTATAAGGCAAAAATGGTTAATATTCGTCAAGTTTACAATGTGTTCCCCTAAATTTCCCAGCTTCCTTTGAAGTTAAGAGGAGGTCATCTGACAACTTCTACTGAATGAATTGTGTGAAGAAATGGCATATGTTATATATGGGTCAAATAAGTGCAGAACTGGTGTGCCTCTTTCATCTTTCTTTTTCAACCTTGGCAACCTAGGAATTCACATATTGAGATGGCAGCATCACCAGATGGAGGAGATTTGGATCCCTGAGTCACCAGATGGAGGCAAGCTCTGGCCAACTTGCGTTGGAGTTCATGTAAGTGAGAAATAAACTTATGTTGTGCTAAGCCTTTGAGATTTTTGTTACTGCAGCATAGCCAATCTTATGCTGACTGGACCTTATTTCCACATTCCTATGAAAATACAGTCTTCTCTATGAACCGATTAGAGATGTAAAAGATTTGGAGATCTCAGACTCAAATATCTGAAGTATCAGAATAGGCTAGGTGGAGAAACATTCTGGCCAGCTTCCTTTAGGACTCAAACTAAACAAGTAAGCAAAAACAAAAGCAAATACAAACCCAAGTTTTCTGCTCAAATAATCTCCTCTTCCAAACTACTCAGGATCCTAGAAGTTATGTGGTTTGTCAATGCAGAACTGAAGAACACTATTGCACTATCTCTTCAGGAATGTTAAGTTATTTACAAGATGGGTCAGAGTTGGCCTGAAGGTGTTAAAGAGTGTCCTTGGTGGGGTAGGGGTGGAGGGCTCTATGGGAAATTGTGTGTTCTCCAAAGTTTTCTATATTCCTGTCCCTTATCTTCTGGCATTCATTCTATAGGTAATGGGCTAGACTTGATTATCTGATAGGCAGACTATACACACACACACACACACACACACACACACACACACACAAATCACTCTGGGGAGAATTAAATACTTTGAAGAAACAAACCAACAGTCATGAGAAAAATCAGGACTTTGTCGGACTTCCTTGTGTTTTGGGGAAAGTGCTCAGTATTGTTTTTATTTAGGCTGACATTAAGAAAGGGGGTTAGATGTGGATGAAATTTCTGTAACATCTTTCAGAGCTTAAGGGCTCTAAAGCTCTTCATAGGAGCCTGCTCAGATATTTCTTCAGAATTGTATCTTCTATCCAATTCTTCTCAAATGACTGCTAATAGGCATTAAATACAAATTAAGCCTTGTTTAGAAATAATAGTGTTTACATTTAGAAAGGTAGGGATGGGTTGGTAAGAGTTTGTGGCAGAGTCTAACTAGTTGATTACCAAACTGGTTTTCTTTTTTTCTGGGACATACAACTTGACTACATTTCCCAGAATTCCTTACAGTTAAGTAGAGAATTTGTTGTACACCATCTCCAGGCCTGGTCCATCAATAGTCTCCATGTGATTCTCCATATCTTTCTCTTTCCCTGAGGGATGACCTAATGCAGAACATCTAGTGGAGGAGGTCCCAGGGATTTAGAGCCATGTAGATGGCAGGAGCCTGGGTCTTTGAATGATTGTGTGGACCAGAGCCTGCCTGATAACCTGCATTGAACTGATATGTATGAGGAAAAAAACTACTGAGAGTTGGGAGTTGTTTGCTGCAGTGGTTAAGCTACCCTGATTAATACAGACCTCTTATCTAATCACAGTTTATTCTTTCCTAAGAAATGTGCACTGTATAAAGCAGTTTTTAGGTGCCCTAAACACCTCTGCTAAAGCTCCAGGGTTTGAGGGTTACCACAGAGGGTTATCTGTGGAGAATTTTCAAATGTGTCCTACCAAAAGTGGTATTGATTATTCCTCTTTCCTGACAACATGGTAACAAATTTTTATCTCTCTTATGTAACCTGTCACACAATATTTAAATTATTGTTAATGGTGTAACTTGACAACCTTAAGCAAAAAGGGGGATTTATTTCATACTAGCAAGCGGTCTCCAAAGATGACCGCCATCAATTCCTATCTTCCATGTATGTGCATGTGGCTCCACCAACCAAGGAACAGAGTCTATTTCCTCTCCCCTGGAATCTAGACTGGCCTAATGACTTGCTTTGACCAACAGAATATGGAGAATATGACATTCTGGGACTTCTGAGCACAAGCCTTAAGTGGAGTGGCTGCTTTGACAGCATCCCTCCACAAGACAGCAGACATTTAAGAATTCTGACTATCCAGAGACTACCACACTGTAAGAAAGTCCAAACCAACCATGTGGAGTGCCCACGTGGGGAAGCACTTAGGCACCAAATGTGAGTACAGTCTTCCTTTTTTATTTATTTATTTTGAGATAGAGTCTCGCTCCATTGCCCAGGCTGGAGTGCAGTGGTGTAATCTTGGCTCACCGTACCCTCCATCTCCTGGGTTCAAGCAATTCTCCAGCCTCAGCCTCCTGAGTAGCTGGGATTACAGGCATATGCCATCACACCCAGCTAATTTTTGTATTTTTAGTAGAGACAGCATTTCACCATGTTGGCCAGACTGGTCTCCGAACTCCTGACCTCAAATGATCCACCCACTTTGGCCTCCCAAAGTGCTGGGAATACAGGCATGAGCCACCTGAATGAAGTGAGCTGCCATGAGTGAAGCTTTTTTGAACCTTCTCACCCAGTGCAGACACCTGCTGAATACAGCTGAGTGGGTGGCTCCAGTCAAGGCAAAATAGATCAAAAGAATCATCCAGTTGAGTCAACTCACAGAATGATGAGAAAAATAAATTGTTGCTAGTTTGAGCAACTATGTTTTGGAGTGGTTATACAGTTATACAGATAACTGAAACAGGAGGGATTCTAGGTGTGAAGTTTTGATTGATTAGGAAAAGAATTGTTGTCTCCCTTGGTATTGTTCATTGTTGTATTTTAAGTCATGAAGGCAGAAATGTGGCTTTCAAAGAGGTCTGAGAAAGGCCATTGTGCTCAGAGGACTGCAGTGGCCACCTTCCCATGCTTATGCTTGGCCTGGGTGAATATTTGTTCAACGAAAGTTTTTTTTGTTTTTTTTTTTTTTTTTAAGATGGTGTCTTGCTCTGTTGCCCAGGCTAGAGTGCAATGACACAATCTCAGCTCACTGCAACCTCCGTCTCCTAGGTTCAAGCAATTCTCCTGCCTCAGCCTCCTGAGTAGCTGGGACTACAGGCACGTGCCACCACGCCCAGCTAATTTTTGTACTCTTAGTAGAGATGGCATTTCACCATGTTGGCCAGGCTGATCCAACAAAAGTTTTTTGAGTGAAAGTTATTATTCATTTACCTCTTCTTTTCTATCTTAGGCCATGAACTCTTTTAGGGGAATGATCATACATTGCCTGGGCACAGAACAGTGCCTCAATAAGGGAGCAGACTTTAAAGGTTTATTGACTAAGTTAATGCTGGGCATGGTGAGGGAGACCTCATCCTTTGAGGGAATGAGTAAGCCATGAGGAGCCCTTGCCTTACCCCAAATGTCTCACCTAAAGGTCACCTAAATGTCTCACCTAAAGGAAGTGGCTAGATGAAGAAAGCTTCAGTTCACCTCAAGAGTTGCAGTAAATCAATAAATATACCACTATGCAATGCAAAAGGGAATTTAGTTGCCACTCAATAGAAAGAGAAAGAAATTCCTTATCATTAGACCAGAAGCCATTATCTGAGGATAAAGATCAATCAAACTGCATTTGAAACACTCCTTGTATTGCTCTTAGAAAGTGTTCTTTTCTTGAGAGATGATTTAGCACTCACTATCGACAACATGATAACCCCTGAGAACAAATAGCAGAGATGGTTCTGCACTAGGAAAAGCATATGTGAAATGGAGCATACCTGGACAGAAATAAACCCGGTGGAGACAAAATATGCAAGGGCTGTTACTTATCTGTTTTGGCCCACATTCTGGGTATAGCTATTTTGATTTCATTAGCCAGGTAGAGGTAATTCATATATCAATTTATAACATAGCCAGAGGAGTTCTTTAACTTGGAACTTTGTGAAAATAAAAGGATCAGCTGAGAAGAGATGAATCATGCTTTGGAAAGAGAACTATGTCCATTTAAATATTAAGTTGAATAAATCTTTACCACAAACTTTAAAGAATATACTGCAGGGTTCTGTTATAACTTCCAGTTATTCTTTTTTTACTTAAAAAAGATAAGAACTTTTAGTTTGTTTGACCAAGGGACCCAGGGTGTTGAATTCAGGGTTTGCTTATCATCCATCCAGCCATCCACCCATCTCCCATCTATCTATCTATCCATTTGTCCATTTATATGAACATTTGCTATTTTCCTGGTGCTGTGTGTGCTGTGCCATTGGTGATATTAACAAGCTGGTAATACAGAGTGTGACAAATGGTTTTCATGCAGGATCCCATCGTAGCATCACTTTGCTACTCTTCTGACGGAACTCCAAACTGTTTTTGACCCGTTCCATTTCATACCAAGCATGGAAACGTTCTTGTTTGAAGACCCAGTCTATCATTTGTAGAATCCTATTGGTTTTGTTTGTTTGTTTGTTTGCTTTTACAATGGACCAAAGTTTGCTTGAAACACAAAACCTTTAACACTGTGTTGTTAAGGATGTTCGATCTCTCTAATATGCTCAAACAAATACTGGAAGCTTGTTTCGCTCCTTAATTTGATATAACCTGATGTTAAATGAGACATTTCTTGTTTTGCATTTCAACTGAGGCCTCAACACTTGAGAATATGTTGCAAGTCTCCACATTCTAGGGAGAGGGGTTGTGTTAGGCCATCTGTGCTGCCATAAAGAAATACCTGAGACTGGGTAATTTATAAAGAAAAGATATTTAATTGACTCATGGTTCTGTAGGCTGTACAGAAAGCATGGCACTGGCATCTGCTGGGCTTCTGATGAGGCCTCAGGGAAATTTTACTCATCATGTCTCATGTGTCATTCGAGTAAACAAGAGAGGAGGAGCCAACCTCCCTTAAACAATCAACTCTCACGTGAACTAACTGAGCGAGAACTCACTCATCACCAAGGGGATGGCACTAAGCTGTTCATGAGGGACCCACCCCCATGATCCAAACACCTCCCACCAAGCCCCACCTCAAACATTAGAGATTCAGAGGGGACAAGCATCTAAAACATATCAGGGGTAGATCATGTATGTAGGATAAGGTAAGAGATTATATTTGTCCAGGGGCCTTTGGCCTATCACTCCACCTCAAAGGTGTGTGAGGGCAGCTGAGGGTTGATTGAAGAAACTTGAGGCTGTATGGGGAGTGTTGGTAGAAACACATTATCCAGTTATAGCCATGGGACCAGAGGAGAGCTTAGAGTGAAAGTCCATAGAAAATCTGGGCAAATGACCCTCAGAGTTTGGAGGACACAGAGACTGATGTCTGACACCTGCCTGGACATGTCTAAAGTCTGGAGGTTGGCAACTTCTGTGAGGACAAAGAGGAGAGAGAGGGTTGCCAGAGGGTTGGCTTGAGGTTTGAACGTTCATCCTGGCAAAGAGGCCGACTTCCAAGGGGTATACTGGGTACTCAAGGAGAGACCCCTCTCAAGAATACTGCTTCTGGCGCGGTGCAGTGGCTCACGCCTGTAATCCCAGCACTTTGGGAGGCCGAGGTGGGTGGTTCACTAGAGGTCAGGAGTTTGAGACCAGCCTGGCCAACACGGTGAAACCCTGTCTCTACTAAAAATACAAAAATTAGCTGGGCATGGTGGGGCACACCTCTGTAGTCCCAGCTACTACTCGGGAGGCTGAGGCGGTAGAATAACTTGAACCCGGAAGGCGGAGGTTGCAGCGAGCTGAGATTGCACCACTGCACTCCAGCCTGGGCGACAGAGTGAGACTCCATCTTAAAAAAAAAAAAATACTGCTTACTGCTTGCCTGGGAGAGATGGTCCGGGTAGAAGGAACCCGCAAGGGGCAATAACTAGGAGTACAGGTGACAAGTGGCCTCTGGAGACTGCATTCTTGAAGCAGAGGAGAGAGAAATGGGAAGTGGGAAGGTGGGTGTTATGGTCTGAATGTGTGCCCCACAATTTCTATGTTGAAACTTAGTCACCAATGCAATAGTATTAAGAGGTAGGACCTTTAGGAGGTGATTAAGTTATGAGGGTGGAGACCTCACAGATGAGAGTAGCACCTTATGAAAGAGTTTGAGGGGATCAGTCTGTTCCTTCTGTCCCTTTGGCCACATGAGGGCAACATTCATCCCCTCTGTAGGAAGCAACGTTTAAGGTGCCATCTGGCAAGCAGAGACCAGGCCCTCACCGAACACCAAACCTGCTGGCACCTTGATTTTGGACTTTTCAGTCTCCAGAACTGTAAGAAATACATTTCTGTTCTTTACCAATGATCCAGTCTCAGGTATTTTGTTATAGCAGCCTGAATGAACTAAGACAACGAGTCACTGAAAAACACAACAAAGCATTCTGCAAGAGAGGGTCAGCTTTTGTCCATTTGTGACACCACCAGATTACAAGCACACAGTCAAGTAAGGCCTTTTCCCCTCTCAGCTCAGCTCTGCTCCTAGCCACTTTGGAGTAGCCAGAGGCAGCATAATGAGTAGGGGACTAGGAGTAGAAGAATAAAGTGGAATTAGAGGAGGGTAGTTTTGCTTTTAGGCTATACTGGGCTCCTGGATCTGCAGATTCATTGGTGGAAACACATAAAGTTGTTTCTCAGCTTGGAAACTACCAAATGCAGCTCATTCAATATATTGGGCATATCAGGAAAGGTTTTTATGATCCTATTACTCTTTGTCTTAATTTGAGTGTTCTGCTAGCCTCTATCTGCTGGGTTCTTTGCTGCAATTGGTATTTAATGTGGAGTAGGGATGGGAGATGTATGTTAAGTTCCTTTCATTGGAGAGAGTGGGCTGAATTCTGTGTTAGAAATGGATTTAACTATTGGGTGTCATGACATATCCTCTGGCATCCTTCAATATCCTTTCCTGAGCAAGGTAGGTGACAGGTTGCTTTCCTTTAGCCATTTCATGGCCAACATTAAGGAGGCTTCATGGCCTTTAAGAAAGGCCAGGATATCTGATATCTTAGAAATGAAAAGATTTAGAGGAAACTGGATTATGTGTGGAATCTCATAGTGGAAACCAAGGCAATAATGATAAAGACTCAAGCTAAGGTTGTCGCAGGGTGGAAAAAGAATTGGGGATGGATTTGGGGAGGCAGCCTCCCATTGCACATAGTGCCAGTACTATTCATCTCCTGACCAAAACTCTGTCCTTGGAACCATCCTGTACTATTAACACTTCCATATAACTTCATATTCTATTGTGTCAAAAAGATTTGAAATGCCTCTCAAATCTTCCTCCTTATTTCCAGTTTCCATTGTTTCTGATGAACTTCACTACTGTTTGCCCCTCCTTTCCAAATAGTCTCCTAACTGGGCACTCTGCTTCCTTCTTCTTTCTTCAGACCACATTCTGCATTGAAGCTAATCCTTCTAAGAATCTTTCTAAAATGTCAGAGCTGAAGATGGTGGCCTGAGCAAAAGTATTTGTGCCCACTGTGTTAGGCAGAATGTCTCCCTCCCCCCATACCTATGCCTTAATCCCTGAAACCTGTGAGTATGTTACATTACATGCCAAAAGGGACTTTGCAGACATAATTAATGTTAAATGGACCTTAAACTAGGGAGATTATTCCATATTATCCAGGTGGGTCCAATCTAATCACGAGTCCTTAAAAGCAGAGAACTTTCCTAGGCTAGATAGAGGTGGGGAGATGTGGCAGAAGAAGAAATTGGAGAGATTCAAAGCTTAAGAGGGACTTAACTCAGGGTTGCAGGAGGGGGCCACAAGGAAAACACTAGAAGGAATGTGGGCAACAGTTAAAACAGGACCCCAAGCCAACAGGGGGCCACAAGGAAATGAGGACCTTTGTCCTACACCCATAAAGACCTTAATTTGGCCAACAACCTGAATAAGTTCAGAAGCAGATTCATCCTCAGAGCCTTCAGAAAGGAATGCAGCCCTGCCACACTTTGGCTTAGGTCTTGTGAGACCCTAAGCTGAAGACCTATTGGGCTACATTGTGTCAAAGCTTCTGATATGCAGAACTATAAGCTAATAAATGCATGGAATTATAAGTCACTAAATTTGTGGCTATTTGTTACAGCAGCAATAGAAAGCTAATACACCTACTCATCTCAACCTCCACTGGAACCCTAGCCTAGGAGCTTAGTGCTGTTCTCAGTTGGAATGTCGCCTTTCTGACATTTTTCGATGAGCTATTATTTAGAGTTTTGGTGAGAAATCACAGAACAACTAAAAATAAGAGATTGCCTCCAGGGGCAAGACTGAGGCGGGGGCGGGTGGCAGCAGGGCTAAAGACACTGCTTTTCATTTCATAAGTCCTTCTCACTATTTGACTTTTCATCGTTTAAAATTATTACATTGATGAAAAAGATCAAGTTATTTATAATAACTGCAGAACTTGTCTGAATCATTTTCGTTTTAAAAATCCCATAGTCCTCACCACCAATCCTGGGAGCTTCAGTCTCATGCGTCTCTTACCTTGGTGAGGAATGATTTTCTGTTTTCTTTGCTTAGGAAAACCAGATGGAGTTCTTATAGACCAGGTCAACTGTCGTCACCCCTATGAAGCCCTCAATGACCCTTGGCACTTAATTAGACTTGTTCACTTAGTACACAGTTTCCACATTTGTGTGTACATTTCCATTGCTATTTTGTGAGTTTCTTGAAATATATGGCAGTGTCTCTTTCATAGTTGAATCCCCATTCTGTGACGCAGTGCTGAGTGTTAGGAGAAGCACAATAATCCTTTGCAAACAAGTAGTTGAATATTGCCCTTTGTGACTTTTCCTATCTTACTTTATTTTAATCACAATTTTACCTCTGTCTGATCCTGACATTTAAGGGCTGGTCTCTCTTGATCTGAGGGAGCTTTGAAGTTCATTTTAACCAGATTTCACCTGAGGAAATATATTTCAGCAATGGAGGACTTCGTTATCCCATGTGACTTGCCCTAGGCCCCTAATGCCTCTGGAGATAGTACTAGTTCTTCATGAACACAAGGAATTTTAATGCACATTCAACTGGAAGGCTTTATCAACCTTTGTCCTTTTACTTGCCAAAATAACAGAGCATTTACTGTAGGAAATGAAATTTTAAAAGTTTGCAAAATTAAAAAATAGGTTATGACTTGTGCTAAAGTCTTCATTTCCATATAAGATTGAAAATTAATAAATGCATGTATTCAATTTTTCATTCTTCTACCTTACACAAGTGTTTAGGCAGCCTGAAAGAAATCAGAATTATCTCTGAGACATTATCATGACCAGTGTGAAAGAACAAGGACTTAACAATAGAGGATCATCCACTACAGGCTTTATTCCAGTTGTTTGTTCTCATTGTGCATTTAAAATATGCCTCTATATTCAAAAATTTAATTCACTCCTAATTTTTCTGAACTCTACTTATTGTATAAAAATGAGACACACCTGTAGACAATAAAAAGGGAAACAGACTCTCGTTGCTGACCAGGCAATCAAAAACGTGTTCAATGGAAACCACAAGAAAGAAAAAACCTGCTTGCTTTCTGGGTAGAAAAATAATGAGTCACATACTTATGATAAATAGAATTATCAATTCATAAATTCCAAGTAATAGGTTTTCACTTGTCAGGGACTAATGACCCATTCTTTTAGTTATGGGAAATAGCACTATCCAATTCCTAGTACGTGCAGCTGCCACCTTAGATGTTGGCATCTGCTGGTCTTTGACCACGTCTAATGAATGAGTTCTTATTTTGATGCTGCCTCCAAACAGAAGGAATAGTAACACCTTATACCAACAGCTGTGGGGGTCAATATCTTCTTTTTCAAGGGAGAAATGGGCTCCAAATACATTCTCTTTTTTGGCAAAATTTGTTCATGATAAGCCGCCAGTAGCCTGATAACAGACTGCCTGACCTTCTCAAAATAGAAAAGGTCATCACAGCCTGGGTATCCCAAAGCTGAGCTAGGCACAGCCTTTCACAATTAGAAAGGCAGGTCTTTTTCTCTCTCCATTCTCTCAGTAGGATATGAACCATGTCCCAGGTAACTGAGGCCTCAGCTTCAGAGATGAAAATACTTACTGGTGTTGAGTCCACTGATTACTCATCCAAGGAGTTTATTTTGGCCCTTAGAATACATGAAAATTTGTTATATGAACCGATTTCCTCCTTCTCTTTGCCTATATTTTCCATAGGAAATGAATGATCAAACAGACAAATGTGATATCATAAAATTCATGCACCTTAAAAAAAACCTATGTATATAGATTCTTAGCTGATACTTGTTATAAGTAACTTTCTTTGTGCCTATTTAACCTACAAGCTCATTCTTTCAGTCACTCTTTCTGTGCTGATTAATGTTTTCAGCTCATGAACCATGTGCATTTCCCCTACCTCCTGTTTCCTGTGCATTAACATCCCCATACAGATATTGGACATGCTGGCTCCAAGTTTCATCTCCAGCCTGGAACTTCCATTACAGTAAGTCCTCACTTAACGTTGTCGATAGGTTCTTGGAAAGTGCGACTTTACATGAAATGACATACAACAGCAGGTCCTTGAATAATGTCATTTTCTTCAATATTGTTTAGTTATAACATTGATGAGAAAAAAAATTGGTGTCATTATACTAACCTGGTGTGGGAATTGGTGTGCTAACTATGTCTCTTAGAGAAACATAGACCTGGAAAGTCTTTATCTAGAAGTCTGGACAGGACTTAAAGTGTGAAATCTAGAGAGTTGATGGACAGGGATGAACTGGCAGAAGATCAGAGTTCTAATTCTTACTCTAGTAATTGCTAAATTTGTGACCTTGGACAATTGACTTAAAACTATCTAGCCTCTACTTCTTCCTCCATAAAAGATAAGGATTGGCTCAGTGTTCCCAATAGCCCATCAGTTCTATGATTCTGGTCTCTAGACCTGCATTTATCTGTTTAGTCACCTAAGCTACAGGGTCTACTTCTCTGGAACTTTGCAGTTGTGACTCATGGTTACTGCCTCTGTTTTTGTTTGTTTTGTCTTTTGAGACAGGATCTCACTCTGTCACCCAGGCTGCACCCAGGCTGGAGTGCAGTGGTGTGATCATGGCTCACTGCATCTTCAACTTCCTGGGCTCGGGTGATCTTCCCACCTCATCCTCTCAAGTAGCTGGTACTACAGGCATGCACCACTATGCCCAGCTAATTTTTTGTATTTTTTTTTTTTATAGAAATGGGGTTTTGCCATGTTCCCCAGGCTGGCCTCAAAGTTTTGGACTTAAGCAATCTTCCTGCCTTGGCCTCCCAAGGTGTTAAGATTACAGGTGTGAACCACTGCACCAGGCTGGTTGCTGCCTCATATTTATTTCACAAAATTAGTCATTCCTAATGAACTTCAGATTTGTGCCAAATCTCTATCCCATCTCTATTTTTATTTTCTAAATACTTTTCTTCTAATTGACTCATTTTAAAAAGCTTAATATTGAATCATTTCATTACAATAAAGGGATACATGGGTTAGTATTTGTGGTAGCAGAAATAACTATAGTGAAAAAAAAAAAAAAAAACCCAACCATTGCCCAGGGGCAGTAACCCAGAATTATTGCTGCAAAGGCTTAGACAAGTAGACCCTCTAGTCTGGGTGATCACTTGTTAATGCAAATCTAGAAACCATTTCAGCAACACTCTTCTTCAAAAATTAAGGAGAAATAGAAATATTTTCAGGTGAACTGTAAGAATTCATTGATAACTGGCCTAAACTACAAGACATGCTAATAGGAGTTCTTTACACTGAAAGGAAATGACACTAGATTACAACTTGGATCTTCAAGAAAGAATGAAGATCACTTCCCAGTGTGTTAGCTGATGTTGCAGCTATTTCTTTTAAGCAGATATAGGACTAGAATGTGGCACAGGGAGCAATGTCTGGGATACTATGATGTTGTATAAGGCAGTCAGCAGCTATATTGAGGTGCTTCTCTACAATGCTGATTTTTCCCAGAGACCATATTTAGAACAGCAACCTAAATGCAACCTAAACTAGAGTCGCTATCCAATTTTCCATGATCTATCTGTTTTTTACCCATCACAATGCAGAGTTTAGTGGAGGTGGATAGGAATTCCCATCCTGCATCTTTCAAGTCTCCAATGGTGCTTCCAATCAGTATGATTGCCCTGGGTTTGTGGTGTTGGTCATAATTGCCTTTCTTGCTATGGAGGGGAGGACTCTGGAATCTTCCACTTCCCTTCCTACTATAGGTTGGGAGCAAAGTTGGCATTTTGCCTGTTGCCGAGCGTACACTCAGGATTTGGGATAATTAAGCTGAGGGTGGGCTTGGGGTTCCACTGGGCTTGCCATTATGTTGACACAGATCAAATTCTGTTTAACTTCTTATCCCCATTAATCCCCAACTATGACTCATGGGCAACAGAAACACTCTGGTTACCTGGAAATCTCTTTTGGCTCAGCATCTAGAAGGGGTTCAAATGCTGGCCACCAAAGAAAAATATCACAAACATTTGCTGCTTTCCTTAATATTACATTCTTACTTATCTCTTCAATGATTATTTTCCTTGTCACGTATTTAGGTCTTACCCCCTACTCTGAGAGCTCTTCATGAGAAGCCCCATGTACTTTTTGAATATATTGTGTAACCCTGGATCAGACTTTTACAGAAGCCCCACACATATCTACGATTGAAGCTGCATAGACAGTTGAGGTATCATCTGAGATTGAAATCCAGTGTCACTACCTTTGACCATTATTCTAAGTGAGGTAACTCAGGAATGGAAAACTAAATATCGTATATTCTCACTAATCGGTGGGAGCTAAGCTATGAGGACGCAAAGGCATAAAAATGATACAGTGGACTTTGGAGACTCAGAGGAAAGGATGGGAAAGGGTGAGGGATAAAAGACTACACATTGTATACAGTAAATACTGGTCGGGTGATGGGTGCACCAAAATCTCAGATATCACCACTAAAGAACTTATTCATGTAACCGAACACCACCTGTTCCCCCTAAAACCTATTGAAATTTTTAAAATCCTTAAAAAATCCAATGCCTCCACCTTTATGAAGTTGGGTGATATGAATAGCATTTTACATTGTTGTAGCAGGAACCCAAACCACCCCTGGGATGATGTCTGTCTTCTCAGAGTTCTCTAAAATAAACTTTTGCTGACAAAGAACTCATCTCCCAGGTGAAACTTAAAAAGAATACAATGACTGTTCCCATTGCCTTTTGGTGGCATTTATAAAGCCCCAACCTGTGGGAACTCAGTACTAAATGTCACACAAAGCAATGTCAAAAGGCACTCAGACCCTGTTCTCTAAGGGTTATAATTGAAAACGGACCTCTGCATTGACCCTGTTGGCCATACTAGATGCTGCCTCCAAAAAGTTTCTCTCTGCTCCATGACTCAGTGGTAATGCCATTTACACATGGGAAGGAACCAGTCTCTCTTCTTCCACAAAGCCCTGAGCTTCTGTGATTTTAGCCCCAGTAAAAAGATCTCTAGAGGAATAGGCTGCTGGATGACACACCCTGAATCTGTTCACCCTGATTGAGTTGCTTCTTCCCTCTGGGATTCTCTTACCTGATTTCTATACCCATTACCATCCTGCTTTCCTTGGAAAAAAAAAAATGCTAGCTTGCTGTGGACATCTGTCCCTTCCTTGTTCTGATTGACAGAGATGAGAAAGGCTTTACTTTGAATACATTTAATTGTAATAAAGAAATAAGAGAAAAACCAGAATTGCAATTCAAAAAGACTTGACTAACTCCCAAGAGAGCCAAAATGATGTGAAGACAAAAATACATGTATGATAACAACACAGGTTAGCAAGACTAGCTAACTCCTGTATAATCATTGCCTTCCATACCTTGTCTTTTGTTATCCATAACAAGCTCCTTTCAATCATACCTGAGTTTATACTAATGAGATGACTTATAGGGCAGGAGGGCTAAACAGCTTCAGGATGAGGCTAGTTGACAGAAAAGCTAACCACATGGCTAGAGTTAGAACTCTCTGCTGCATCCCCAACTCCTGGTTGGGGAAGAGGATCTGGAGATTCAATTCAATACCAGTAGCCAATGAGTATGTCAATAGTGCTTACATGAAACCTCAGTAAAAATTGGACAATGAGGTTTGGGGAAACTTCCTGGTCAGTGAATATATCAATGTACTGAGAGGGCGGCATGCTTCATCTTTCTGGGAACAGAGGCTCCTCTGCTCAGGGTCCTTCCAGACCTCACTCAATATACCTCTTTACTTGGCTGTTTGTATCTTTTATAATAAACTGTTGTAACTATAGCACTTTCCTGAGTTGTGTGAGTCATCTTAGTGAATTATCAAACCCACGTGGGGAGTGAGTCATGGGAACTCCTGAATTTGTAATTGACTGGGCAGAAGTGCAGGGAGCCTGGGGACCCCATTTGTGGCTAGCGTCTGAAGTGAGGGCAATCGTGTAGGACTGAACTCTTTACCTGTGGGGTCTATGCTAACTCCAGATAGCGTCTGAATTGAATTAAATAGTGGGAAACCCAGTTAGTGTTGGAGAACTGATTGTTGTAAAAATGACATAGTGGTTAACAGGACCATTGGGACATTCAAAATGAAATATCTTTTTCTTTTGGTGAAAGCCTAACTGTGATTACTTATACACCAAAGGTGCAGCCAGCCTTTAACAAAGATCATCAAACTGGATGGAACACTTAGAAAACTGTAGGATATTGACTGGGTGCAATGGCTCATGCCTGTAATCTTAGCACTTTGGGAGGCAGAGGTGGGTGGATCGCTTGAGCTCAGGAGTTCGAGACCAGCCTGGGCAGCATGGCAAAACCCTGGCTCAAAAAAAAAAAAAAAAAAATTAGCGTGGCGTGGTGGCACATGCCTGTAGTCCCACCTCAGCTGCTTGGGAGCTACTGTAGTCCTCAGCCTCAGCTACTCAGGAGACTGAAGTGGGAGGATTGCTTGAGTCTGGGAGGTCAAAGTTGCACTGAGCCGTGATTGTGCCACTGTACTCAAGCCTGGGTGACAGACTGAGACCCTGTCTTAAAAGAGAAAAAAGAGGAAGCTTGTAGGATATTGATAGAGCATCATTATGTCATTGAATTAGATGCAAAATTGTACACACATAGACAGGAACATTTGTTCTTCTGATTTCACAGTGAGCCAATTGTTGCAACAACTGATTAAAATGGATTAATTCCCTGGTGGAGTACATTGTATAAATCTATCACAAAAAGGTTCTGTGGCAAAATAATATTCTATTTTCCTTAAAATATCTTAAATATTCAGACAAATTGGTAAGCATGGCCACTTTTGAATGTGGCAGTGCTGTTTTAGAAATAAAAGAAATAGTTATGGGTGGTGGGGAGAAAGGTACCCTTCCCTTTGGTGACTGTTCTCTGAGGGAGAACATCTTCAGGCCCAGTACACTGTGGTCTGCATGTAACCTGCAGCACGTAGCACATCTCAATGAGATACAAGTTTCTAACATGGGACTCTATCAGGGGCTGGTCTCGGCCCCTGTGGTCTGGGGACTCTTGACTATGATAGGAAGGCTGCTATTATTTCTGGTGTATTGGTTTCCTACCACTGCTGTAACAGATCACCACAAACTTAGTGGCATGAAGCAACACAAATCCATTATCTTATAGTTTTGGAGGTCAGAAGTCTGAAAATGGGACTAAACAGGACTAAAAGCAAAGAGTCGGCAGGCCTGGTTCCTTCTGGAGGCTGTAGGGGATAATCTCTTTATTGTCTTTTCCAGCTTTCTTGGCTCATGGCCCTCTTCTAGCCAGAAAAGACATTGCTCCAAACTCTCCATCATCACATCTCCTCTTACTCTCCTGCTCTGCTTTCCTGGTATAAGGACCCTTGTGATTACATTGGGTCACCCAGATAATGAGGATAATTTCCACATCTCAAGATCCTTAAGTAAGTCACATCTGTAATCCCATTTGCCATCTGTATTAGTCAGGGGTTTCTAGGGAAACAGAATTGGTATAGTGTGTGTGTGTGTATGAAGGTTTATATATCATATATGTGTATGTATTATATTTCATGAGGAGAATTGGCTCATGAAATTATGGAGATTGAGAAGTCTCATGATGTGCTATCTGCAAGTTGGAGAATGAGGAAAGCTGATGGTGTAACTCAGCCCAAGTCCAAAGGTCGGAGAACCAGGAGCTCTAATGTCCAAGCGCAGGAGAAGATGGACCAGAGTTCCATCATGAACTCTCATCCATCACATAGTATCCAGTTCAAGATGAGAGTGAAAGAATTTGCCCTTTCTCCATCTTTTTGTTCAATTTGGGCCCTCAACAGGGTCTTCCTTCCTTCCTTTACTTCCTTTATTCCCCTCACTTCCCTCCTTCCTTTTCTCCTCCTCCTCCTTTCTCTCTTTTCCTCATCTTTTTTCTTCCCTTCTTTCCTTCCTTCTCTTGTCTTTCCTCCCTCTCTCCCTCCTTCCCTCCTTCCTTTTCATAAACATTCAGTGAGTGCCCTTAAAAGTCTTCAGTCCACCCACCCCAAATCAGTGCAAATATTTTAGAATAGTTAACTCTTCAAGCTGGGGCAATGAAAAGTCAGGCAAAGTCAGTGTTGTCAACTTTACCCTTTTGTAACATGACCAAGTGGCAGGGGATGAGCTGCGCTAAGAATCTGACATCCTGAAAGAGTACTTATCCCTCCACCCACAGCTCTTTGTCTTTGAACCTTTACTCACCTCTTTCTGTACTGGTTAGAATGGGGTGGTAATATTATTTTTTAGGGTGGTTGTTAGGGAACAATGTAAAATTCTTAGTAAAAGATGCTGTTGTTGTTTGCCTCAGGCAAAATCTGACCAAGACCTCCCCTTAAACATTGAGAAGACAGAGTAAAGAGTAAAAATGACTATAAGGGAGTAAGTGTGGCTTTATTTTGTCATTATACTTGACCCCCTGGAAGTACCAAGATGGCCTGGCATGAAGAGGTAGTAGCACTGCCAGCCCCTTTCTAGCAATTACAGGCCTGGTGTTTGTGAGCTCCAACTGGCCCCACACAGATGGCTGCTTGGCATCTGCTGTGAATGTGCACACAGGCTTTTTGCGACACACCCTGTTCGATCTGTGTTTGGAATATGATTTCTGTCGCCAGTCTGTCTGCTTGGTACTATGTGACTTTATGAAACACAAAATGAAAACTCCCATTGCTTGAAAAATCACCACCCAGAAATGGCATTTTTTTCCCTGACAGATTAGCTAGAAAAAGGTTTGGTATTAAAGAGAAATAATATGAATAGGACCGTTGGACCCTGTAATATCAGTGGCCAGCCATCCTCAATAGCAGTGACATTTGAGGAGGCTCTGCTGTTTGATCTTTTTTCTTTCAGCTTATATTGACTTTTAAAGTCCACCCTACATCTGAAAATGCCAATGGCAAGAAAATGTGACATTAACCTGAAGGTTATAAAATTGAAAGCAGTTCATTAAAAAAAAATGGGGGGGGATGCATTTCTTATGTTTTCTTGAGATTGTCTTCCGAAAAACTAAAGTTTAGATATTGTATAGAGGTGGGCAAAGCACCTATGGATTTCAGGTGAGGGAAATAGTCAAGTTGATTAACAACCCTGCCTCATGAGTGGCAAAAAGGCAAGCTGTATATATCATCCGAGTCACCTCCTTAAGAGCTTTCTAAGGGGGGGCATGGGGCTTGTTAAAAATGTAGATCTAGGTCTCTGTCCTTGAGGGTTAAAACTCAGTGGGCCTGGGATTGGGCTTGGGAAATTGTATTTTTAAAGCTCCCTGGTGGTTCTGTAGTTTAGTTAGATTTAATACATACTAGACCACAGAAGGACATGTGATCCCCTGGGACAAAGCTAAATATTTTTGGCCAAATATCATTGATTGGCAGTTAAACTGGATCAAGAAGGCAGTGAGTTTTTTGAGAAAAGTTAGCAATTGTAGACAAAAGAAAGCAGTTAGTGATTCTTGAATACTTATTATGGATCAGTTACTGTTCTAAGTGCTTTACAGAGATTAATCCTCAGCATTTATTTATTTGTTTGTTTACTTATTTCTAGCAAATGAAGAAACTGATACTTACAAAGCTTCTACAACTTGCCAAAGTCATACAGTGTCAAGTGTTGGAATGAGAGTTTGACCCCAAGTGTGTATAACTCCACAGTTCAAAGTCCAAGGAAAAAAGAAAGAAGTTGCTCCCCTCCCAAAAGATATACAATTTTGCTTTGGAAGGAGTTAGATTTATTTACACATGACTTCTGCAAGGGACTGACAAAAGGACATAAAATTAGTCTGAGTTGCCATTAAAATTCTTACTGTGTTTGGGAGGATGAATCTTCTTATTTGTGGTCCAGACAAAGAAGCTTACTCATAGGGAAAAATTATAATCAGATATTAAATATCTGTGTGATTGATTTTGTTTGGTTGACACCAAAGGCCAGTTTATTTATTTTTTGGGTATAGCTTTAAATGTAATAAATTGATGTTTTAAATATAATACTAGCTTATAATTTTATTTTGCTTTGTTAGCTTATGCTAGCCCAATAAAATCTGACAATTGAACAAAAGACTCTCCTTGGGGTGATATTTTAATTGTCATAAAAATGTCATCTAGATTAAGGGGCCAGCTGAGCCCTTATAGTTTCTCAGGGACTAGAGAAATCATTAAGAAATGCATATGTTATTTCCAAGGTAAAATACTGGCCGAGTCCTGCCGTAATTTTTTTTTAATGTGAATTTGCCAAATATAAAGCCATGAATTTTCCTAATTCTCAGAAATCATCTTCCAAAAGGCCTACATGTGGCTGCATTACCTCCTAGATTCTATCCCAGCAAAAAGCACCTCCCTCCATGGATGTACTTCTCCTGGGCAAGTCCTTGCCATGGTTCCAGCTCCCTCCAGGCTGCCCCAGCTCCTGGGCTCTGGCTGCACCACCTCCTTGCTTTGATCCTCCAGTCCTAAGGAGGAAATGACTTCTTGCTAAAGCTCAGACCTTGTCTTAGTCTGTTTTGCATGGCTATAAAGGAATGCCCGAGGCTGGGTTATTTATAAAGAGGTTTATTTGGCTCACAGATCTGCAGGCAGTTCTGCAAGAAGTGGTGACAGCATCAGCTTTTGGTGAGGACCTCAGGAAGCTTCCATTCATGGCAGAAGAGGAAGGGGAGCAGGTATCACATAGTGAGACAGGAGGAAAGAGTGGGAGGGGAGGTAGGTGCCAGGCTCCTTTTAGCAATCAGATCTTGTAGGAACTAATAGAGCAAGAACTCACTCATCACCATGAGGACAGCACCAAGCCATTCATGAGGGATCCACTCCCATGACCCCAACAACTTCCACCAGGCCCCACCTCTAACACTGAGGATCAAATTTCAACATGAGATTTGGAGGGGACAAACATCCAAACCATGTCAGACCCATTCCCCAACCTTCCTTGCTCTACTCTGACCCCTACAGACTACATTTCCCAGGCTCCCCTGCCCACTGGCTTCCAGTTAGTTTCAACCAATGGGAGACCAGGTTAGACACTGGAGGGTGGGAGAAATGCCAGGGTAATTCTCCTCTTTCTTCTGCTTCAGTTTCTTGTGTTCCTTTGACTTTACTATTGTTAGAGATATCCCCATCTACCATTTGCAGGATGTTCCCTGATTTGCTTCCTTGGCCTCCTTCCTTTAATTTCCAAAATCTTGAAAGAGCTAATGTTTGACTGTTTTTCCTTCCTCACCAGCCACACTGCTAGATAATACTCTTATTGAATGTACACTGAGCAGAATTCTCACCAACCTCATTGTCATTCAACTCTAGGATATTTTCTCAGATTTTCAAAGTGTTCCACAATGTCAACTGTCTTCCCCTTCCTAAAATTTCTCCTGATTCTCCTGTATCTGTGATAATTCCTCTATGGGAGTGGCTCTTCATTTACTGCTTCAGGTTGTCTGTGGAGCACTGGACACTTCTCTAAACATTCTGCAATGCAGAATGCATCTCACACTCGTTTTCTTTAAAACTGAGTCTACTGGCTCATGAGGACAGCTAATTGGTCTAACTTAGTCTCTGCTAAAACCCAGCACCAGATAGAGAAAGCGTTCAGTAAATATTTTGTTGAATGAATTAATGAAATGGTTATATATGCATAAGATTATGAGAATGTTCATGCAGTAATAAATATACAGTGCTTAGCAAAAATACAGGTGGCCATGGAATGTACACCTTTGAGAATTTTTAAGTTAAAATCTAATGACTTGAATGTTTATGGTTTCATTAACATTTAGAACATTAAAATTTTTAATATATTGTTAAATGTTTCCCATTGATGATGTGCCTAATTACTTGCGTGAAAAGATTTAAACTCAACAGGCTCTCTGCAAATTCTGCCTTCCTTCCGATACCTTACTTTTGGTTTCTAACATCTGCTCCCAGTGACTTAGTCTCTCATCACGGGTCTGCTAGCCTTTTCTTCACCACCTGGCCCCAACTGTCGGTCCCTTCATATGGCTTCTAGTCAAATATTTGCTTATGTCCTGGCACTCTCAGACATGCACGTGTGCACCTACATTTCAGACCCATAGCCTTCTGTTCAGAAGCTATGCATATGGCAGGCAGATATCCTTTTCATCAGGATCAGGTTCAATGCCATTGTTGCATGAAGTTCACTGGATGATACCCTGGTTTCCTGGTCACTGATATCGGCCTCTCCATTTTAATGAAATCACATTCAGCCAAGTTAGAATTCTCTTTAGTAGTTGGGGCCAAGGGGAATCAGAATAAAGACAATGCTCAGATAATTCTTCAGCTCCTATACCTTAAGCAGTAGAATAAATGCCTTCACTAAATTCTTAGCTTATTAGGTGCCTGGGTAACAATTTGCATTGTATTTCTCAATAATAATCACAAACATCATAATAACTGATAATGTTTATTCTGGACATCCTGGGGCAGGCCCTCCCTTGACATAGCCCTGTGAGGGAGAAAAAAAGGAAAAACTGACTGTATTCCTCCTCCTACTCTCTCTTTTCTTGGCTTTTGGCATTCCGTTTTTAAAAATAATTTTCAGTTTTATAGCTCTTCATTTTGGAATAGTTTAAAACTTACATGAAGTTATAAAAATAGTGCAGAGAGTTCCTGTGTACCCTTCAATCAACTTTCCACAATTATAATATCTTACATAAAGATAGTGCATTGACAAGACCAGGAAATTAACACTGGTGCTAATAATGCATTTGTGTGTGTGTGTGTGTGTGTGTGTGTGTGTGTGTGTGTGTTTATTTCTATGAAATTTCATCCCGTGTAGATTCAATTGACCATCACAATCAGAATACAGAACAGAATTGTTCCATCACCACAAGGAAACGCCTTCATGTTACCCTTTAATAGTAACACTCTCCTTGCAAGTCTAACTCTTTACCACTGCCGATCTGTTCTCCCTCACTATAATTTTGTATATAACCACCTTGAGGATGTAACCTATATATCACTATAATTTTGTATATAACCACATAAATGGAATCATGTATGTGACATTTTGTGACTAGCTTTTACACTCAGCGTACCCTTGAGATCTGTCCAAGTTGTGTGCATCAATAGTTTGTTACATTTTTCATCCTTTATTAAAAGAGACTTTCTTGAAGAGTGCCCTAACTATAGTGTTCTGATTTCAGCTAATTGTTGCTCATTTCTTCAACATGTAATGAATGGGTAGAGTCCTCTTTATGCAAGGTCAGCTATGGGGCAACATGGGATCTAGGAGGCTTATCTTTGGAAAAACTTTCTGGTTTTGGTCAACCTTTCACTTTTCACCCAAAGTGTATAATTTCCCTTCAGCACCTCATCTTTTCTTACCCTTGGTTTCCTGCTGTCTCTTAGCCCCTGAGATTAGAGTCCGTGATAAGGACTTAGGTGCAGGTTTTTTGAAAGGTTACTGCAGGAAGCAGGAGTGAGAGAGGAGGGAAAGGGAGGAAATGAGGGTGGGTAAACTAATAAAGAGTGCATTAATGAGGGGGTTACAGCTGTGCAAAACTGGGGCTTGGTTCCACCAGAGATTCAGAAGGAACCATATAGAACATGTCTCAGAATTGCTGCTCTGGTGCATGGGAGGGGGAGGCATGTACTTACTAACTCCCATCCCTCCTTAGTTAAAGGTTGTTCCAAGCACATTGACTCCTGGAACTTCTAGGCACTGCTCACACAGGGGGATTTAGTGACCTCCTGGTTCTGCAGAGAAAACTTGGAGCAAACCAAATGGAGAGACCCAGTGTGAGGCTGAGATGAGAGCCCAGCAGTATGCTTGGTAGCTGGCCAGCACTGAGTCACAAAAGTCAGATCAGGGCCAAGGAAATGTATCCAATGTCCTTGGATGGCAAAAGCTCTCACTATCTGACAAGTCAACTCCTTTGCTTTGTGTGAGGGTAACTGGTCCTGATTTCCACATTCTTGGACAGCCAGCCCAGGATCTCTCAAGAGGTTTTCTTTTTGCTTACACAGTTAACTGACTATCCTGCTTTCTAGAGTTGTTCATGCAACTTACATTGTCAGGCGAACGTGATAACCACTATACTACAGAAACCATGCAACTTACTTTGAAGGCTTATACTTATTTGAAGGAATTTTATCTATGTAATTAAATTAATCCAGATCTGTTTTTAACCCTGAGTAACTTCAAATAATTTAAATAATTATATATTTTAAAAACAAGTTCAGTCCTTAGAGTTTTGAATCACTCCTTCTTTCTCACTCGAGAACTCCAAGTTCTACTCCTTAGACTCTAGCTCATTCTTCTGCATTCTAAGAGGGATCCCTGTACTGATCCCAATGTCTTACCCAAGTTCCCAAACTCTTATTTTACTACAAGATTCTTTCAGCTTTTTGCATATGCTACCTTGTGTTACTTCTTATGGTTTATGTGTTTATCTGCCTCCTCCATTAACCTCTGTGATGTCGGCCTTGGAGTTTTAATCTCTTTGTATCCTGGGCTACTAGCACAGAACTTGACATATAGTTAGGGTCAATAAATGTTTCCAGCTGATGTTAGAGATGGTGGCAGCAGTTTAACTGTAAAGGAGGTTTCCCGCTTAGCCCTTCGGGGATATAAGAGTGGGTCCTAATTTGGTTCTGGTGAAGCAGTTGTAGGCAGGGCTGCTGCCTGGCAATGTGAGATGTGGGAGATTACAATCAGTCATGCCCATGTGTCCAGCCAGGCTTGCCTCTGGTGGCTGGGAAGCTGGGTCATGTGGCTTTGGGGACAAATGTCTTGTCAGTGAAAGGGAGGCCAAATGATATATAGAAAAGAGCAGGGGTATGGAAGCCAATTTTGATCTTAGATAAGTGACTTCACAGAAGTTGCATTAGCAGTCTTATGCTGGGAAAAGCCTAACTAGCTCATAGGGTTGGTGTGAGGCAGGAATGACTTAGGAGAGAAAGGCAGGTCCTGTTGTAGCCAGGGGTCCTTGCTTCTCCTGGGCTTCATCTGTGGCCCTGTTGATAGGCATCTTCTAGACATCCACCTGGCTATCTGGCTATTATGCTTTCCATGTTTCTTTTTACAAAAATGTTATTAAAAATGGACTAGCCCACTGTTTCAGTAATCTCTTGCTGTGTAACACAATAGCCCAAACCTTAGAACCTTGAAACAGTAACAATTTATTATTTCTCACAATTTCATGGGTCAGGAGTTTGGGCAGGGCTCAGAAGGATGGCTCTTCTGTTCCATGTGTATCAGATAGGGTCATTTATTTGGTTGCATCCCCTGGCAGTGGGCTGGGCCAGAACATCCAAGAAAGGTTTGCTTATATTTTTGGGGCCACAGTCTTCCTCTACTAGGTCAATTAGTCTCTCTTTGTCTCTCTCCCCATCTCTCTCTCTTTCTCCTTTAATTTCTTTGTCTCTATATAGGTAGTTTGGTCTTCCTTGCAACATGGTGTAAGGGGTTGGGTTCTTTCTAATCTGGGCAGTGAGACTTCTAACATGGTGGCTTATTTTCAGGAGAAAGGTGGAAATGACAACTGTCAGGATTATGTCCTGGGCTCACAAGTCCCACAATGTGTCTTCCA
Organism: Mandrillus leucophaeus; assembly: GCF_000951045.1. Taxonomy (NCBI): domain Eukaryota; kingdom Metazoa; phylum Chordata; class Mammalia; order Primates; family Cercopithecidae; genus Mandrillus; species Mandrillus leucophaeus. Next base: position 573,667 of record NW_012108441.1, on the reverse strand, counting down.
CCACATGCCAAAACAAAGCACAAGTCCAGCCCAGATTCGAGGGAAGGGGAAATAGACTCATCTCTCACTGGGAGGTGTGGCGGGCACATCTGGGGTGGGAAGAACCATTGGGAGACCTCTCTGGAGACTAGTTAGCCCATGCATCTAATTAGTCCAGTTAGCAGGAGTGGGCTTGACTCAAGAGAGGGCAACACCAGGCTGTCTGGGGGACTGCAGTGTGGCCTGGCTTCGCAGAACTACCTGCCATTTTCTGGAGAATTTTGAGTCAAAGAGAGAGAGAGAGAGAGAGAGAGAGAGAGAGAGAGAGCAAGCAATAGAGCAAAGCTGAAAAAGAGAGGATCTGTGAAGAAGAGTAGGAGCCACAAGCAAGATGGAGACATGGGGCCACAGACATGCAGGGAGAAGGGGAGATTCTGGGAGAGATAGATCATGATGCATGTGAGAGAGGCAGAGAGAGAGAGAGTTCTAGTCCCTAAAACTGACTGGAGGCGCTCAGATTCCAGGGTTAATTCCAATCAGCTCATGTGTATTATAAGATACCCCGTTTTACTTGAGATTACCAAGTATGTTTCTTTTCTTTATTTCAGACAAAATGATTCAAGAAATGGATTTGAGTACCACATCTGCCACCTCCTGATTTGTGGCAGGTTATTTCTGTGGTTCAATTTTCCTATCTGCAAATGAGAATAATTTTACCTATGTCATATGGTTGTTTTGAGTATTAAATGACTTACATTACAAGGATTCATATATGTGCAAGCCCCTGGAACAATGCCTGGCATGTGGTAAACACTATATAAGTAATTGTTAAATAAAAAGTAAGGTAATGTTTAGAAGTCTTGGGCTGAGAGAACACATGAAGATTCTGCTTTGGAAAGCAAATAAAATTTTATAGGGGAAAATACATGATTTTCTTCTGTAATCAAGGTAAATCAGTCCTACCATGCTGTTATTGAGTGTCACTGAACTAAAAACATACATCCTGAAAAATCTGGAGCCAAGGTGTCTACCAGGGTAGATGAAACTATGGACATAGTAAATCACAGAGACTGAGGAGTCTTGATCCTTATCAGGAATGCAGAGCTTCTTTGAGCTTGCTATGCTCTTTTTCCATCCTTTTTCTTCTTGCTCGTTTCTCCCCTCCCCAAGATAACCCAATTTATAGAATTGCCTCAATATGTGCCAGTTGACATGACATTCTGTGTGGAGGAGAGTGCCAGAGAGACCCAGTTGTAACCTGTTGATTTATGGTCAGCCCGCTCCACTGTTACTTTCTGATTTAACATCAAAAGAATGGATTACGAATGCAATCATGCTGGGCAAACAAATATACTGTTGCAAATGACTTTGCAGAATTTTTAAAATTCTGTCCATGTATAAAATGAGCTAAAATGGCTCTTGGTGTAATCATTCAAATACCTTCGGACTCTTGCACCATATGTTTCCTACATTTTCTTTTATCATATGTGATTGTATATTATAATACACAGCAATTCCAAAGGCGAACCAGATGGCTGTGTGTTTCTTAGTTCAGGATTTTCAGGCAGAAAGGAAGAGGGAATCTGGGGCTATATTTGGTTCTGAAGAAACTGACAGGCTACCCGAAGTGATAATCAGAGGTATTTAAGGAAGGCTCCCATTTACGATAAAGAGTTTAAGTGCTCAATCACGTCTGAATGTGTCTTTAATGGGCATATCTTTAAAAAACTGATTTAATGTATTCCTTTACATCTGCTCAATTTGAATACGTGGAGACAAGCAATATTTTAAACTAGTTATTTTTTTTTTTAAATACACGTTTCAGAAAAAGCAAATAATTTCTTGGAAAGACAGTTCAAAATATGGCCACTCTTCTGCTTTTACTTCCTTATTGTTTAGGCTACTAGACAATCATTTGCTGAATAAAAAAAGAGTGGTCTAAGTCAGCAAGAAGGAAGCAGGGAGAGAGGTGACTAGTTTTCTGAATGCAATTGATGGGTTCTTGCACAAGTTGCTTATGTTGTGCCTTCAGCTTCACAGGGGTGAAAATATTTTGTCCTTAAGATTGAGATGGGACAATCACAGTTATGTGCAGTAGCCACATAAATTGCACAATGTATGTTTCTTGTCTAATTTGCTCTGCAACAGTGTAAAACCAGATGAAAATTTCAAAATGAAAAACAAAAATAAACACAATCTATGAACGTGTTGGTGGACTAAACTGATGGTGCTATATAGTCAGGTGATTTCTGCATGCCAGCTATAGGTATACCTGCCCATCCCAACGTTTGTTCATATTGAAATATATGCAGTGAAGAATTTTGCAAATTGAAAATTTGAAAACTGTTGAACGTTGATGATGGTTTCAGTACTCCAGGGGTGAAATACAGATGTGAAGAAAAAGCACACAACTCTTCAAAAAAAATTCTATTGCTTGGAATTAGAAGAGCTAGGATTTGAACACCAGACTCTGGAAACAATGGCTGTTAACATGTGCTCTGTGCAGAGACCCTGCTCTCTTCTCACCACCCTTCAAAGTCAGAGTTTGCTGGAATTCCTTCCACAGCCCATTTTGTGTCTTGCTCTGCTCCCTGTCTTGGAGATCTCAACCATACTCCTGCTTCCTCTACCACCTGGGTTGTTTGCATTCTCTCTCCTAGGGCTCCCTCTGATACTCCAAACTGAGCCACTCAGTCCCTTCCAGAAAGCTCTGTCTCCAGTCCCATACATACATCCAACTCAAAATGACCCAAACTGGACTCAGAATTGCCCACTCTTTCCCCTTGAATGTCTTTCTTTGCTGATGGCCTTGTTATTTGTTTCATGCTGCAAGAATATTTTTTCAAAAGTAGAATTCGGATCATGGTGTTGCCTTAGTTAAATTCTTCAGGAGAGTCCCATGGTGTTCAAACATCACAACAGGGCCAAGGAGACCCCTCATGATCTCCTGCACACTTGTCTTTCCTTTCTTCTTTTCATAGGGATCTGGTGAGCTATTTGACTTGTTTGCAGTTTCTCAAATATATCTTACATATTCACATTTATTTTCACATTTCCTCAAGAGAGAAGTTCCTTCCTTTCTCTTCTCCTCTAGTCATTTATTAAGAACCTTGCATGTCCTGGCATTTTTTATCCCCTTGTTTCAGGTTGTGAGTTCTCATGTCCAGTTGGCAGCACCAGGTGAAGTTGCAACAAGGGAACCACATCCCCAGATGAAGAACACACAGAGACTGATCCTTCTTTGCTCTCACTGGGAGGAAGGTGGGTGGTGAGGTGGGGGTGGGGAGGCAGGGGCAGGGAGTGTCAGCAGAACAGGAGGCAGCAGGCGATGGTGACCAGGTTTGGGAACCAGCAATGGGACAAGGGCTCTGAGGCTCCATGGACAGAAGAATGGAGGAAGGATCAAGGGGCAGGGAGTGATCTATTTGCCACAGGGCTGTGACCAACCACACCACCCAGCCCTTTCCCTACTTTTTTAAGGTCACCATTTGGTGAGGGCCTTAATGGACCTGGATTCTGTGCTAAGTACTTCCCTGGAACTGCTTCATTTCATTTTCACAACAATCCTAGGAGTTAGGTACTCATATTAGTCCTATATTTGCTAATTTATTTATTTTTGAGATGTAATTCACATTCTATAAAAATCACCAGTTTAAACTGTACAATTCAGTGTTTTTTAGGATATTCACAAGATTGTCCAACCATCACCACTACCTAATTCTAGAATGCTTTTATCACTCTCCACCCAAAAACCTCCATGTCCATTAGCAGTCACTTCCCCAGCCCCTGGCAGCCACGGATCTACTTTTTGTCTCTATAATTCTAGACATATCTATAAATGGAATTACATGATATATAGTCTTTTGTGTCTGGCTTCTGTCACTTAGCATAATGTTTCTGTGGTTCATGTATGTTGTAGCCTGTGTTGGGTACTTTATTTCTTTTAATGTCTAAATAATATTCTACCATATGGATAGACCACATTTTGTTTATGCATTCATCCCTTGATGGACATTGGAGTTGTTTCCACCTTTTGGCTATTGTGAATAGAGCTGCTATGAGCCTATTTTGTAGGCAGAGACTGAGGCTCAGAGAGTGTCTCAGTCAGTTTAGGCTGCTACAACAGAATACCATATACTGGGTGGATTAAACAATAGGAATGTATTTCTCAAAGTTCTGGAGGCTGAGAAGTTCAAGATCAAAGTGCTGACAGATCTGGTGCCTGGTGAGGGCTCACTTCCTGGATTGCAGATGATTGTCTTCCAGTTGTGTCCTCACATGGCAGAGAGCACTAAGTGGAAGCAAGCTCTCTGGGGACTCTAACAGGGCACTAATCCCATTCATGGGGGCTCCACCTTCATGACCTCAACTAGTCGTAATCACCTCCCAAAGGCCCTACCTCCTAATACCATTACAGTGGGGGCTTGGGCTTCAACATACGAATTTGGCGGCGGGGGTGGGGACACAAATGTTCAATCCATAACAGAGATTGATTAAAACACAATAATTAAAGCATTGCTTTTTGTAACAGACAGACCTAGATTCAAAACTTAGCTTCTTCACTTCCTAGCCTGTGACTTTAGACCCATTATTATCCTCTTTATCTTCTATAGTCAATATAAAGACAGTAATGTCACTTGAGCATTTTGGTTGGCATGAATACTCTTTATAGTTCACATAAAGGAGTGCTTTCCACATATTAGGACTTTCATGAAGAGTAATGATGGGACCCTCTGCACTTGGCTCTTCATAGGTGCCCAATAACTAATTTTGAATGAACAAATGAATACAAAAGCATGATTTGAATTTGGATTTGGTCATTTATCAACTATGTGACCTTGAAAAAGTTACTCATCTGCAAAATTGGGGGATAGTAGTTATTGTAGTTGTACTAAATGAAATTAAGCACAAGATCTAGTAGAGTTCCCAGAACGTGATAAGGGCTCAGTAAATATCAGTTCTTTTCCTTCATCCAACTTAGTATTTCCTCTTTTATTACAATGCAACATACAGCTTAACCCCACAACTAGACTTTCAATTGTACATTTATAGTTACCAATAAATTTTTGCTTTTGACTCATTAATAATATTACTCTTCTATATTATTGGGGAAAGAAAAGTATAGCATTAAGGATATAATTTGGGAGCTCCTTATTTGAACAAACACACAAGGTGTTTATGAAACACTTTTGCTTTCAGCTGAACCTTTATTTTTAGCATTTTTGTTAAGGTAAACTTTGCTAAAGTCAATAATATAAAATTAAAGGCATCAAAACATTCCACTTTTGCAGAAAAGCCTAAGTGTAAATTGATTATCTGGTGTTCTCAAGGTCTCTGCTTAGTGAGAGAGGCCAAATCTTAATGGAAAAGTCACTACCATGGGCTCCGTTCATTTGGCAAGGAATGAAAAGTAGGTCAGGGGTCAGGGCAGGGTGAAGCAAAATGTCTTTGAAAGAACTCATTGGATGTCACTCAGGGATTATTAATTTACTGAAAAGTCTACCTTTGGCCTGGGGATTTACTAAAGTTAGAATGTACTGGATGTTTCCTTTGAACTCTGCATCCAGGCGTTCAGAGGAATGCTGGCTCACTTCTGTGCTGCGACCCCACAAACCTGGCCTGTGTTATCAGCCAGCTCTGGCCTGTTGCAGGTTTTTTTCTACACCTGATGCTGATGACATGATGTCAGGGTCTCAAAGATGAGGGGAAAAGAAAAAAGGAAAAGAAAAAAAACGATGGCCTTCGTGGTATTTTGGTATTCTGCTGCTGTTACTGGATCATTAGAGTTCTTAAGTCCAAGGAGATGAATGCTACAAAAACCATTTAGCACCTGGTGAGAAATGAGACATGCACTGTGGGAAGAGGGTGAGAGGGTGTTACGGCAGATTACTTAGCAACAATATAATTTAGTAGGAAATTTTCACCACCATGTGCTACTAGCTTTGATAAATCTCATACTGGTTTGCCCATCTTTTCTATTCTCCTGCAAATGGTTTATAGGTATAGTTTTATGCTCGGCTAGTTTAAAGTCTCGATTGGTTTGCATTTATCCACTTAGGCACTTTAAGAAATTGTAGCAAATTCAGAGAGACAGAAAGGAGAACAGTAGTTGTCTGACTTTGGGACAGGCAGAATGGGGATTTGTTGTTTAATGGTTACAGAGTTTCAGTTTTATAAGATGAAAAGAGTTCTGGAGATGGATGATGGTGATAGTTGCACAACAATGTGAATGTACTAAGTGCTACTGAACTGTACACTTAAAAATGATTAAGATGAGAAATTCTATGTTATGTGTATTTTACCACAATTGAAAATAATTTTTAAAATTATGCTGCCAATCCTAAAGCTGTTAAAAATGTTAAGTTCAAAAGTACCAGTTTGGGAATGAAGTGCATTGCTTAGATGCTATTTATTACTATTTCTGCCACCCACATCATTTTAAAACACAAGTTACATAAAAATGCATGTACTTTCTTTTGCAATGATATAATTATACTTATCTGAAAAGTGAATGCAGGATTTTTACATTGATGGAAGATTGGTAAAATTTTTATTGGATATTCATACCAGAGATCTCTAGTTGATACAACTAGCCAAAAAGTTTTTAGTGGGTTCCACAGAAAATTAATTTATCTGATCAGCTGAAAATCAGTTTAGCAGAATGTGCCATGACACAGTCATTATTCTTGATGGCACAACGGGTCACCTTTAGCCCTTGATATTTCAACAAACCATTTAGAGAAGACCCAAGGAAAGTGGTTCTCAAGTGTAGTCCTAGACCACAGCATCAGCATCAGCATCAGCATCACTTGGGAACTTGCTAGAAACAGCGTTTTTTTTTGTTTTTGTTTTTTTTTTGTTTTTTTTTTTTTGTTTGTTTTTTTGGGGACAGAGTCTTACTCTGTCGCCCAGGCTGGAGTGCAGTGGCACGATCTTGGCTCACTGCAACCTCCACCTCCTGGGTTCAAGCAATTCTTGTCAACCTCCCAAGTAGCTGGGATTATAGGCTTGAGCCACAATGCCCGCCTAATTTTTGTATTTTTAGTAGAGACAAGGTTTCACAATGTTGGCCAGGCTAGTCTCAAACTCCTGACCTCAAGTGATCTGCCCGTCTTGGCCTCCCAAAGTACTGGGATTACAGACGTGAGCCACTGCGCCTGACCTAGAAACACAAATTCTTGAGGTCCATCCCAGACCTTCTAAATCAGAAACTCTGGGGGTGGAGCCCAGAAATCTGTGTTTTAACAAGCCTGCCAAGTGTTTCTGGTGCATGCTGAAGTTTGATAATCAGTTGTCTAAGAAAAGAGTAGGAAATCTATAGCGATCTAAGTTTTTTCTTCTGATGCCTTATGGTGAGATTAAAAAGACATCTGCACCAAGCTTGCAGAATGAGAGCTTGGTAGACAGAGAAAACCCAAAATAACTGAAAAACCACTAATCTTTGAAATGGTATGTCAGAACCAAACATGATAAAATGATATCATGTTGTAGGAAAAATCTTATAATTCTGATCCTAGAGTGATTCAGAAGAATCTTTAATTCAGAGTGCAAAGAAGATCCAGAACAAAACTTAGATGTTTTTACTGAAAAGGAAAGTAGTGATTAAGCGTAGGTATAATTAAATATTATGATGGTTAATCTAAAAAGATTTTAGGCCTTTCTAAGGCAGTTGAAGGGTGGTTTTCAGGTACTATTACTTGGGTGCAGTTGTGATGTATGCCACCCTTCTAAAGGAGAGTTGCAAATGGTTTAGCTTTTTGGTGGGGCCAGTCCCAGATCCTAGTCCAAAGTACTGAATAGTTGAAGTCTTAAGAATAATTGTGAAGAATTAAGGAGCACCAACCACACTCTCAGCCTTGACCCATCAGAAGGATGATAGCGATTAGAGGGCATTTCCAAGTAAGGTTAGAACATGGTATGTTGTTAAAATGAAACTCAAGACACCAGGGTTTCCAACACTGCTAATGTATACTATGTACCTAGGCTTTCATTATATTCTTTCTAGTACGTTCTATATAAAGTTAGACTAACGCAAAATCACCTTATCAGCCCTTCCTGGCCCCAGGGTTCAATGTACCTCCTTGCCCTGTAGTCTCCCAGTATTTTACATATATGTTTGTCTTTGCACCTTAGTAAATGGCCAAATTTTGTTCATAAATCTGAATCACTCCTGAGAGACTTAAACCCTTTAAGACTAGGAAATTCTAGTTTGTCAGCATCCAGGTTTGCATCTAACATACTAAAAGGCTTCAATAAATGTTGTTGAAAGAAAAGAGTTGATTAGGTTTGGCTCTGTGTCCCCACAAATCTCTTGTTGAATTGTAATCCCCAATGTTGGGGAAGAGACCTGGTGGGAGGTGATTGGATCATGGGGGCGGATTTTCCCTTTTCTTTTCTCATGATAGTGAGTGAGTTCTCTTGAGATCTGGTTGTTTGAAAGTGGGTAGCACTTCCCCCTTTGCTCTCTTTCTTCCTCCTTCTCTCACTATGTAAGACATGCTTGTTTCCCCTTTGCCTTCCACCATGATTGTAAATTGTAAATTTCCTGAGGCCTCCCCAGAAGCAGATGCCTGTGCAGCCTGAAGAACCATGAGTCTCTTGAACCTCTTTTCTTTATAAATTACCCAGTCTCAGGTATGTCTTTATAGCAGTGTGAGAATGGACAGGAGTGAATGCATACAGGCTAAAGACTGAGATTAGGGATTAGGATTTTAGAGAAACTGTATGAGGTAATGAGTTTTCATGATGTAAAATAATTTTTAAAAACTTAGAGACTGTGTAGTAGAAATCTTTTGGGAATTTGTGTAGGTCATAAACTATACTCTCCCTTTAAGATCTGCCCAGAAGAATGCAAACATCCATCACTGCTGTGTCCCCGGCATCCAGTCTAGTAGACACCTAATGCATATTTTTTGAAAGATTGGATCTGTGGATGATCCTCTGGAAAGCCTTGATTATGACATGTTACCATGCCCACTGTGGCTAAAATGGATTAGATCAGGATAGTACACATGACCCAAACTGAGCCAATGAGATTCTCTTCTGAGAACTTAAATTGGCATTGAAAGACAGTTAGTTGGAGTCTGAGTGTTCTTGAAATGATAACATTTAAGTGGATGATCTTTAAGGTTAGATGCCACATGAAGAAGCAGAAAAAGCCATTCAATGGGTATGCAATTTATGCACACATGCAGATGTGCATGCATGCACACATGCCCACACACACACACAGCCTTTTAAAATTTTGTTTTACCTCCTTTCTCGTTCTTGTTCCTGTTGCCTCCCTGAGGTCCAACTTAATTCCTCCCCTTGGTTCTATGAGACACCCTGCAAATACCCCTTCTGCCTAAACCAGCTCAGTTGATTTTTGCTGCATGCAACCTTGCTGCATGCAACCAAAAACTATTAACAAATATACTGTCACCATAATTCATTTTCCTTCCTTAGACATTTCAACATTTGTAAGATTTAAAAATCACCCCCAGTAAATACTTGTGTTAATCTGAATTGATTTCTATTTCCTTGGACTTCAGCTATTTTGAAATGCCTACTCGGCCCCCTTCCATCTTTTGAAAAGCAAAGCGAAACAGAAAGAACCACAAGCCACCAGCTGATGTGCACTCTTAAGGTCTGTGTGTAAATTTTGCCTTTGAAACACTTGGAATCTTCCTGGGGAACCATTTCCCAGCAGGGGAAGAAAAGCTAACAAGTTTCAGAAGTAAACTGGAAATATTACTTATTGCTATGGAAAAGTGCAGTTTTGTGGTAACCAAAGAAGTAAAAACAAATGAGTTATCTTTAATGACAGGATATATAGTAGTCAAGAATGGGGACCTGGGACCAGATGACCTGTTTATATATTACAATCCCCCAACTGGAGGGTACACATTGTAAAACTAGTGTTTGGGTCTTCTCTTTGCCCCCACTTTGCTCTCAGAGGAGGGTATCACTTTAGAAGGTATTCCTTAGATGTTTGTTGAACAAAGACTGAATGATGAAAGAAAGGATAGTGATGAATTTTGGAGATCAGACTCAGGGAAACTGCCTGGTTCCAGCACTCCTATCTGTGTGACCTTGGCTGTGTTACTTAACTCGTCCTTGTCTTGGTTTCTATAACTCTAAAATGAGGATGGTAGTAGAGCTTTTTTTTATAGTGCTGGTGTGAGTATTAAATGAGTTAAGTTATGCAAAACATAGAATTCAATGCCTGCAAAGGAGAAGGCAGGCAGTAAACGTTTTAAAATCATTATGTTAAGAGAATAGCTTTTCACTGTTGTATTTCCTCTCCTTTTAAATTTTATAAAAATGTTGGAAGGAAGAGAATTAGGGACATTAAATTTGGCTGGTAAAATAAAGATATTAAAGAAATATATCCCTGTGTAAGGTACAGTAAAAATGTATTTACTTGTTCCCCAAAAAATGAAAATTTAAGGGAGAATATCAATATAAACATGATGTGCAACACAAAATTTTAGACCTTAAAAAAATCTAAACTTTAAAAGCTCATGGGATGGGCCACATGAGAGGTAAGTTTGGGTACAGATATTAGATCCTCCATTTTACAGCCAGAAAACTTGATGGGTTTCTTTGGCTCAAGGGGATCAGCCCAGGTTGGACTCATCCTGGTAGTTGTAGTGGGAGATATTGTTCTGGTGTCAAATCAACCAAGGTCCTCTCCTCATGCTTCACTCTTGCCATGCATGGTGCAAATCTAAGGATCACTCCCTACCTTCCCCATGAGTCCCTGAATAATGTGCCAGGAAGTACTGCTTTTTGTGATCCTCCTCCTCCTCCTAATCAAACAATTGAATTATTCCATCTTGAATTGATTCTTCATCTTAAATTACTTTCAGTACTTTTTGCTGCAGATATTTATGTATTTGTGGCTCTTGGGCAGCTTGTCTCAGTGTAAATGGGCTCCTTTATCTCTGTTAGGGTTGCCCTTTACTCCGTATGTCATCTTTTGAATGTCTTTCTGAGGATTTGACTGGGAATGCTCGTTCTGTTGGCACCAACACATGGTTATATGATGACAAGGAGCCAGGGCTGACTGGTAAGATGATTATAATGACTGTTACTGTCTAGTCTGGGAAGGCTGGCTCATCGGGACAGTGTGCTGATAAAAGTAAGATTGTAGGTTTAGAACCCACGTCAGCCAGATTACTCAACTCTGTTCTACTTGTTCTTTTCCAAACTTTGGCCTTCCCAATGCCAATTATGAGTTTTTTTATTTTGTTTTGGTTTTTGTTTTTTAGATAACAATAGGTTAGGTGGGAGAGTGTGGATGAATCAGGGACAATCTTTCCATCTGCTGCACAAATAAACCAGACATGCTAGCACCATATTCCCATGCACAGGGTACCACATTGTGACAACACAGGATTAGTTCACTGTGGATGGTAAAGGTAGTAAAGTAGTAAAGATACTCTATCGCATCCTCCTTCTATGTGGGACTGCCAAGAGCTACAATTCCAGACTCTCTTGCAGCTACAGTCCAGGTATGCCTTATGTTCCACTAATCAGATGCACTCATGAGAAATTTAGAAGGCAGGAGTGAGGTAATGCTGGCTTTTGCTCTTTGCCATAGTTGGCAAAACTAGTTGTGGACACATTGGTGTTTCATGTTTCTGGATTACTGAAGATCCCAGCATGCAGGTTGACAGGCAGGACACAGGACATTCCTTTTGTTTTGTTTTCTTTTCATTTTGGTGCAGACGTAGCATGAATGCTGCAGCCCCTGGAGCCAACAGTTCCAGAGGTGACTTCTTGATCTCCATCTTCCTGATTAAGAAAGAAGAGGCAGTTTGCTACTGGACTAGCTCTGCAGTGCATCCCAGAGATGGCTCCTGTTTTGTTTTGTTTTTTTGTTTTTTTTCTTTTCTTTTGTTTTGTTTTGTTTTGTTTTGTTTTTGAGACAGAGCTCCCTCTGTTGCCCAGGTTGGAGTGCAGTGGCATGATCTCGGTTCACTGCAACCTCTGCCTCCTGGGTTCAAGCAGTTCTCCTGCCTCAGCCTCTCGAGTAGCTGGGATTACAGGCACCCACCACCATGCCCTGCTAATTTTTGTATTTTTAGTAGAGATGGGGTTTCACCATGTTAGCCAGGCTGGTTTCCAACTCCTGGCCTCAAATGATCCACCCACTTCGGCCTCCCAAAGTGCTAGAATTACAGGCATGAGCCACTGCGCCTGGCCCCAAAGCCTGCTCTTGAAGTACAAGGACCCTGCTTGTGCTCCATGGACGCAATGTAGGCAGAAGTTACCAGCACACAATAGTTTCCCAAGCAGTTGCTCTACATACAAATGTTAGTAAATGCTTAACTAATTCAATATATGTTTATGGGACTCCTAATGCTGAGAGGCTGCTTAGCTGGTTCTGGAATCCATTTTATCATGTATTCATTCACTCTTTGACTTCAACTTTGGCTTCCTCATTTGTAAAATGAGGAACAATAATTTCACCCACCTTATAGGATTGTATGAAGAGGTAAAGGAAATGATACATGCAGAGGACCAGCTATGTTCCCTAGCTTGGAGGAAGTGCTCAATAATGTTACTTATTGATATGGTATTTATTTTGTGTTAGGTGCTAGAACACAAAAATAAACACAGCAGACTTGGTCTCTGACCTGGCGGAGCTTGCAGTGGATAGAGGGAAGGTAGACGTTCAAGTAAGGCTAAAAGTGCAATAATTACCCTGATAGAGGTGTACATGATATTGGGGGGTACACAGTAAGGACATCAAAACCAGTCTAGAGAAGAGATGGTGGGAGAAGGAGGGGCAGAAAGGTGGGGTCTGATATAGTTTTCTGAAAAAGAGCTACCTTGCTTAGAGCTTTTGCCAATGGCCAAATAGCCCAGTGGCCAATTTATCAAAGTTTATAAGTTTACCAAACACTTATTTTAAGAATATATTTTAGGGAAAGAAAAATAACTTTCTTTTTTCAACCCTCATAAATTCTTAGTGGGAATGGACCCTTGTAACATAAGACAGAATAACAAGAGGAAAACAGAAGTTTAACATTCATATTTCGTATATGCAAGGAAGACATTCAGAGAATGAGTACTTCTCAAAGACGCTTTGAGTTTCAGCTTATGTTGCATCTTCAACAAAGAATAAAGATTTTCAGAGAAGTGACAAGACAAAGGAAAAGAACTTTGAGTCTCTAGGGACAGCAGCTTGTGGCTAGACAAATAACTGGCAGATAAAGGCTACTTAGGAAAGTTTGTTGGTATAGATTCCTCTGGTACCATCTTCAGGCTGATAAGGGTCTAGAGTCATCTTTAGTGGTTAACATTTGTTCTTCCTGGTAGAAAGGGGACAAGATACTTTTGTCTTTATAAATATATGTCTTTCTTTTAGGCAAATAAAATAACTTTCCTGCATCTGCTTCTTCTTGATTGCCTTCACTCAACAATCTTGTATATTTTGGGGTGGCATTTTCCTGTCTCCTAGAAAATTCTCCTTGAATCTTAGTTAACTGATGTATTTTCCATAGACACAATAACTTGTTAAAAGTTCTTAGTTTTTGGGCAGTTTCAACTTCATTAAGATATTTTTTATTAATGTTCTTATTTGTGAAAAACATGTTAATGAAGTTATTTATTAAATATATTAATTACAAGGATTTTATATTTTGAATTTATTGAATATATTCTTAAGTATATTCTAAAGCATAATTATTCTATATTTTTACTTACTATGGTTAAGAAGACTATAATTCCAAGAATACAGCATTTATTTTCATTGACCATATTAAAGAACACTATTCCTTAAAGGGAGATTTTAGCCAATGAGTAATTTTGACAAATTCAATCAATTGGTTATTTGGCAAATTAAAAATTTTGTGAATTGATCCTTCAATTAATTGGCTTTAAACAAACTGGTCATCTGGTATATGGTGTATTTGGCTAATTGGACATGACTTCTTTCAAATTCTATTCATGAGTGGTCACTATGCATCTGTTCTTCAATTTATGTATAGACAGTAAAACATGTACTTGTGTTGCCTCCTTGTCTCCCAGTAATAAACTCACAGGATAGTATACAGAATAGATAATTGGAAGAGAGAATTAGCCAATGAAAATGAAAGTGTGGCAAAGACATGAAACATGATGACATTGGAAATGAAATTGGAATCAAACATAAAAGGAGTTAACAGCAGAAATAGCTGACTGTGGGGACACCGATGCTTCTACCATTAGAGAGCCTGCAGACCTGCAACTAGAGGAATTTAGTGAAGGGAAACTTATGGACATAAATGAGGAATGTGGTTGAGACAAGAAGAATGAAGATGTCCCAGAGGAAGAAATGCCAACAAAACAAAACAAGAAAACTTCACACTAAAGGAATTCCCAGAGAAAATTCATGATGTTGAAGATACAAAGGACAAAATGTTAAAAGCAGATTCAAAGTTAGAAAAGAATATGACAATATTCCCAGGCAAGGTACTTTTATTGTAGGTTACATAATGGTGTTTTACAAATAAACAAAACACTTTGATTTTCTATGTTTTAAATTACAGTGTACTAATATTAGCTTTAGTATTTTTCATTTCCTTATGCATTTGTAACTGACATTAAAAGAGTTTTAAAGATTTTTAATTTGTATTTATATACATTTAAGGAGTACAAGTACAACTTTGTTACTTGAATATATCCTGTTGTGGTGAAGTCTAGGCTTTTAGTGTAGCCATCATCCAAATAATGTACATTGTTTCCATTAATTTCTCAAAAATCAGTAGTATTCCTATACGACAACATCCAAGCTGAGAGCCAAATCAGGAACACAATCCCATTCACAATTGCCACAAAAAGAATAAAATACCTAGCAGTACAGTTAACCAGGGAGTTGAAAGATCTCTACAATGAAAATTACAAAACACTGTTCAAAGAAATCAGAGATGACAGAAACAAATGGAAAAACATTCCATGCTTGTGAATAGGAAGAATCAATATTGTGAAAATGGCCATACTACTGGAAGAAATGGCAGATTCAATACTATTCTTATAAACTACCATTGACATTCTTCACAGATCTAGAAAAAAAACTTTTAAAATTCATATGGAACCAAAAAAGAGCCCAAATAGCCAAGGTGACCCTAAGTGAAAAGAATAAAGCTGGAGGCATCATGTTACCTGACTTTAAGCTACACTACAGGGCTACAGTAATAAAAACAGCATGGTACTAGTACAAAAACAGACACATAGACCAATGGAACAGAATAGATAGCTCAGAAATAATGCCACACACCCACAACCATCTGATCTTCAACAAAGCTAACAAAAAACGAGCAATGGGGACAGAACTCCCTATTCAATAAAGGTGCTGAGTTAACTGGATAGCCATATGCAGAAGATTGAAATTGAACTCCTTTCTTACACCATATAAAGAAATCACCTTAAGATTGATTAAAGGCTTACATATAAAACTCCAAACTATAAAAACCCTGGAAGATAACTTGGGCCATTGTGGACATAGGAACTGGCAAAGATTTCGTGATGAAGACACCAAAAGCAATTGCGACAAAAGCAAAAAGTGACAAATGGTATCTAATTGAACTAAAGAGCTTCTGCACAGCCAAAGAAACTATCAACAGAGTAAGCAGAAAACCTACAGAATGGGAGAAAATATTTGCAAACTATGCATCTGACAAAGGTCTAATATCCAGAATCTATAAGGAACTTAAATTTATAAGTAAAAACCAAACAACCCCATTAAAAAGTGGGCAAGGACATGAACAGACAGTTTTCAAAAGAAGACATACATGCAACCAACAAGCATATGAAAAAATGCTCAGCATCACTAATTATTAGAGAAATACAAATCAAAACCACTATGAAATATCATCTTACACCAGTCAGAAGGACCATAATTAAAAAGTCAAAAAAAAAAAACCAAAAAAAACAAAAAAAACATGCTGGTGAGGTTGCAGAGAAAAGGAAATGCTTATACACTGTTGGTGGGAGTGTAAATTAGTTCAACCATTGTGGAAAGCAGTGTGACCTAGCAATCTCATTACTGGGTATATTCCCAAAGGCACATAAATTTTTCTACCATAAAGACACATGCACACTCATGTTCATTGTAGCAATATTCACAATAGCAAAGACATGGAATCAACCTAAATGCCCATCAACAGTAGACTGGATAAGAAAATGTGGTACATATACACCATGGAATACTATGCAGCCATAAAAAAGAATGAGATCATGTCCTTTGCAGGAACATGGATGGAGCTGGAGGCTATTATCCTGAACAAACTAATGCAGGAACAGAAAAACAAATACCTAATGTTCTCACTTATAAGTGGGAGCTAAATAATGAGAACCAATGGACACAAAGAGGAAAACAACAGACACTGGGGCCCACTTGAGGGAGGAGGGTGGGAAGAGGGAAAGGATCAGGAAAAATAACTATTGCCTACTATGCTTAGTATTTAGGTGATGAAATTATCTGTTCACCAAACTCCTGTGACATCAGTTTACCTATATATTAATAACAAACCAGCACATGCACTCCTGAATCTAAAATAGAAGTTTATTTAAAAAGTAATTTCTCATCCCTTACTCCACTCCCACTCTCCCAACCTTCCAAGTCTCCAATGTCTATCATTCCATACTCTGTCCATGTGCACACATTACTTAGCTCCCACTTATAAGTTAGAACATGCAGTATTTGTCTTTCTGTTTCTGAGTTGTTTCGCTTAAGATAATGGCCTCCAGTTTCATCCATGTTGCTGCAAAAAACATGGTTGCATTCTTTTTATGGCTGACTAGTATTGCATTGTATGTGTATATCACATTTTCTTTATTCAATCACCTGTTGGATACTTAGGTTGCTTCCATATCTTTTCTATTGTGAATAGTGCTGCAATAAACATACCCATGCAAAATCACTATATTTTGATATAATGATTTCTTTTCCTTTGGGTAGATACTCAGTAGTGGGATTGGTGGATAAAATGGTAGTTCTATTTTTAGTCATCTGAGAAATCTTCATGCTGTTTTCCATAGAGGTTGTACTAATTTACATTTCCACCAGAGTGTATAACAGTTCCATTTTCTCTGCATCCTTATCAACATCTATTATTTTTTGACTTTTTAGGAATAGCCATTTTGACTGGTGTAAGATGATATCTCATTGTGGTTTTGTCATTTCTCTCATGATTAGTGATGTTGAGCATTTTTTCATCTGCTTGTTGGCCATTTGTATTTCTTCTTTTGAAATATGTCTATTCATGTCCTTTGCCTACTTTAATGGGGTTATTTGGGGCTTTTTATAATTGTTGAGTTCCTTGTAAATTTTGGATATTAGTTTCCTGTCGGATGCATAACTGCAGATATTTTTCCCATTCTGCAGGTTGTCTTTTCACTCTGTTCATTTTTTTTTTTTTTTTGCTGTGTGGAAGCTTTTTATTTAAATTAATCTCATTTGTCTATTTTTGGTTTTGTTGCTTGTGCTTTTGAGGTCTTAGTCATCAGTTCTTTCCCTAGACCAATGTCCAGGGGAGTTTTCCCTAGGTTTTCTTTTAGCATTTTTTAAATAGTTTCAGATCTTACATTTAAGCCTTTAATCCACCTTGAGTTGGTTTTTGTATGTGGTAAGAGATAGGTGTCCAGTTTTGTTTTTCTGCATATGGCAATTCAATTTTCCCAGCACCATTTTTTGAAAAGGGTGTCCTTTACCTTGTGTATATTTTTGTTGACTTTGTCAAAGATCAGTTGACTGTAGATATGTAGCTTTATTTCTGAGTCTTCAATATTTTGATGTAAAGTTTATAATTTCCAGCATAATCATAATTTTCCCTGTTGATTGTTAAGATCACTTTGCACAGTTTCAGCTTGCAAGGTCACTTTTACAGTCTTGAACTACTTTGCAAAGGATGACTTCCTGCACTTAAAATTAGGCAGAAGAGGAATAAAACCTAGGTCTGTTGTTTTTCTTGCATTCTGTTTGATGTTCCCACTTCAGGATATACATAAAATTCAAGTATTTTACATTATAAGTTCTGACTTCTGGGAAATTGCAGTGCAGTGAAACAGATGCCATTTCTCTCCTCTCTCTGGCAGTTAATTCAAATAAAACAGGTGATGAGGAACAGAGTATTGTACTTATGAAAGATGAGAGAGAACTTTGATGGCATCTGGAAGAATGTTATCTAATGCTAATGCTGATTTTCTTATGTGCTTCATGATTTCCCGTTGGTGGAGCAGAGCAGTACTCTTAATACCGTCAAGAACAATTTTCTCCTTGAGTAATCTTGTCTAAAAGTGTTCTCCCTGATTAGTTATTTTTCATCATTATTAGAATTTAAGTACTGTACTTAAGCCAGACTTCTACAATCTGGGATGTAACCTTTCGTTGTCATTGTAAAAAGATAAACAGACACAAAACTCTTATACACCTGATTAAATGAAAGGAAACCAAGAATAAGAGATATTTATACAAAGATATTAATATGGATATTTGCAAGCATGCTGCATAACCCACCAAGCTGGTTCTACAATAGAATGCAGTAAAATGTTCTATATTTTATGACAATGTCTCTATTAACTAAATGAAATTATTTCTATTAACTATTTGAGAGTATGTTGGTTAGCTATAAAATTGCACTAGTAGTTCTCAGGGATTTTTCTCTCTAAATGTCCCCAAAGTTGGGGCACTGTTGTATCAGTAACAAGGCTCCCAACATCAGTGTGGCTTTCACTTGAAGAGGGCAACAAAAATCTCTGAAGGAGATCATGGTTTGAACCGCTGTCCAGGTGCGTTTGACAAGGTGACCCTCCTAATGAGTTGTCCCCCCCTCCCCTCACCACACATATGCTATAGTTGGGTCACTGATCTGGAGCATGCAAGAGTTGATAAAATTCCAGCATCCTTCAAATTTGAAGACTTGGAGTCCATGTTGCAGCTTACCTCTGCTTAACCTCTAATGTGCATTTAACCTTGAACTCTGTATTTCCTCCTCTGAAATGCCTCTGCCCTGGGTTTTCTAATAGATTAAATA
Source organism: Mandrillus leucophaeus (assembly GCF_000951045.1). Classification (NCBI taxonomy): domain Eukaryota; kingdom Metazoa; phylum Chordata; class Mammalia; order Primates; family Cercopithecidae; genus Mandrillus; species Mandrillus leucophaeus. The sequence continues at coordinate 554,681 of NW_012108441.1, read as the reverse complement.
AAATAATTCACACGCATATGCTTTTAGTTGTTAATTGGAGATATGTTTTGTGTGAGATATATCCTTCTACCAAAATGTCTACCTGTCTAAAACTTTCCATTAGGATTTGCAAGATTGTGTTAAACTATCGATTAACTGTCTTATGTTAAGCACAAACCCCCTAGAAGATTGCATTCATCCTCAAAGTAAATTTATTTTTAATATTATTTAACAATGTCCTGAAGAAGTGGGACAGATAAAAGGTCAATTTAGTGTTGGAGAAGGAAATAATACGTCTAAAAGATAAGGGTATGTTGCAGGAAAATTTTCCCTGAGCCGACGTCATTAATTTGCACCCTATGTCACTTTCCTCTGCACATCCAAATGGTTCATCTGAACTAAGCACTTTAAGACTTGGCTCTTACAAATCCAGTAAATAATACTATTCATTGGTATGGGAACAAATTACAGAAGCAGAGTTGATATGATGAGCCAGCTGTGGCGTCTCCTACTCCTGATCCCTGAGTGGACATGTAACATTGTATCTGTATAATGTAGATGATACCAGTTAGGAGATAATTCCCCATGACTACTTTCATGTTTCTACATGGTTCAGGTTTTCTAAGCAAAGGCCTTGGAAACTAGAGCTAGTGTTTCCCTAAAGTTAGAGTCATTGGCTTACTGTCAAGGTGGTGAAGCTAAAGACCTTCCCCTCCCCTATAATGGGTGAGATTGCTTAATGAGTCATCTTTCTCTCTTTTGGGAGGGGAGGATGGGCAGAAGTGCCAGCAGGAGATAGATACCAGCTTCAGGTCTCCTAATTGTTGGGTTACAGGTAACATGTGGTGTTCATTCCATTGCCCCGTGGGGATTAGGGTTTGGGGAATTGGTGCCAAGCTTGCTCTGGCTGTTTTTGTCCGAGTTAATAGATTGTCTGTTCTCTAATCCAGAAAGCCTCTTGCCTCCCATCAGAACAAGTCAGATAAGATCTCAGAGTCTTCCATTTCTGACTTAATATGTACTGAATGGAGTCGTCATGGATGTTTGATCATATAGGCATGGAGGAGTTAAAAGTTTTAGTTTGCTATTACCTTTCCCAATGATAAACTAATAGTAGCTAACCGTTGTTAAGTTTTATTATGGGGCAGATATCATGTTAAGTATTTTCCGTGCACTTTCTTATTTAATTCTCAAAACAACATTAGGGGGCAAGTAAACCACTATGCAGATTTTTTTTTTTTTTTTTTTTTTTTAAGATGAGGACACTAAGGCTCAGAGAGTTGAATTTACTTGTTCAGAGCCACAAGAGCTTGTCAGTGGCAAAGCAGGAATTCAACTCAGTCCCTGAGAAAGCAGCATCTAAATCCTTAACCACTTATACTTTCATGCTCGTGGGATGTAATCTCTGATTTTCCCAAAGATTTGTAGAACATGACCCTGTAAACATAAGGTTACAAAAGAACCATTCCAGTCATTTGATGCTACCTTATTTAATAATTTATTTGCTCTTGTGCACATGGGTATTTCCTTACCTAGAGTCTAATCTATGAAGTTAATGGGGGTGAAACTACATCAGAATTGCCATCTGCCAGCCTCCCTACTGCAGTATGACATTAACATGGTAATGGCTGATTCCCAAAAGGGAGTCTGTTAAAAATTCTCCAGGGCCTTTGCAAAGTCACCAGCACTCCTGACTGACCATTGTGATCTCGGAAATTTACTTATTCCAACAAAATATTATAATAAGCCTTCTACATGTGAGGATTAGGAAAAACTGTTTCAAATGGCTTAGTTAAAAGCTGAGAGGGAGAGAGAAAGGGAGAAAAAGAGGGATAAGGAAAGAAAACAAAAGAAAAAGAACATGGCAGGGAGTGGGAGGGAGTAGCAATAAAGGAAAGAGGGGGAGGAAGCTGATGGAGCAAGGCAACAGGGCTGGTCAAAGTTGGTATTGATTGAGGATTTAAGGAAATGGACCAGGGGACAGCAAATTAGAAATACATAATGCATAGAGAATGCACTTTCTGGACCAGTCCTGGATCTAAGATCCCACAGAAAGCTTAGAATCCACAAGTTTACTTTTAGTGCTACAAAAGTTTTCATGAAAGTCTGCAGAAAGGCCTGGGAAATTTTGTTTTAGGATCACATCTACCCTAAAGAAATCAGCAAGGTGTTTTCCAGAGCACTAAGTAGGACTTCTAGACTCCTAATTTTCCAGATTATTCTTCTGTCAAATAACAGCCAATATAAAGAGAAAATTAGAGGGGAAAAGACCACTATTAGGGAAAGAAAAGTAGGTAGAAAGTTCTTGAAAAATAGCCAAAGCAAAGAAAGACACCGTGAGTGATTGGGAGTTATAGGGAACTGATGGCTTTTAAAATTTGAGATTAAAAAAAAAAAATACTACCTGAAAAAGAAAGTAGCTCCTCCTCCTCCTCCTTCCCTCCTCCTCCTCCTCCCTCTCCCTCTCCCTCTCCTTCTCTTTCTCCTTCTTCTTTTCTTCTTTCTCTCTTCTTCTCCTTCTCCTTCTCCCTCTCCTTCCTTTCTTTCTTCTTCCTCCTTCTTTTTTGCATTTCCATATTGCCTTGGAGATCAGGAACAGTAGGGAGCTGCTAGACCAAGTTCTCTATCGCTCTGAGACCTTACAAGTTTTGAGGGAATCCGCTCTGTCAAATAGCTCACCTGAATTGCAAACAAGAGATTTTGCAGATAATTATAGACATCTAAAACTCCAGGTTGTATTTACATGGGATCTTTGTTTTAAAAAACATTAATTTGCATGTGTAACAAAATAGAACAAGGCTATGTTGGTGTTTGCTACACACGTCTCCAATACATCATCACAGTTTCCAAACTGTAAAGGTACAGATGGGTAACTTCCTACTCTTGTCCAAAAGGAGAAGTATGAGACATCCCAATTTATATTTCTAGGGCTTTCAGTGAGAAATGCTAGGTCACATCAGATTTCTTCAATGTATTCATTTCCTACTGCAGCTGTAACAAAATACCACAAACTTAGTGGCTTAATGTAATACAAATTTATCTTATAGTTCTGAAGGTCAGAAGTCTAAAATAGATCCACAGGGCTGCATTTCTTCTAAAAGTTCTAGGGGATAATTTGTTTCTTTGCCTTTTCCAGCTTCTGGAGATTGCCCACATTCCTTGGCTCATAGCCCCTTCCTTCATCTTCAAAGCCAGCAGTGTAGCAATGTCTTTCCTCTGGAACTCCGCTTGTATCATTATATTCTCTCTCTCTCTCTCTCTCTCTCTCTCTCTCTCTCTCTCTCGGCCTCTCTCCCTCTGTCTCTCTCCGTTTCCCTCTCTCCCTCTCCCTCTTTCTCTCTTTCTTCACCCCCTCTCTAATAAGAACCCCTGTGATTATATTGAACTCACTTGAATAATCCAGGATAATTCTCTCATCTCAAAACCCTTAACTCAATCACATTTGTAAAGTCTCTTTTACTATGTCAGGTAAAATAGTCACAGATTCTGGAGATTAAGGTATGAACATCTCTGCAGTCTTACATGAGGGTGACATGTTAAAATGCAAGTTATATGAATACATTTTCCATTAAAAACATATACATATTAATATAAACATCAATATTATCAATATTATTAATATTAATATTTCATATATTTGATGTAAAATATATATCCTCTTTAGCACTTATTATGCTGTTTTAATGTCATTTGAGTTTTGGTTCTCCAGCTGAAAGGCATGGAATATGTAGTCCAGAAAACAGAGATGCTGCTATATTTTTCTTATTTCTTGACTTGCAATTTATTAGCTAAGAAATTCTTCTCAGGCCACATGCCTGGATAAAAGAATAGTGGTAGGGTCCTTAGTTCTCAATATTGATCTATAGATATCTAGATATTGACATACAAATATTCAAATATTGATGTATAGATGTAGACTTTGTTCTAAATATTGACATACATCTAGATATTGACATACAGAGATTTCAATAACAATAAAAATACAACAGCTATCTATAATTGATCACCAGTTCTGCTTGGAATTGGACTGGGTATTTTTCACACATTATCTCATTTATTTTTATTATTGTTATTTTTTGAGACAGAGTCTCACTCTGTCACCCAGGCTGGAGTGCAGTGGTGGGATCTCTGCTCACTGCAACCTTTGCCTCCTGGGTTCAATCAATTCTTGTGCCTCAACCTCCTGAGTAGCTGGGATTATAGGCGTGAGCCACCACACCTGGCTAAGTTTCGTATTTTTAGCAGAGACAGAATTTCACCATGTTGGCCAGGCTGGTCTTGAACTCCTGACCACAGGTGATCTGCCCACCTTAGCCTCCCAAAGTGCTGGGATTACAGGTGTGAGCCACTGCGCCTGGCTCATTTCTTACTTACCAGAATTATCTGAGACCTGTATACCTGCCTTGATTTTTACATATGGGGCAACTGAGGATAAGAAAGAATAAGTAACTAGCTCAAAGTAAAAAAAATGACTGTAGTTAGTTGCAATCTCAAGAGAGGGACCTACTGTTCTTTCAGAAAGGGGAATGTGGAGACCCCCTCCCCAGTCATATACAGACACAAATTCCTGTGTTCTTTAATTTGGCTGATGAGTTTTTTAGGGCACAGGCAAGATCTCTGAATGGGAGTTAACCCGTTGCATTTTGAAAATATGAAGCATCTGGGTCAGCTACAGTGGCTCATGCCTGTGATTCCAGCACTTTGGGAGGCCAAGGCAGGCGGATCGCTCGAGCCTGGGAGTTTGAGACCAGCCTGGGCAACATGGCGAAACCCCATCTCTAAATGGGGTTTCTAAATACAAAATTAGCTGGATGTGGTGATGCATGCCTGTAGTCCCAACTATTTGGAAGGCTGAGGTGGGAGGATCACCTGAGCCTGGAAAGTTGAGGTTGCAGTGAGCCAAAATCGTACCACTGCACTCCAATCTGGGCGACAGAGCAAGACCCTGTCAAGAAGAAGAAGGAGGAGAAGGGAAGGAGAGGAGAAGGAGAAGGAGATCTGTATGAACATTAGATACTTCAAACATAGTACAACTTTGTTACTCCCCAGTCTTCCCTCCTCCCCTCTTCGTTTTATTTTAGTTTATTATTTTATTTTATTTTATTTTTGAGTTGGCTCAGTTCTTGTAGTTGAAATGGCTTGACGGTTATTACTGTTGTGTGAATTTGCTGTTTGATTTGATTGTTTCCTCAGTTAGTTCTCACAAATGATGGTAACCTCCCTTTGTTGCCTTCCTCTTTTTTTTTTTTTTTTTTTACCTATTGATAAAAAGCTCTCTCCCTGAACATCACGTCACTGGCCAAATTAAACATACTGATATGAAAGAAATAACTTGAAGGCCACACCACTTGAGTGAGAGTAAACAGTGGTGAGTGGGGGCTCCAGCCTTAGGGGCTGAGTTGATGGTCTTTGGTATTATTCAACTCAAATCCAAGGGATCATCAATAACGATGATGATAAAATAGCCTCAATAATAGGGTAGAAAAGTGATAGAGACCTTTTGGATGACTGGCTTTCAAAGCTCCAGGAAAATTAACTATTAGTCCCTAGGGGAGTGCCTCCTATGGAGAGCAATTCTGAAAGAAATTTGCAGACTTCTATTTAGACTGGCTGCCTGGGGAGGAAGGGAAGAAGCAATGAGAGGCAGGAGAGGGAAGGTGGAGAGGTGAAGTACGGGTGATACTTCAAAGGGAAATACTTAGGTTTCAAATCAACATTCCAAAGTTATCACAAACGGGTTTGTGTGTTTGCAAAAGAGTCTTCCTTCCTGGAGCTTCCTTCAAGTGCACCCTTGTTTGACCTTCTGCGTATTTGTACATTTTCTCTAATTTCATTTAAAATATAACCCAAGGTGGGTTAGGAGAGTCCACACATCATTCCCCTTTCACTTCCAGAGAGCAGCTCTTAGGCCAAGTCATCACGAGAGCTGAGGCCCTGTGATCTGTCCTATTGCCTTTGTCTGGAGATCAGGCCAAAAACTTGTAATGAATATTCAAATACTAATTTATGTTCTTGTTTATCTTGTACAAAAACACACAAAAAAGTGCATCCTTCTAGTTCTTTTCCTGACATTGTAGAGAAGTGAAAAAAACCTTGGAGTCGAAAGACGTGGGTCCAACACTTGACCTTCTACTTATTAGTCATGGGACCTCTCTGAACCTCAGTGTTCTCATTTATAAAATGGGGAAAATAATGTCTATCAGGAAGCATTATTATGAAAATCAAATGCAATTGTGCGTGTGAAGGCTCTTGACAAATTATTTAGTGCAATGCAGATATAAGTATTTATTGTTGCATCAGACAGGAACCAGACAGTTTTGGAGACTTACAAAATTTAAACGAATTAGCGTGGAGAAAGTGCCTGAGATAACAAAGAACCACAAATACATAGGGAACAATAGGAAACCATAAATTGTTTTAGAGCTTTAAAGAACCTTAGGAACATCCCTCAAGTTACAGATAAGGAGTTTGAGGCACTACATTTTACCAGGTCCAACACTTCATAGGTCTAGAAGTCAGGTCTTATATTTCCCAATTCAATGCTTGTTCTGTAGTAAAACAGAGTTCCAAAGGATTAATAAAGGGCCCCTTAAGCTGTCCTCTTCAAAATGTCTACACATGGTCATATATGCAAACCCCCAAATAAACAACTGTTTGAAGTAAAACCTTGGAAAAACAAAAAAGCTAAAGGTTATACACTCAGAGTGCATTCCTAACAAATGGCAATCAATAGACTAGCTCATTAAGCAAATTTTATTTGCACTACAGCTTTAATTATGGCATGATGTTGAAATTGTATAACCTCCTATGAAGCACACAAGAAAATAATCACTAGCATTAGATAACATTCTTACAGGGGACATAGTTCTTAAAGGACTCACAAACTAAGGAGTTTGTGATGTGAGTTTGTGAGTAATGAAGAGAGAAGAGACATATATTTCAATTACACAAAGCTCTGAAGCTTGGTTCTGTATAGGTTGGATAAGGGAGGGATGCTTTCTTGAGGGCTTGTGGGAAAAGCAACATGGTGAAGATAGTATTTAAGAAGGCCGGAGGACAGACAGGGCTTTCATGATTGGAGTTGAGTGGTAGCGGTGGTCCATCTGTTCAGGGGGAAGAGTTGCCTGGCTGGGGAGGACCAGCAGAATGGCTGGGCTGGATCACTGGGTTTTTATTGGGGTGTTCTGGGAGATAAGAAAAATAAATATGATAAATCAAAGCATATTCCATAAAGCATTCCTGATGTGTGAACCACATCTAAAATAATTTCTATCATCACTATTCATATTTGCTATTATGAAATCAAAGACCTCTAGAAAATGTGTACTGTGAATGTAATGGACTGTGGCAGCCACAGATTTTGAGCACTTGGCATGTTTGCCCATCTTCCTTTTTCTGGATCCTTTATAAATCTCCTCTCTTCTGTATGATGCTAATGGGGCTCTTTGTCACTCAAAGGGGAAGTAACATACACCAAGTTTCACCAGCCATGGTACATTGCATTAGACATGGTGATTGGTTCCGAGAGGAGCATAGGGACCCCACCAGACCAATCAGAGTCATTTTCAACCAGGAGTCTTGGGAATGAGCAGCGTTTGCCCTTGAGTTTGCTAGAACAGGAGGATGTAAATCTTGATTGGCATGTGGGAGTTACAAAGACTCTCTCCTTCAACAAAATGTAGTTAGGCTCCTCTGAGCCCTCTTCTCAACTAAACCTTGACCTTGGACTTTTGTGCCTATTCTGTCCTTGCTGGGCCTGCATTGCCCAATCTTAGCAAGAATCCCTCCACCTTTGATATCTATTTATCCTTGATATCTGATCAAGTTCTTTAACCCCCACCATTGATATATAAGTTCTTGATCTGCCTTTAGCAAGAATCCTGTTAGGTTGGTTTAGCAAGTATCTTCCTACCTTTGATGTCTTTTCTAAGTAATTTTCCATTCACTCACCTCCTCACCCTGCTCCTTGGCTATAAATCTCTACTTGTACTTGTTTACTGGAGTTGAGTCCTATCTCTCTATCCTATTGCAATAGAGGTGACTGTTACTGCAATAGTCTTGAATAAAATCTTTCTTGCCATTTTAACAAGTGTAGTGATAAGTTTTTTCTTTAACAGAGTGTAGGGTCCCCTCAGTCCCCCCACTTTCTTTCTGTGTCCTGGCTGAAAATCAGACTGCCTTGACTGCTCTGTGACCCAGGCAGCTGCAGGTTTTTCCCATAGGCTTGAACTCAAACTGGGGCCTTGAAAATTCCCAGGCACAGATATAAAGGTATCTAGGTTGTTTCCCAAAACACTGAAAGAAACTGGCCCTGGGCCCTGAGCCAAATTCCTTAAACCCCAACCCCCTCACTGCCAACTTACCCATGTAGAACATCCTTTTTCTCTCGCTGTCCACCATGAGGATATGCTGCAGCACTCTGTATGCAAGTTCCCCTCATGAATGCTTTGGGTGGCTCAACCTGGCATTTAGTGCTTTTTTCTTTGGAATTCCAACCAGCCCCATCTCAGGATGGTTTGGGGGACTCCCTGTGGGAACTCCCCTGCCACTGCTTTTGGGGTGATCCAGTGCATTCAGCAGATGAAACACAGGGGCTAACAGAACTCAGCAGTGCTGAAAGATGGGGAGGCAGATAAATGACCACATTTGAGACCCTGTGCCCAAAAGCCAGATGCATCTAGGACTTTCTAGTTGTGTGAGCCACTTGTCTCCTTTTTAATTAGCCTAGATAGTATTGGGTTTCTTTCACTTGTCATTGAAAAAGTTTCAATAAATATAACAAATTTTCGTTACTCCAGGGAACTAGACACAGAGAATTGGCCAAGGTAGTATTCAAGACAGAAATCCAAGAATGTCCAGATTTCCTCAGGCTCTCCTCCAATGGCAATGGGAATAACAGTTGGTATTTCTTATGAACATTTTGTTCTTTCAAAAAATTAACATTTTAAAAACATTTGTTGGAAGACAGATACTGAGCTGCATGGTTTTACATAGGCCACTTTATTTAATCCTGCCTTTTACAGAAGTCCTTATTTTACCTAACACGTAAATAAGGCACTAAAGTCCAATGTGCTTTAATGAACATTGGACTGTCTGCCTTCAAATTCAAACCATAGTTTCTTTCCTCCACACTTCTCTAAATATCCTTTGACAAGGAATTTTTTTACTTTGTTTCTTTTTTCCCTTTGTTAAAAATTGGGGTGGAAATTTACAATTGTAGCCATTCTACATTGATTCTTGATTAGTTTCTTCAAACTCAAGCAAATATGATAGAAAAGAATGAAACAATCTTAAATTTATCATACTTAATTTCTGTCCTTCCTTTAGTAACAATAAAATGTATACCTAATAAAGTGAAAGGAGGCCTTAATGGGCAGAGACATTGCACTCTCCCTGGAAAGCTCTATGATGTTCCCAGGATTTTACTGCTTGATTGCATTGAAGTGAGAGCCCAAAGTGTAGACATTTGCACAGCACAGGGACAACATTCCACAGCCCCCTTGTGAAAGCACTTTTACTAACTTTCAAACTGGACAAGCAAAGTTTCTGTTTTATGAGGGTTTTCTTTAGCCAAAAAATATTTTGACCCATCTGGAAAGGAGACAATAGCTATTGTGAATCTCTTTGAATCTCAAAGGCATAATTTTCACAGTTGGATACCAAAATTATGTTCCCAATCTTAAATCTGAATAAAGTTACTTACTTTTTAAATTTTTTTATTTTAATTAATTGATTAATTAATATTTTTGAGAAAGTGTCTTACTGTGTTGCCCAGGCTAGTCTCAAACTCCTGGGCTCAAGTGATCCTCCTGCCTCAGTCTTCTGAGTAGCTGGGACTACAGGCACAGGCCACCATGCCCAGCACTTACTTTTAATCTATCTGTGTTTTAAAAAGGATGTGTATCTAATTCATTTTTTTGAACCAATGTATCTTTAAAAATAATTTTCATATGTTTCCTCTAGAAGAAAAAATCAAGATTCGTATTTGTTACCTTATAAGAAAGCCATGCTGTTCATAAGTAATGTCTACACAAAAAGCACTATCTGGCATTGTTATTAGCATTGCCAGATAGTTTGTTTCATTTGGTACTGTGAGTGACACATTGTTTAGATGGTTGCATAGCTTGTTAAACTTCTGACCAGGTCTTCCAGTTCATTCTAGAAGGGTCAAACACAGCATTTTGCATAGTGCCCTGCATATCTTATACACTCAATAAATGAACCATTATAATCCAGTCTATTGTGGCTTTGGATGTCTTACTTTCAGTTGGAGCAGGAAACAAGATAGAGAAAAGGTGAATGACAAAGAGATACATCAGAGAGACTTACACTGTGATTATAGTCTTACAATATAAGGTACATAGTATCACAAAAATCTGGCAACATTAACTCATCTGTGGCATTGAGTGGGTTGTTATTTACAATTGTTTCTCTTTTCTTGAAAAACAAAGCAATACAAATCAAAACAATCCTGCCCATTGCAGGCTTTTGCAAACATGAATATTTTCCAGTAATAATATAGTGTTAAAGTTTCAAATCATGGAAATATAATATTCAAAATGGTTTACATCTCTCTTTTCCCCATCCATCCCCTCTACCCACATTTCATCCTTTACAAAATTAAAAAAAACATAAAAGCATATGTCAAGCATGTTTCATATGTGCCAATTTTAGGGACAAACCCAGGATCCATTAATCACTTCAATACGCAGTTCCAACATGAAACAAGAACCAAATTCCATCTCTCCCTTTTAAAAATAGACAATTTTAGAGCAGTTTTAGTTTCACAGTGGAAATTGAGCAGAAGATACAGAGAGTTCCCACATACCTTTTGCCGCCATACATGTACAGCTTCCCCAGCTAGCAACATCCCCCACCAGAGTGGAACATTTGTTACAATGGATAAATCTACACTGACACAGCATTATCACCTAAAGTCCATATATAGTTTACATTAGGGTTCATTCTTTGTGTTGTATAGTCTATGGATTTTGACAAATGTATAATGACATGTATCCATGATTATAGTATCATACAGAATAGTTTCACTGCCCTAAAAATCCTCTGTGCTCTGCATATTCATTTTCTCTCTCCTGCCCCTGGCTGATTTTTGGCTGTTTTTTTTTTTTTTTTTTTTTACTGTCCCCATAGTTTTGCCTTTTCCACAGTGTCATACAGTTGGAGCAAATTCCCCTTTAAAGTAACTCAGACCATCAATATTAAATACAATTGTTTATGAATATCTACAAAACCAAAAATCCTTTATGTTTATCTGCTCCCTAATGTTATAATCATATACTGGATAGGTCAACCACTTTGGGGGAGTTAAATCTTGAATTCCCATTTCTGCTTCCAAAGTTGAGACATAATTAGTTTAGAAATGAATTCCTAGGTCAGGAATGTAAGATTTTTTTAATAAGAGAAAAATCAATTAATGTTGTTAATTAGAAGAAATATCATGTAATCATGTCAATAGATGCCTAAAAGGTATTTAGTAAAATTCAATATTCATGATTTTTAAATCTTGATAAACAAGGAATAGAAAAAAACTTCTTTAATGTTTCATGAAGAATATTTACAAAGAAATTACAGCGAATTTCACACTTAATGAAGACATATTAAATGTATTCCTTTAAAAATCACGTGTAAGAGAAGAATTACTGTCAGTAGTTCTATTCATCATTATATTATTATAGGAATTGGAAAGAAAGAAAAAAGAACTCTCATTATTCATAGATAATATGATTATCTATGTAGAAAACTCCAGATCATTTGCAGATAAAGTTTTACAATTGCTAATACAAAATAAGCACACAAAATTAACTGTGTTTCTTTTTACCAGTAACACACAGAAGATAGAAGAAAAGGAAAAATTATAATAGCATCATAATTTTTAAAGTATTTAGGAATGATTTCCACAGAGCTTTATGGAAATAATTACAAAGCTTTACTGAATATCATTAAAGAAGATTAATAAAATGGAGTATCACACAATATCCATAGATGTGAACACTTAATTATCTCTTGCTGCATAACCAATTACCCTAAACTTAGTGTTTAAAACAACAAACATTTATTAACTCACAGTTTCTGCAGGTCAAGTATTCAGAGAATCTTAGTTATATGGTTCTGTTCATGGTCTTTTGTGAGGTTGCAATCAAGATGTCAGCTGAGGATGTAGTGACCTGAAAGCTTGACTGGGGCTAGTGGATCTACTTCCAAGCTCACTTACACTGCTGTCTGCAAGAGACTTCAGTTCCTGACTGGCTGTTGGCTGGAGGCATCAGTTCCTCAAAACATAGGTCTTTCCATATGGCAACTTGATAGTTGGCTTCCTCCAGAATCAATGATCCAAAAGAGAAAGTCTCAAAGTCATACATCATCATTTATGCTTTTTCTAACTGTTAGAAACAAGTCACTAAGTCAAGCTCACACTCAAGGGGAGGAGAATTAGTCTCCACCCTTTAAAGGAAATGTCAAAGAGTTTTTGGACATATTTTAAACTACCACAACACCCAATATTATAAAGATATCAGTTGTCTACCAATTTATCCATAGATTCAATGCACTCCCAGTAAAAAGCTTAATGGATATAGTCTAAAACTTAACAAACTGATTGTTTATATAGAAGTACAAATGATCAAGAATAGCCCATATAGGCTTGTCTGAAGAAGAACGTGATGGGAGACCTTGCCTTTCTAGAAATTCAGAGTATTCTACAGCTCTAGTAATTAAGACTGTGACATAGTGCCTAGAGATAAAGAAGTTGACTAGTTTAACACAAGATATAGAGCCACACATCTGGAAATCTGATTTCTGGAATAGGTAGCATTGCAAATCAATAGGGAAAAGGTATACTTTTCAATAAATGATTTGGTGACGATTTTTTTATCCACATGTAAAAAATTACATACAAGTTGCTTGTAAATGGATGATAAATCTAAATGAAAAAAGCAGATTATAAGACTTGTAGAATGTAATATAGGAAAATAATTTCTTTTTTTAAGAGAAAGACATGAATATGTTTTATCTGTATACTCAAAATCTAGCAAAGGGAGGGTAGAGATGAGAACATCTCTACATTGTATCACAATTGTAAATACATTGAAAAGTTATTATTCATGATCATACAAGAAAAGGTAAAGACAATTTGACATCCATACATTCAGTATTTTTATTCTTCCCTGTAGTTCTATACCTTTTAGTGAGATCGCTAAGAACTTCAGGATGAAATTTAAGATTTGTTTGTTTTAACAATCAGGAACAGTCAAACAGATCTATTTTTCCATAATACTAAGTGGATGATTAAGAGTTGAAGAATAGAGTGGGTTTTGAAAAGTTCTACACGTTATAAATAGATACAACTTTAAAATAGAAATTTCTCAATTACACATATCAGAAGGTAGGATCCTCTTAGGTCCTTAAAGGATGTGTGGATTTCTTAAATAAGACATATAATGTACAAATGATTAAGGAGAAGATTGATAAATATGACTTCTTTTATTAATAAATTAAGAACTTTTATCTACCAAAAAACATCATAGACTTCCACTTTAATCCATACTAATTTTCAAACTGGGCAAGCAAGGTTTCTGTTTTATGAGGATTTTCTTTAGCCAAAAAATATTTTGACCCAGTGCAACTGCAATCAACTTGCTTTCTCACCTTGAACAACTACAAAACTGGACAAAACATAGGAAAACAACTATTTTTATCCATTGGAAAATAGGTGTAAAGTTGTAATCCATAAAAAGAAGAGAAATAAACAAGGTGGGTTCTATGATTGCTCTGGCTTTCTACCTGGAGTCACTTTCTGAAATGTCACACAGTATCGGGGAATTCAATTAGATCATGACAGTCTCTATAAATTGAGGAAACAGAGATCAGAGTTCAGGAAGATTGGGCAGCTAAAATTTGCAGAGCAGAGTACCGGAGAGGAGGGAACTATGCAGAGACAGAGCTCTAGAAATACCCATGGACTCCTTGAAGCTTTGGATCAACTGCATACATGCAGGATAAAATTCCACAAGAACCACTACGAAAGAGTGGTAAGCTGAACATTCTCAGAGTTCACACGGGACTGACCAACCTGAGTGGAGAGACCTCACAAAACACGTGGGCATTCAGTAGAGACCCAAAAGTGCTGAGCATGTGATTGAGACCTCTTCTTGGTAGTAGATAAAAACTGGTCCTAGACAAACCTAAACCCACCATAACAAAATTTAAAACCAAGCCTCAAAAGCATCAAACAGATTAACATATAACCAAATGCTAAATAAAAACTCAACATTCTTTAAAAGAGGAGACAAAAAAATCCAGAAAACAATGTAAAATTCATAACGTCTGGGATCTATTAAAAAATTACAAAAAATGCAGATAACATTTAAATATGACTCATAATCAGGCAAAAACTCAGTTCATAGATAGAAGCCTCAAAATGACAGAGATGATGTAATAAGCAGAAGACAAGGACTCTAAAACATAGTTATTATAAATATGGTGAGCAATTTCATAACATAATGAGAAAAATGGAAGATATAACAAGAACCAAATTGAACTTCCATAGATGAAAAATATGATTTCAAAATTCTCTTGAAGGGCTTAATAGCAGGTTAGACACTGCAGATGAAAATATCAGAGAACCTGAAGACATAGCAACAAAACCATTCAAAATACAGCACACAGAGAAAAAAGGGCTGAAGAAAGAAAATGGAACTTCAGTGACCAGTGGGACAATATTAAATAGTCTAGCATATGGACAGTTGGAATCCCAGAAAGCGAGACAGGCAGGAAAAATGCTGGAAGAAATAACAGCCCCACATTTTCTGTATTTAATGAAAACTATATATTCAAAGAATCTCAACAAAACCCAAGCAGGGGAAACACAAAGAAAATCACACCAACGCATATCATAATCAACTTTCTGAAAACCAGTAATAAAGAAAAAGTTAAAGAAGCAGATAGAGCAAAAAGACATGTTATATATAGGAAACGTTGTAAGAATAACTGCTGACCTCTCAACAGAAACAATAGAAGCCAGAAGAAAAAGCACATCTTACAGGGCCTAAAGAAAAATTGGTCAATCTAGAATTCTATATTAATGAAAATACACTTCAAAAAAAGTGAAATGATAATCTTTCAGACAAACAAAAGCTGAGAGAATTTGTTGCCAGCAAGTCTGCCGTATAAGAAATCTTAAAGGATGTTCAGGCTGAAGAAAAATAATACCAGATGGAAATGTGGATCTATACAAAAGAATGAACAGCACAGGGTGTGGTGAATATTTGTGTAAATACAAAATATCCTTTCTCCTTTGAAAAAAAAAATCCCAGTTCTGTAACAGATAATTGACCGTTTAAAGAAAAAAAAAAAAAAAGCAATGTATTTCAAGTCATGTTGTCTCCTACGTAGAAATAAAATGTATGGCAGCATCAGCACAAGAACAGGAAGGGAGACTCAGAAGGCTCCTGTTTGAAAGTTGGCACACTATCTGTGAAGTGCCTTGATGGTATTTAAAGTGAACTGGGACAAGTTAAAGATGCATATTACAAACCCTAGAGTAACCACTAAAAAACTAAAACAAAGAGGAATGACTAATAAGCTTACTGTGGAGATAAAGTGAGGCAGGAAAAGAAAAAAAAACAAATAACAAATTGAGACAAATAGAAAATAAATAGAAATCTAGTTAGATTTAAACCCAACCACATTTATGATCCCATTCAGTGAAATGGTCTAAATATTCCAATTAAAAGGCAGAGATTGCCAGACTAGATAAAAGATGCACTTTAAATATATTATAAAGACAGGATTTTAACATGAAAGGTGCAAAAGCTGCCACATAGAGTGTGAAATAAAAACCCAAAATTTGGGAGAAGATACTTGCACCTCAAGTAATTGAAGAAGGATTATTATCCAGTGTATAAAAATAACTCCTACAAATGAATAAGAAAGAGGTAAATAATCCAATAGAAACAAAAGACAAAAGATTTATGGAAGAACTTCACAGAAGAAAAACCAACCAGCATATGAACATATGCCAACTGTATTATAATCTGTAAGAACAAATTAATCTAGGACATAACAATTTTAATTTAATATATACCTACAAGATTTTAAGAAGTAGAGCAATATATGCACTTCTGCACTGTTGGTGGCACTGTAAATTTGATCATTTTCTTGGGAAAATATGTTTGTATTATCTCAAAAACTTGAAGATACACATGCTCTATGACTCAGAAGTTGCATCCTAAAGTACAAACCCTTGAGAGATTCTTGGGCTTGTATATCAAGAGACATGAACATGAATTAAAAAGTAGTATATTTATAACAGCAATAAAACTGGTTACAACCTAATCATCCATCAACATTGCACAGATAAATAAAATTGCAATATATTCACACAATAGGAACTATACTACAATAAAAATGAACTAAAACTACACTCAACAGCATATATGAATTTTAGGAACATAGTATTAACAAAAGTAAATTGTAGAATCATACACTTAGGATGATTGTGTTTAATTTTCAGGAAATTCCTCTCATACATGACTCTCATACAAATATGGAAGGAATGTGTAGAAGGAAAAATTATTCAATTCACAAAAGAGAACCAGCAGGATGGCAAAGCTGCTTCAAAGACTATTTGAGGAACAGAGATTTATGTAGTTGGGAGAAGGCTGAAATGCGTTTGCAAAGTTAGAGACAAACCTGGTTATATCCCAGAGGGCAATAAAATAATAACTTTTGGGGTTATCTTCTCGACCCAGCAGAAATACATTTCATCTATACTGGAAAAAAAATGTGCAAGTTAACATGTAACTTTCCAGAGTCTGGGCCCTGGTCAATAGTAGATAAAGAGAATTATAGTCATCTAGAGAATTTAATGCTCCTTGGTTAGCCTGTTGGGTAATGTTCCTATATGGCATTGAAAGGACACAAGGTCAGTTGTAAGTGGTGTGTGTATTTTTCTTAACAATTAAGTTTATAAGAATTTCAAAAAACTTAAAACCAAACAATATTTTTTACAAATACAAGTGATAAAAACTACAAGCAAGAAATGAGAAACACAAAATTCAGAATAAGATTTACCTCTAGAGCAGTGGTTCTCAACTAGGGGTGATTTTGGTTCCTGTGGACATTTGGCAATGTCTGGAGACATTTTTGGTTGTTACTACTGGGGGAGAGGGTGCTACTGACATCTAGTGGGTAGAAGCCAGGGACGACGTTGATGAACATTTGACAATGCACAGGACAGCCCGTACAGCAAAGAATTATCTGGTCTCAAAGATTAGTAGTACTGAGGTTAAGAAACCTTGAAAAAGGGAGTGAATTTGAGGTGAGCCACATAGGGAACAAAATAATGGTAACATTCATTTTTCTGAAGTTGATTCAGTGATGCAAACACATGAATATATTCTGAAATGATTTTAAAAAACATGTAGTTTTTAAAAAAATTTCTACTCAATAATTAATAAACACAATAAAGAAGAAGAAAATGGAACTGAATGAGGTGGCTCAGGCCTGTAATGTCAGCACTTTGGGAGGCCAACGTGGGAGGACTGCTTGAGCCCAGAAGTTTGAGACTAGCCTGGACAACATAGAGACCCCATCTCCACAAAAAATACAAAAATTAGCAAGGTGTGGTGGCACATGCCTGTAGTCCCAGCTACTTGGTAGGCTGAGGTGAGAGGATTGCTTGAGCCCAGGAGGTCAAAGCTGTAGTGAGCTTTGTTCATGCCATTGCACTCCAGCTTGGGTGACAGAGTGAGAACCTGTCTCAAATAAATAAATAAGAAGAAAATGTTGGGTCAACAGAACTTTGGACTCCTTGGACATGAAGCTTGGGGATGAACTTGCTGTTTTGAGCAATTGGATAAATGGTGGTACTATTTAAGGCTATACTTTTTTTTTCCTGAAAGAAAAGCCTGCCCAGAACCTATTTCTAGACACTTAGCATTTTATTGAGATGGAAAAACAGCTCTTCACAATTAGAAATATTGTGAAGATAACCATAAATGCAGACTGCATTTGTGAACTATGACAAACCTACTAACTTTGAGATTTCTGAGTCAATGTCGTTTTAAATCCTGCTGGCCACGAGTCACTGTTTCACCTTCTCTTGGGGAGAGTCAAAAGAGTAAATCTAGCAGTAAGGCTGAGACCTTTTAGCACTGGAAACATCAGATGAGCAGAGGCCCCCAAGATGTCACAGCTCAGGCGCCTGTTAGCCGGCTTCAGTGCCCTCCTGGAGCTAGCTGGCAGCATGAGTCAGTGTCAACTAGAGGATGGAGGCAGGTGAAAGCAATTCCCAGTAAGCCCAAAGCCCAGACCAATCAGATTCTCCAGGGGGTGGGCCTATGGCATTTCTAGCCTCATTCTGAACTCCCACATAAGTTCATGGTTACCCTGGGCTTTAAATGAATGAAAATCAAGTTTTCTGTGATTAAAAACAAATGCTATATTTGGTGCCACAGTTGCAGAGAGCTGAAGGTCTGCTATGTGTATCTTATACTGGAATGAACCGGAGGAGACAGAATGAGATATGGAATTTAGGGAAACATGTGATCTTTTTTACTTTTGGATTATACTCTGATTTTCCACTTAACCATGTAGCTGAATTTTCACACATGATAACAATAATTTTCCTTGCAGCAGACGGGGTCTTTTATGAAAGGGGTTTGCACCTTATTTTATCTTTCATATGTCTAAAAATTATACATAAAAACCCCAAATGTGAGCAGTTCACCTAAACTCTGCCAACCCTTTGTGTTTTTAAACAGCCAACCCGGAGGCAGTGGGACTAGTCAAGTCTTAAAAATGTGTAATGACCCTCATTACAGAAATTTGAAATGCTGTCCAATCTCAACCCAAATTTTTTTTGGGGAAAAAATATGCCCAATGCTAGATTTGGGCACAGAAGGATGATATGCTGTGAGTCCAAAGGCCAAGCCAACAGCGGCTCAACGAAGGTGGAGCCCACTCAGGGTTCATTCCATTTAAAATATGTGCCATATTTGAAAATGGGATCCTTACCTGAGTACACTCCCCTGGTAAAGATGACAGCTGTGGCCTTTGTCTAATAGAATTGCTTTGCTGGATTTCAGCAGTTTTGAAAGTCTAAATACATAAAAGATGAAAAAGAGGGAAAGATCCCTTTCAGACGTAGCCATGATGCTTGGGAAAATTCTTGGGTCACAGAATGGCAGAGACTGAAGTGTTTTCTACCCTGAATTTGAAGGACAGGAATGTATATAATGAAAGACTGGGTATTGAAAGAATTCTGTCCCACCTATTAAGTCCCTGTGTGATCCTGAAACTTTCTCCTCCTTGGTCTTGATCCACTTTCCTATTTTGTGAGATGAGTGTTTCAGACCCATAATCTCTGGGGTCCCTTCCATCTGTAGCACTCCATGATTCAAACAGCTAATGAAGTTTCATCTGCCAGAATATTCTTTCTTCTCCCACTTCGCTTGCATTTTAGGGTTCATATGAAACTATAAAAAATGTATCTATAAGGCTTACTGCCTATAAATTTTGCTGTTAGCCCAATATGTGTGAAGTAGCTCAAATGAATTTTGGCAAATTTTGGTGTAGGTTGTTGGACCTCAGAGGTGGGAAGTGGTGATGGAAATGGAAGAAATGAAGGGAGATTTAGCCCCTTCTTTGGGTTTGTTTAAAGGCCAGTCAGTGCACAGAGAAAATGATGGATGAATAGGACAGATCTTACCCAGACTTCACAGAGAAAGACAAGACTGGGCGTGTACTTGGTGCTGGGCAGAGGACAGCAAAACCACTCCATGAGTGTCTGGTTTGTGGGAAGCGAGTATGGCTGAAATTTATCATTGTCCAGTTGTATTGCTTATCTATTGCTGTGTTTGTCTCAGGGCATGGCTTAAATGGGTCCTCTGCAAGGCTGTATCAGGGTGGTGGCCAGGGAGGTCGGCACCTCCCAGGTGCAGGTAGGAGCTATTCCCAGCTCATTCAGGTTGTTGGTGGCATGCAGTTCCTAGCAAGTTGTTGAGCTGAGGGCCCCAGTTTCTCCCAGGCCGATGGCCACTTATCCACATGGTCCTGTCCACAGGCAGCTCGCAACATGGCAGCTTGCTTTCTCAAAGCCAGCAAAGAGAGAGGGAGATGCCAAGGAGACTGGCACTCTGTCAGGTACAGGTAATCATGTCCCTCCTATCACCTTTGCCATAATGAATCTAACCACTCTATAAGAGGCAAGTTGCAAGTCCTACCTACACTCAATCAGAGGGAGTTACACAAGAGCGTGGACACTGGGATCGAGGCAGCAGGGCATGGGGAGCCACACTACAGCCCGTCTGCCACAACAGCTACTCCCAGGGTGGTCCCTGATAATTAATTACATAATCAAGCCACTAATCCACTAAACAGACATCCACTGAGTGTTTATCATAGATTGGCCTTGTGTTGGGTGCCAGAGCATGCAAAGAAAAAGAACCATGGTCCCTGTTGCAGGAGTACCCAGATGAGGGGGGATGCCAGCTTCCTCCCACACTTCAGTTCTGCTGTTCTGTGGGTGACTGCAGTGACATTGCAGCTGCAGCTGTGCTGAGCCTGTATGTGGCACTCCCCTTCACTCGGGACTGCTGGGCTGGCTGGGAGCTCCTCAGCCTTCAGAGTGTGCTGTCTCAATGACCTCCAAAGCTTGCAGCTCCTCCTGTTGGTCACCTGTGGCTGGGCTGCCCCTGCTTAGCCCTGACTCACTTCCCAGCAGCCAGAGGGCCCTACCCAGAGTCCATCCAGCTGCCTTCTCAGAGCTCATTCCAGAACCTCTGCTGGCGCGGTGGGTCAGGCTGTGGGGTGGGGATGCTGCATGTTCCTTGAGGTTTCTCTAGACCCAATGCATCCACCTTTGCAAGTAATTCACACCCCTCCTCACAAGATGTGGAATCTGAGATGAGAATTCATGTGAAGGTGATTTTGAGGAAAAACCTATAGGTCAGGGGAGACATGGGACTAGGTTGTAGGGACTAGTGAGGGTGCAGCATCAAACTAAGCCCCACGGAGGGAAGCTCTGGAGACAGAGGAGTTATATTCAGGGCAAGGGACCTGGGGACATTAATTAATTGCCCAATTTCACATATTGCTCTAACACTCTGTTTAAATTTCCCCCTTGTTTGAGTTCTAACTTAGTCTTTAGAATTTAGATTGAGAATAGGTTTGTCAGTCTCATCACTATTGACATTTGGGGCCAAATCATTCTCTCTGGTGAGGGTCATCCTGTGCACTGCAGGATGTTTAGCAGCATCCCTGGGATCCACAAACTAGATGCAAGGAGCACCCCCCTTCTATTTGTGACAACCAAAAATGTTTCCAGACATTGCCAAATGTCCCCGCGGGGGCTGGGGGTGGGGACAAAATTGCCTCTGGTTGAGGACCACTGCTTTAGACTGAAAACCCTGCCAAACCTGGACTCCATGTTTCTTTCATGTCACTGCGAGTGATCAGGAAGGGGGAAGCATTGCAGGTTTCTCATCTCCACTATTGAACTAGAAACTTCTTGAGGGTACACCTTGTCTGCCTCAAATAGTGCCCATACTGGTTTCAAAAAAGGTAAAAAATAAAGGAAACCCCTTCCTATCAAATACAGTTTTAACCAGAATCATCTAGTCAGTGATATCATACATCTAGATGCCTTAGATGCTTGTTGTTGAGTAACAGTTTCTGCAACAAAAGAGAGAAGGCTCCACCCGACACAAGTCTCCACTGGTTACTAAAAGCAAAGAGTCCACCGCCTGTCTCCAGAAATAGTAAATGATGAGATCTTGAAGGAAGAGAATCGACTACCTATTTATTCACAACCTGAAACAACATGAATTGAAAGATAACCCAGATGGAGACCTTTTCAACTCCTGTCTATAAACATTATCATTTTTACTGTGGTTGCTCTCCCTCTTCCCACAGTGTATACCTTCTGCAAATAGAAAAAGGAGAGGTTGAAACTTCTCCCTCCCTCCCTTCCTTTCTACCTCCTCCTCTTCATCCCCCCCGCCCCCAACTTCTTCCTTTTCCTTTGATTCTCTTTTGCTGAATTAGGTGTTTAAAATTTTGCCCATAGAATAAATGCTAAGATCACAGATGGGTTCAGGAAACTAAAACAGAATGAAACTTTACCCACTAGATGAAGGCAGATGGTGGAAAGGAAGCCACTATCAGTGAAATACCTATGTGAGAGAATTGACTTAGTCAGTTTTACCCCAACAAACCAACCCCTCAAATGCATCCATGAAGTGATGAATTTTCATTAGAAGTGTTTGGGAATGGTAGTGGAGATTCATTAATGTAACTCTTAGTTCTATTATCCTTTTGAATGCCTCCCCGGATTTCAGAATAACTATAAAAGAAAATGAAGGCATGAAAGAGGCAAAACAGTTTCAGAGTCCTGTGTGATCCCCTCAGTAACATCACTACGCAAAGGGTATGCAGGCAGCATGAAGAATGGGCCACATTTACATTCCATGGCTATCTGGCTCAGGTGTCTCCACATCCAGGTTCTCAGAGCATCCAGTTCCCCTTGGGGCACAGATCTGGGTTTCCCCTCCCCTGTGTTTCACATGTTGTGCTTCTTTTTTTTTTTTTTACATATCTTTAGTAGCCACCTGTGAAAAAGATGTCAGAGGAGTTTATTTATATATTTCCAAATCATTCCCAGCAAGGGCTTCCTCTGCCTCCACCCAGGAAATGGAGTTTGCTGAATTTTTCACTTTTCAAATTTGGCTCTGTGGATTACAAACATTAGTGTTGCTTTAGTTTCTCTTGCTAGAAAATACAGAATCTGTTTCTTTTTGTAAATTGTGTTTACAAAATGTTTTAGAATTTCTGACTAAGGGAAACTAAATTGTGAAAAGATCAGTTTCCAAAGTGTTTCACTTGGCGTTGAACTAGATGTTAGTGCATCATTTATTTATTCCTGCAGAAAGTCTTTGAAATTTTTTATTTGAAAAGTCCTTTGAAAAAAATTGTTGAGGTTCTGATATAAGTCAGGCATCATACCCAACACTGTGGGTTCAAAGATGTGTACAACAGTGCCCCTGCCCTGCAGTATTTTGTCATCTACTGGGGGAGTCAGAAATATAAATATCCTTTAGAATTATAAGGAGCTTGAAGGCAGGGACTAGCACGTAAAAGCTCAATCAATGCCTGTTAAGTATCACTAGAATGATCTTAAAAATCAGGCTTAAATAATAAAAAATGCCAAATATAATGAAACTGCCAAAATAACCATAGAAAGTTTAGAAAATAAACCTTGATGCAACATAAAGGAGATAAAGAGATGGAAGACAGCAATGTTGAAAACCCTCAGATATTTACTTTGTCAAGGCACAGAATTGGACCTAATGTAAGTTTTAGCTCCCGCTGAAAGTTCTATTGGCATCCCTAGTTGAAGGTTGAATTATATGAATTATGATCCTGGCCATCTTCACTGATCAAAAGAAAAGCCAGTTTTTCATTTGGAATAGATTAGTAGCCTCAAACATGAATTGATTGGAACACCACAGTCAATAATGCAGCGACTGCATTCACAATGACAGCCATTTAGTGCCCTCGTGAAAGTAATCAGGATTTGTTTCCACCACCTATCAGCCTGACTGCACAGTGAACCCAACCCTAAATTAACTATTCCTCTCATAAAACGAAATGCCAGTGTCTCCCTCTCTGCTATTTTGGTTGTATATCCTTAGTCTTTCATCACTTGATGAAATTACTGTAGTATTCATGGCTAGCG
This sequence comes from Mandrillus leucophaeus, assembly GCF_000951045.1. Classification (NCBI taxonomy): domain Eukaryota; kingdom Metazoa; phylum Chordata; class Mammalia; order Primates; family Cercopithecidae; genus Mandrillus; species Mandrillus leucophaeus. The sequence continues at coordinate 530,947 of NW_012108441.1, read as the reverse complement.
TGCGGAACATCACAGTTTTTGCAGTTCTTATTTCTAGAACCTTGTCATTCCCACAACTTCTTTAATAAGGCCCAACATTTGTATTCTTTTTAGCATATCTTCTTGGATACACTCAAAAAAGGCAGAGCAGCGTCTTTTAGAGATCCGAGTCCCTAACTTTGCAAGCAAATAGAAACCATTTTCTTAAAGGTCAAGAAAAGTGAATCCCTTTTCTTTTTTTCTTTCTTGGAAGTTACATTTTATAAATGGTTTGGCCAGATGCCCTTTAAATTAATAGCACACTTGTGAAAAGTCTTTTCCATGGAAGCAGATTTCATCACCACCAAATGTCACTAGAGTTTCTTTTTTCCTGAAGTCTGCAAAACCTAATTTGTGAAGAGTCAGTTTTGGAGGTGCAGGGTGGGGTGGGATGGCATATGCTTTGCCCTGGACCTGGCTCAAGGCTGGCATTAGAGAGCAGTCTTCCTCATGCCAAGTTGGTACTGGAGAATCCAGGCTGGATACCAAGTAAAACTTGCATTGTCCCGTGCTATGACCTCAAGTTGATTCTGGAAGGGTGCTTTTTACTTCATGTTCAAGCTCCTTTAGTCTAATTTCTGGACATCCAGTTGTACTTTTCTCTTCCAGGCAATCTTTAAGGTAAACACCTGGTGTTTTATTTGAAGAGCTACAACCTGAGCCTTCTTAATCAGTGTCCGCATTTGGGCTTTGCAGCTGGAAAGCATGTTCACTCATGCTGCATTTTTACCACACAGGAAATCCTCCGGGGGATGCTGGGTACATGTGGTACCTTTGAAGTACCACCAGCAATTTTCTCTTTCCTACTTTTCCTCTGTGTTTTGTTACATTATTTTAATTGATGTATTTTGTCTGATGTATTGTATTAAGAGAGCTTGAAGGATGATGTGTTTAGCACACAGTGTCTATTATGATTAAGTTTCTTTGCAGAAACACAACGCCTACATTATGACTCTGCTCACTACCCCTGGAGCTGGGTTACAATGATGCAAAAAACAATGCTTTACCATGCAGGAAAATCACTCAGACACCCCATATCTCATGTTCCTGCTCCAGAGCTGGAAATTTATAACTCAAATTTGTTTCACATTTTAAAACTCCATTATTTAAGGCATGTATTTCCTCCCTTTATGAGTCCTGTATGTCTAGGCAAGCCTTTGATGATACAAATTTCTGTGTACATTCATATACAAATATAGTTTGTGAGTGAAATCTGACTTATTATTTATTGACAGAAGGGCTCCATAGCACTGATAAAACTCACTTAATTAGCACATAATTTAAGTCCAACAAAGGTAGAGACAAATATCAATCCTGCTAACGTGCATTTCTATGTCAGTTTGAATTTCGTTTAGTGGTAAGTCCTTGAAACTTAAAAACACTGATATTTTCCTTTCTTCTTTATAGCTCCATTACACTTGAAAATAAGAAATGTCCAAAGACAACAGCAGGATTCTCTCTGCCTTGTAACTTGCTTCAGAGAAGAAAAATGAGAAAGATCCCCTTACTTTGCCAATAATATTTAAGTCCAACCAATTCACAAGGTCTCTGGAAGGAATCTTAATAATAAAAACACAACATTTATTTAAAACCACCAGGTTGCCAGGTGTGGTGGCTCATGCCTATAATCTCAGCACTTTGGGAAGGCTGAGGTGGGTGGATCACTTGAGGTCAGGAGTTTGAGACCAGTCTGGCCAACATGGTGAAACTCCGTCTTCACTAAAAATACAAAAATTAGCCAGATGTGGTGGCATGTGCCTATAATCCTAGCTACTCTGGAGGCTGAGGCAGGAGAATCACTTGAACCTGGGAGGTGGAGGTTGCAGTGAGCCAAAATTGCACCACTGCACTTCAGCCTGAGTGGCAGAACCAGACTCCATCTCAAAATAAATAAATAAATAAATAAATAAATAAATAAGCCACCAGATTTTCTTGTCTCATATATACATACTGAAATACTATTCAGTCATAAAAAGAATGAGATCCTGTCATTTGCAGCAACATGGATGGAACTGGAGATCATTATGTCAAGTGAAATAAGCCAGGCACAGAAAGACAAATATTGCATGTTCTCACTCATATGTGGGAAGTAAAATAATGGATCTCATGGAGGTAGAGAGTAGAATCGTGATTACCAGAGGTTAGGAAAGGAAGAGGGGAGAGAGGATTAAGAGAAGTTGGTTAAGGGGTGCAAAAATACAGTTAGATAGAAGGAAGAAGTTCTAGTATTTGATAGCACAGTAGGGAAATTATAGTTAACAATAATTTATTGTATGTTTCAAAATAGCTGGAAGACAAGATTTATAATGCTCCCAACACAAAGACAAAGATAAATGTTTGAGGGATGGATATCCCAATTACCCTGATTTGATCATTACATATTGTATACAGGTGTCAAAATACTACAGGTGCTCCCAAAATATGTACAACTATTATATATTAATATTTTAAAAACCACCAATTTTTTCACTTGAGGTAGAACAGCAAAGAGGCACAGCCTCAAATACTATTTTAGAAATAATGCCTGCAGAAGTGGATAAAAATAATTATGTATTTTCTGGCCATTTTGAGCCTTTCTTTTGGAATTTCTGAGTTGCTTTTTATTGTACAAGTGAAACATTGCTCTTAAAAAAACTTCCCCCTTCACATTTTTTCCTTTGATATTTAAATTGTGCTTAAATGAACCTAGAAACATACATTTCTCCATAAAAGCTCCCAATAATGAATTTGTGATGATCTTCTCTCTGCTTAAGTGGTCAGGGAAGCTCTGACCTTTGAAAAGGTGGAATAGTTTTTTGTGTGTTAAGTGAAGCACAAGCAAGAGACTAAATAAGCCAATTTATGTTTGATTTGATCTCAAGCATGTCAGAGTTGATTTATCCAACCCAGATTACAGTGAGAAAGAGGCAGAGAATTGCTGAGATTGAAACAAATAAGAGTTGTTTTCAGGCTGAATAGTGCACAAAATCCATAAATAATTCTTAGATATGTTTTCAGTGTAATGAATGAGATTCGGGAATTCAGTGCCATAGGTTGACATGAAGTATAGTTTGGACTACACAGCACAAAAGGTTCTGGAATTCACAAGATAAATGTTTTATGTTTACTGAGCTCAAAATGGCTACTTCCTAGTTTATGTTCCAAGAACAGGTGCATCTAGCTCCATCTTTTAGAATTTTAAATCTACACATTTAAGAGGACTACTAGTCCTGTGAGAAAACTTAAAAGTTGCTTGATTTACAACTTAATTTTTTATTACTCTTGTTTTAAAATAAATTTTATTGTGTATATTTAAGGTATACAGCATGACGTTATGGAATACATAGATAATAAAAAGATTACTACAGTGAAGCAAATTAACATATCTATCAAATCACATCATTACCTTTTTCGTTTTAGTGGCAAGAGCAGCTAAAATCTACTCATTTCTTATGAATCCCAAATTCAGTATAATTTTATGCCATGTAGTCCTCATGTTGTGTGTTAGATCTCCAGATTTGTTCATCCTACATACCTGCTCCTTCGTATCCTCTGACCTCCATCTCCCTATTCCCACTCCTGGTTAGCTCCTGATTTACAGCTATCAAAAGGAATCCTCTGCTGCATTATTTACTATAAAACCAAAGTCCACTTAGGATCTGATGAGTCATTTGGTGCCTTTTTTGACTGAGCCCTTCTCTGCAGCCCAGAATGAATCATCTCTTGGGCCCCACGGGTCCTCACAGCCCCTCACCTCACGACTGCCTCAGCCTGCTCTTCTGCTTAGGTGTCAGGAAGCAGGACCATTCCATGGACATCTGAGAACATAAACTGCCAAAGCTGTTGGTTATAGGTCTGAGTGTGTCCAGGAGCTGTCACAAGAGCAAAATAAGGAATCTCACAGAGTCAGAGTTACTGGTGGAGACAGGGTTTGCAGGAAGGAAGCCAACCCTAGTTTTGTTGTTGCTGGCAGCCCCTTTCCTTTCTCTGCCTTCTGCTGCTGCATTGACCCTGGCAACTTGTCCAGGATGCTATGATTGAGAGATGGTGCCACAGAGGGTCTGAATCAATAGCTTCTCAAGCATGCTGGTTGTTTTTTTTTATCAGTAAGTTTGTCTCTGTTCAAAGTTATTGTAAAGCTGAAGTGCTTTTGTTCTGCTAGAGAGATACAAGTCTATTCCTGATTTCATCAAGGACAATTCAGTTTTTCAATAATTTTAATGAAGACTTTAGTTTATTGAAAGATACTTATTAAATAACTGAAAGAGATTAGCTTTTATTATAACTTTCAGCCTGGTTCTACAACCAACAGATTAGTTGGAATGAGGCTGAATTATCTTATCTTCTTTTTCCAGGGGAATTTGGAGTCAAGGAAAGCCCATTTCTGCAGGGGTATGGTGGAGAAAATGCAGGGAATAATTGGTTCCATTCATTTTTAAATTCCTTATAAGACCATGCGGAATTAATTCATTTTCAAAGAGAAATGAACAAAGCCTAAGAGAAAGCCATTATGTTTTCACAGACTTTTCTCTTGGGGAAGAGCTAACTCTTTAGCAGTGATGGGCAGACTTTTTCATAGAAAGTTCATTTGTCAGAATTTCATATATCACACAGGAATCTCCAAGCCTGGTGAGAAAGGTCACCATCTCTGAACTCACATATTTTGTCTTATGAATGCAACCCATACAAACATGTGTATATATGTGATGTTCAAGTACATTTAGGTCCATGGTTCTCAATTGTGACTGTGTATCAGAGTCACTTCCCGGAATGATTGAGTCTGAATAGAATTGGTTATGTGTCAATAACAAATGGTACCCAAATCTCATGACTTACTACAACACAGACTTAGTTCTTCCTCACAATGTGGATTCATTGTGGGTCACCTGTGGCTCTGCTCCATCTTATGTTCACTGTGACACCAAGGTGACAGAGTAGCCTCTAACTGGAGCATTGCTGGTTGTCATAGCATGGAGAAGAGAAGGGTCTGGCTGACTGCTAATTAACTCTTACCACCACTGCTCAGTTTCATTGGCCAGGGCAAGTTACAGGGTGCAGCTTAATGGTGGGGCTGGGAAGTCTGATTCTCCACTTCCACCCCTGCCTGCCAGCAACAGTGAATCTTTGTGAATAAAATGCCTTGGTTGACTTCTTACTAAGTAGGAATCTTGGGATGGGACCTGGGGAATGATATTTTTAAAATTTATCTGGCAAGTATGATGAGTAGGCAAGGTGGGGAAACACTAACTTACATGAGAAAAGTCTGCATTAGGTCATTGCAGGGATCATTATCAGTTTTTATATTTGTTACCAAAAACATCAGATTATGTATATTTTATTTTTATATATTATTAAATAATTAGGAGAATTAGGGGTTTTGCAAGTTTTTTTTTAAGTTTCAAGTATCTTTTTCTGATAAGATACTCTTAATTTATAATTATAAAATAATTCAACATTGACATTTGCTTAATGGAACATTATGATTTATTTGAAGATGAGAATACCCTCTGGTAATAAAGTATGAAACATCCACAGGTAATAGATGGGATCAGTATATGAGTAAAACAATTCTAATCCATGAAGGTTCTGCCTGGGCAGCCATTTGGCCTTGCCCTCTGACTGTCTGTTTGGGCTCGGTGCTAACTTTGTGGTGACATTTGCATCAACTGTGTGGGTGAAGTAAATCAAGTGTGCTTGCTTGTGTGTTTGTAGCTATTGAGTGTTGGGTATTGTGAGCTAATAGTCCACATATTAATTCCATTTGGATACTCATTGCAGGCATACAACCATAGGAGCCACAATGGTTGGAACCCTGGATTCAAGTTAAAATGTACTTCCTGGATCAGCCCTAAATACCCATAACACTTTATTGGGCTGTCTGTTATGACAGTCTTCTCTTTTGCTCTGTATATTAGATATTTATACACACAAATATTACAGCATACAGAGGATATGGAGGTGGACTCTCTAATATCCATTTTACCCTGTTCCATTGTGTAGGAGGTATTTGGTCGGCAGCATCAACTCCACTCCAAGCTTTAATGTGAGGGCTCTACTGGCATAAACCAATCCTAACCCCATGGCTTCCATGATTGGTGTGGGTAACCATACCTAAATCAATCAGATCATGGCAATCCCTAGCTACAGAGATTCATTCTGGAGCTGTCCCATCAGAATGAAGCTGAAACTACTTTTGCTGATATTCCAGGAACTCGCCTCCCACCCCCTGCCTTGTGTAGTGTGGGGTACATCTATGAAACCTGGAATTCTATAACCATTTTCCCAACATGCTAGAAATGAGCTTTAGGATAACGTTGACCCTGCAGAAAGCAGAGTGAAGGGGCTGAAAGAAACTAGGCACCATGATTGAGCCACCCTGGAGCTTCTACTACCTCTGGAATTTACAGAAAGTTGTTGATAAATCCCCTTTATTGCTTAAGCCAGTTTGAGGTGCTTTTTCTGTCACTTGTTACTGTTACCAGAAGAGGCCTGAAGACATACAGTGTTAGCTGCTTGAGCACAAGCTACAACGTTTTGATGTGTTTTTTGGTCCTACGCTTAACACAGACCTACTATGTGCCTTTGTACTAAGTAGGTCTTTACTGAATAATGAAATCCCAAATCATGGTCTTATATGGCACTAAAGATTAATTCATTGCACATGTAAATTGTATAAATTGTGAGTGTTTTCCACCATTCACCTGAATCACATATGCTTGGTTTGCGGTGTGGCTGAGAGCCAAAAGAGCTTGCTCAGCGACTCCAGAAGGGTCTCCCAGGAATAGACCGTTGCCTATTTTCTGTTGCCAGCCCCTCCTCTTTGAAGACAGTTTATTGGATTCTGATGTACATGAACTCCTCTGTGACTCCAGTGACTCTCCCAAGAATAGATGGTGGCCCATGCTGTTGGATTCATTATTGGACACCACTTTTTTGAGGATGGTTGGTTGAATTGTGGTGAAAATGAGTTGTCAATGTGTCCTGGAGCATGTTTGCCCCACCTACTTGGTGAACTTGGTGATTTGAGAGGATCAGAACTTTCTTTCACAACTTTGTCAGCTTCAGAAACATTGGCCTTTTGCTTGTGGTTACAAAGCAAGCATGAAGGTGCTCTGTTAACTTTCTTCTGTTAATTGCACATACCTGGAGCCAGTGGATGCCAAGACTGGCACTTGTTCACCTGTCTTCTTATTTTGCTACAAGACAATAGGTGTGAGGAGCAGTAATTAGTCCTTGAATCACATACATCAGGCTGTTTTTGGACCCGAAGCTTTTGGTGGGGGAGGAGAGAAGGTAGGGAGAAGGATTGGAAAGGCCCTTAGGCAATATTGACTCTGGGCCCTTAATCTGATAAATCCCTAAACTAATGCCCAGAAAAATGAAATATTTTTCCCCAAATGACTATAGAGCTAATACTTCTAAAGCTTATGCTCACACATGTTCTCATGCTTTAGCTACTCCCTTTAGGAAATGCCATATACTAAGAGTACTTCACTGTAATGAGCTCCTAACCTCTGGCCCCATGTCTACCATGCTGTCCCAATTTTTATACCAGAGTCTGAGGGAGCCCAATATGCCTTCCTTTGAAAGTATTTTCCTGGTGCTAACATCCTGAACACTGTAGCCAACCCATGTAGCCCATCCTGGCCCAATTAGTTGATCAACCTTTTCTTTTTTCTGAGACTAGTTAGGTCCCATGGGTTCAAACACCAAGATAAGGGATGCTATCCACTTCTATGTACTATTTCTAATTTTTTTCTGTCATCCCATTTAATGGTGAGGTCAGTCATTCTCAAATAATCACTTAGGTCTCCTCAAAGTCCCAAGTTATTGATATAATTATAAATATCCTTATAAGATACCAAACATAGATATCTTGGCCTGATGAATCTTACTGATTTTTATAACAGGATAATTGGCGCCCAGAGAGCTTATGGAGAATAAACAAAATGTGACTTTATCTAAGCTTATATCTGTTTGGGAACATTCATGTTCCGTGTGTATAAACCAATAGTTCCCAACTTGGGATGACATTAGGAGTCTGGAGACTTTTTTATTGTCATACTGTGTAGGAGGTGCTAGTGTCATCTAGTAAGATGTAAGAGGCCAGGGTTGCTGTTAAACATCTTACAATGTAGAGGGCCACCACCCACAACAAAGAATTGTCCAGCTCAAAATGTCAACAGTGCCAAGGTTCATAAACCTTGGTATAAACCATATGATTTTTATGTTAGCAGGGTGTAGCATAGTATATAAGCAGTTATTTTCTTTTCGTGGTGTTATCAATGTGAATAAATGGATTCTTTCATTTCAGTCAACTTATTTGGCAGGAAATACAAGTCTACATGCTAGTAGGAGGAGATAAATATAGAAAAAGTAGAGTGAAGAGAAAATTTATAATTTATAGAAGACGAAAATAATCATTAAATTATGGACCTTGCAATCTCTCCTCCATGGAAATTAAAGCAATCAGTTGTTTCAAGAAGCTGTTTCTGGAAGATAAAGGGAGAACACTGTCAACCACATTGGGCTCATGATTTTTAACTCATCTGGAGCACAGAATGGCCACAAGCAAGTGTATCCTCAAAATCGATGAAAAAAAAAAATCTTCAAGTTAAATGCACCATAGCTGAAAAATAAGAGCATTATGTAGGAAAATATGTTTGTGATATTTTTATTTTTGAAGCTTCTGTAAGGCTTCTATATGCAGTAATCATAACCTCTATTTGAGGGCTTCCTGAACACAGCAACTCATAGCTGTGCTCTAGATATTTCTGGAGGTACTTTTATGGGTTAGAAAAAGAGAAAAATGCGACTGAACATGGACAAGCAGAAAGAACACGGAAGAGTAGTGGAATGAAAGGGCAAAGACTGGGAAGATGGCTGGACAGAAAGAAACAGATATGTTATTACTGGACTGTGCATATTACTAGAAGTGTGGGATTGTCCCAAGATCCCAAGATGAGTCCCTGAGGGGAAGTGAGCAGCAGGGGATGACGGCACTGAAGAGAGACCACGAAGCAGACAGCAGGAAAGTGGGAGACCCAGCAGCCTGGGGAGGCATTCGTCATCTTGCAGGACACTGAAGACTTCTGCAGCCCAGACAACGACAGGCATGCCACCCATCAGGCGCCCTTACAGCTGAAACCAATGTGGCTTTGTTAGTGTCAGAAAGCTATGCTTTCAGGAGTTTCTAAAGAAGGCATGGGGAGTGGGAGAAGCCTGAAGTGGACAGGACTGGAGTCCTTGCTCTCATGCAGGACTCCAGTTGAAGGTCATGAGTTATGAGCACTGTGAACACAAGTGACTCAGTGCAGCTGATCAGCACACCGACACTTTCCGAAATACCCAGCTCTTTCTTTTTCCCTTTTTGTCATTTGTATCTCTTCTTTTGTAATATGATAATGTTTGAGTTTAACATTGGAGGTCCTCATTTTAAAGCCACTTAAAACATCTTTATTCCTAGTAGAGGTTTTTGGCACGTGACAGGTATTGAGTGAAGGAAAGCCTATCATTATCCATTAACTCCTTATTGGGAATTAATTCATCATCACCTTAGAGCACACTTCATATCCAGACTAGGGAGTCATGAGTATTGAAAGAGAGTTTCTTTCACTGAAGCCAGGATACAAAATGTACCAGGTACTTAAGATGAAAAAATAAATCAGAGTGGTCTCTGCCCTCCAGAATCTAGCAGTAGTCACATATTTTGAACAATATTTGCAGGGTCAAGCAAATGAACTTAACATTTTCACTTTGTTCATTGCATTCCAGAGAATAAAGACATGTTGGAATTTCTAATTGTGTTGAAGAGCAAATATAAGCAAAATTTAAAATAAGGCTAGGGTGTGTGAATAGACCTGGAGGCTTTGTGTTTCTCATAGCATTTGCTGAAACTCTTGTGATGTGATAAAATATTTTGTGTTTTCAAACACCCTCGCACCATGAATCAGTGTGTAAATTGGAACAGCCTTTAGGGAGGACAATTTGGCATAGGTATCAGAAGTTTTAAAAGCATTCTTATCGTTTGAAACACTGATTGCTCATCTAGGAATTCAGGCCAAAGAAACAAATATGTGCATACACAAAGTATATCATCAAATAATGTCATTGAAGCATTGAAAATTTGGAAGAAACATTCAAAGGTTGAGAAAATAGGCTAAATTGGATAAATAAATTATGGAACCTCATTAGATGAAATGCCAGGTCATAAAAACAAATGTGCTTTCAAAGATTATTTAATGATATGGGGCACTTTTCATGATGCTTTTAGTGAAGTCATAGCTTATAAAATGGTAGACTCAGTAAGTTCTAGTTTTTGTGTAAAAATCAGAGGCCACAACATATGCACAAATGAGTGATTACTGGTGCTTCTCTCCAGGTTTCTTTTTTTGTACTTTCATATATTCTGCAATTTTTTCATTAAGATGAGTTAATTAGGTAATTAGAAAAAATTCTTTCAAAACTCAACTTTGCCTCTTTGCTTTTGTTATAAGATTCACAAGTTAGAATAGTCTCCTGTCCATTTTAGAGGGCATGGGATAAGGTAAAGAATTCTATGAGAACATTATTTAACTGTATCAACAACTCAGCAACATGGGTACTATCATTATCTCTATTTTACAGACGAGGATGTTTAACTTAGAGAATGTAAGTAATTTTACCATCACACATAGCAAAAAATGGGGCAGAGTTGGGACTCCAAGCTGCATCTACAGAGCCAGGTATACAATACCCAATTCATGCTCTACTTCACAAAGTGAGTTTTAAAATATGGGCAGACCTTCTCTTATTGCACTTTGCTTTATCACATTTCACAGGTAATGTGTTTTGTTTTGTTTTGTTTTTTACAAATTGAATGTTTGTGGCAACCCTGTGTCCTTCAAGTCTATCAGCACCATTTTTTCCGATAGGATGCACTTACTTTATGTCCCTGTGTCACATTTTGGTAATTCTCACAATGTTTCAAACTTTTTCATTGTTATTATATCTATTTTGGTGATCTGTGATCAGTCTCTTTGATGTTACTATTTTAACTGTTCTGTCATATAGGACAGCAAATTTTTAAATGTTGTGTGTTCTAACTGCTTCACCAACCAGTCGTTTTCTTATCTTTCTCCTTCTCCATGGGCCTCCCTATTACCTGAGATACAATAATATTGAAATCAGGTCAATTAATAACCCTAAAATGGCCTCTAAGTGTTCAAGTGAAAGGAAGAATCACATGTCCCTTACTTTAAATCAAAAGCTAGAAATGATTATGCTTAGTAAGGAAAGTATGCCAAAAGCTGAGATAGGCCAAAAACTAGGCCTCTTGTGTCAGTTAACCAAGCTGAAAATGAAAACAAAACAAAACACTTCAGGGATAATTAAAAGTGCTACTCCAGCAAATACATGAATAAGAAAGCAAAACAGCCCTATTGCTGATGTGGAGATAGTTTGAATGGTTTGGATAGAAGATCAAACCAGCCACAACATTCCCTTAAGCCAAAGCCTAATCCTGAGCAAGACCTTAACTAACTTCAATTCTATAAAGATTGAGAGAGGTAGGAAGCTGCAGAAGAAAAGTTTGAAGCTAGGAGGGGTTGGTTTGTCAGGTTTAAGGAAAGAAGCCGTCTTCATAACATGAAAGTGCAAGGTGAGGCAGCAAGTGCTGATTGAGAAGCTGCAGCAAGTTATCTGAAGGACCTTGCTAAGATCACTGATGAAAGTGGCTGCACTAAACAACAGATTTTCAAGGTAGATGAAATGGGCTTATATTGGAAGAAGATGTTATCTAGGACTTTCATAGCTAGAGAGGATGCCTGACTTCATAGCTAGAGTCAATACCTGGCTTCAAAGGATAGGCTGACTCTCTTGTTAGAGTCTAATGCAGCTGGTGACTTTAAGTTGAAGCCAATGCTCATTTATCATTCTCAGGGCCCTTAAGAATGATGCTAAATCTACTCTGTCTGTGCTTTATAAATGGAACAAAAAGCCTGAATGACAGTAAATCTGTTTAGAGCATAGTTTACTGAATATTTTAAGCCTAGTTTTGAGACCTACTGCTCAGAAAAGAAGATTCCTTTTGAAATATTACTGCCCGTTGACAATGCACCTGGTCACCCAAGAGCTCTGATGGAGATCTATAAAGAGATTAATGTTGTTTTCATGCTTGCTAACACAACGTGCATTCTCCAGTCCATGGATCAGGGAGTCGTTTCAATCTTAAAGTCTTATCATTTAAGAAATATATTTCATAAGGCTATAGCTGCCATAGATAGTGATTCCTCCGATGGATCTGAGCAAAGTCGATGGAAAGTCTTTTGGAAAGGATTCACCATTCTAGATGCCAGTAAGAACATTTGTGATTAATGGAAGGAGGTCAAAATATCCACATTAACACAAATTTGGAAAATCTCCAGCCCTCATGGATGACTTTGAGGGGCTCAAGACTTCAGTGGCAGAAGTAATTGCAGATATGGTGGAAATAGCAAAATAACTAGAATTGGAAGTGGAGCCTGAAGATGTGACTGAATTGCTGCAATCTCATGATCAAACTTTCATGTATGAGGACTTGCTTCTTATGGATGAGCAAAGAAAGTGATTTATTGAGATGGAAACTACTCCTGGTGAAGATGCTGTGAAAATTGTGAAAATGACAACAAAGGATTTAAAATATTACAAAAACTTAGTTGCCAAAGTAGTGGCAGGATTTAAGAAGACTGACTTCAATTTTGAAAAATGCTTTACTGTGGGTAAAATGCTATCAAATAATATTGGATACAGAGAAATATTTTGTAAAAGAAAGAGACAATAAATGTGGTGAACTTTATTGTCTTACTTTAAGAAATTGCCACAGACACCACAACCTTCAGCAACCACCATCCTGAGCAGTCATCAGCCATCAGCATGCAGACAAGACCCTCTACCAGCAAAACGATTACAACTCACTAAAGGCTCAAACGATTGTTAGCATTTTTTAGCAATAAAGTAGTTTTAATTAAAGTATGTTTTTTTAGACATAATGCTGTTGCACACTTAATAGACTACATTATGGTACAAACATAACTTTTATATGCACCCAGAAACCAAAAAATTTGTGTGACTCCTTGCTTCATTGTGGTGGTTTGGAGCTGAACCCACAATGTCTCTGAGGAATGCCTGTATGAACTTTCTAATCCCAATAAACATGGTATCTGTCTTAATAAATGCAGTGAAAGAATATTAACCATGAAAACAAGCTCTTGAATTTGAAGATAAGCCTTCACAAGTCAGTTAATCCAGCCCTGCAGTGAAACATGCAATCCATCTTGGTGCTCGAAGTTGTTTCTGTGCAATATGAAAAGTGGAACTAGAAATTTTGGTTGCCTGCAATTTAGTATAGAGTGTTTTGTGCTCTGTGATGGTTGAGAAGTTTCCTGCTTTGGTCCTGTCAACCTACCCAGGCTGGCAAAAAATAGCCTTCTACCAACTGATGTGATATTGACTAGATTTGTAGCTGAAAAAACCCTTAAAACCTTTCTACGTCTTCTCAAGGCCCATTGCAACAAATGCTACTTATTAAAAATTTGCTAAAGATAAGGGTTTAGAAAACCACCAATTTTTATATTGCACAAAACAAAGGATCAAGGTGGAGTCTTTGAAGACATTATAAAACTGCTGCCTAATATTCATGCATAGAGCTGCTATTGTTTGTGAAAATTTTAAAAATAAAAACGTGGCACAACTAAAATGAAAATTTCATAAATAGCTACACCAAAACCTAGGCTTGACAAAACAAAACAAAACAAAAAACACATTTTCTTCCAACACAGCCAAATATGGCAAATTTTTTATTTTTTTATTTTTTTAATATAGAGTCTCACTCTGTCACCCAGGCTGGAGTGCTATGGCATGATCTCGGTTCACTGCAACCTCTGCCTCCTTGGTTCAAGTGATTCTCATGCCTCAGCCTCCCGAACAGCCGGGATTACAGGCATGTGCCACCATGCCTGACTAATTTTTGTATTTTTAGTAGAGAGGGGGTTTCACCATGTTGCCCAGGCTGGTCTCGGACTCCTGGCCTCAAGTGATCCACCCTCCTCGACCTCCCAAAGTGCTGGGATTACAGGAATGAGCCACCACACCTGGCCCAAATATGGTGATTTTTATATGCCATATTTGCACTTGGAGATTTTTAGAATGGAAATAAAGATATGGCTTTCAAAGGAAAGCCTCCTGGCCCAGCAGGTATTAACACTTTATTTATGGGATTTTTGCCTAATCTTCTCCACAAGCCAAACAGCAAAGTGTTTTTTGTCTCCTGTCTCTGAATAATATGCAACCCCCCTTTTTCTTTCCTTTTTTGTGGTTTGTTTATGGTAAACTCTACAACTGGTAACAATTTCTCCCCATCCCTGTGACCATTACGAGCATCTGAATACATATACATGAGCACTAATTGGAGTCCAACTGGGTTCCCCCAGAAACAGACTGTAAGACAAGGGTTTGGGAGCAAGTATTTATTTGGGAGGCAGCCTCAAGATGCTGGTGGGGTGAGGGGAAGTGAGGTAGAGAAGGGAAGGCAAAGCATTGCTGAATATAGTGTTTGATATCAAGTAGATTATCACTGTGATAAACTGGTTTAATTCTGCTGGGCACCCCAAAAATCTAGAAAAAGCATGTGCTTCAGAGTCATCCCATCTCAAGAATGAGTGAGCTGAGGTATTGATACTCCAACTCCCATCAGTCATTGATTGAGGGTAGTTCTTAAAGGATATAAATTCCCAGCTTGACCCAATTGTTATTGCTGCCCCAATAACAACACTATCTCTGGTAGCCAGAGAATATGCTCAGGCAAAAAGCAATGCAAGCGCTGGCTGTTGGGGGTTGGATGGCATGTGCTGATGTAATAAGAGTGAGGGGATATGAGTGGGACACTGACAGACAGCTTCTGCTACAGACTCATTCATCAAATTAGTATTTGAATCCAAAATATATTTTCTCCCACTGCTCTCTGAAGCTAGGAAGCATACCTGGAAAATTTGGGAGGCTATTTAAAAGAGGATAAAGTGGTAGTGTCACATTTGAGAGTAATTTTTTTCCTCTAAAAATGTTGAGGAGAGGCATATCCTATGACTGATCAATTCTCTCCTAACATAAAGAAAGTGTCCCATATGTGCACACAGAGACAAGTACCAAATTTTTATTGCAGCATTTTTTGCAATGGGGAGAAAATGGAAACAACCATATGTCCTGTAATAGAAAAATTTAAATGCAAAAAGGAAGGTGTTGAATGATGGATCCAGCATATCATGTATATCATGTTTAAAGCATGCAAAACAATATTATATATTGTTTATGCATATCTACACATGTTGTAAAAGCACAAGGCATTAGTAAGAGTGTTCAATGCCAAATTCTGAAAGGCAGTTACCTCTCAGGAGGAAGGGAAGCAGATGGGATGAGGGAAAAGAGACACAGGGACCTTGAACTGCATCCAAAATTATTTACTTTTTAGAGCAATTATTTGGAGCAAATATGGCAAAAGTTTTAAATGTGACAATTTTTTGGTGGGTTGATGGATGTTCTTTAGAATATGCTCTGTACTTTTCTGTATGTCTGAAACATCTCATACTAAAACAGGAAAAAGTAAAAACACAGAAAGATAGGTTTTTAGCATTTATATTTTTGCCATTTTTTAAAAAACAAAATTAGGTAATAGAGTGATGGAATTTGGACCTTTCCCTGCAATGGAATTGAAGTCTGAATTTTGAACTTTGTGGTTTCAATTTTGAATTTTCTAGTTTTAAATTTGAATTCTAATGTTGTGCATGCTGTGTGATTGTATTCACTTACAACCTAATTATTTCCTTTCCCTCTCTGGGTTTTTGAACCAAGAAATGGAGCTGGTTCATCAAGATGTCCGGGACTGCTATCTAGTAGTGTGTTTCTAGTCGAAGCTGTCAGTCAGTAGCACCAAACATAAAACATAGGGCCCAGGCAAGAGAAGGAGAGACAATTGCTGCTTTTGAAGACTTTGATTCTGGAATTTTGTATGTTTGAGTGTACACTAAATTCCTGTCAAAACACAGCCATCTGTGACATTCCAAATTTCTAGGTGAAAAGCAATAAAACAAAGAGCCAGTGAATTTGTTATTAGTTACCTGACCAGGTCAGGAGGTGGATCACATGGATGATAAATCAGCACTAGCTCACCCAGTCTTTCTTGGACAACCTGGCTTCCAGATTTCTCCATACTCCCTCTCTGCTTGGGGTGAGAACAGCCTTAGGCAAAATCAAGAAGAAGGCAAAGTTTGTCATCCTTGGCTTGCCCTCTTCAGCACTTCCGTGTAAGGTCAACCACAAATTGACAAACCCTTTTAAAAAATAGACAATATATTCACATGGTTTCAAATGCAAAAAGTACAAAAGGGTGTGCAATGAGAAGTCTCTCTTTCAGCTTCCTTCTTCAAGTACCAAGGTCCCCAACCTAGAGGCAGTTGACATTGACAGAATATTTTACGTACCATTCCAAAAATATGTTAAGGCCATACAAATGAATATATGAATGTGTATTTAAAAAAAAACAGAATAATATGTGCATGGTTCAAAACCTTATGTTTTTCCGTTGATTATATATCATGGATATTGAATCATACAAGTATATTAAAACTTTCTCATTTGTAAATATAATGTATAATATTATATTGTGTGGATGTACTGTAAGTTATTTAAATAGTTCCTCCCTAATAGGCACGTAAGTTATTTCAAATATTTGGCTATTATAAGTAATGTTGCCATGAATAAGATTCACATGTGCTGGTATTTGTAGAGTATTCATAGAATAAATTCTCAAAAATAGAATTTCTGGGTCAAAAGGTATATGTATTTATAATTGTGACAGAAATGGCTGGATTGCTTCATAAAAGTGGAACCATTTTATACCCCCACCAGCAAAATGTGTGGGAGCACTTGTTTTCCCAAGTCTCATCAACAGCCTGTTATCAAACTTATTTTTATATTTGCTGAATTAATACATGATAAATGGTATCTCAATGTGCATATAACTTGCATTTCTCTCATTACCTTTATAATTGTTGAAAGTCATTTTTGACATGGGAAATCTGCTTTCAAGGGTACTAGAAGTTCTAAAAGCCCTGTTGGTGTAACACATCCAGATTTTGGATGAATTATAACATCATTTTTTAATGCAATTTCTGGTCTGCAATAAAGGGAAAGAAAATTTTGAAGACAAACTAGTAATAATAATAATAATGATGAAAACAACAAGAGTGATGAGACCAGGGAAGTGGGCAGGAAGCAAACAGAAGTTTTAGAGTTATCTTAGGCATGGATGCCACTATTATGGTGGGCAGGTCTGGGTGGGAGGAGAAAATTGGATAGCAAACCATAGGCTTCTTGAAAATGAGGGGCTGGCTCAGAGACTCCTGCATTGAGCCAGGCCCTGGGGATGAGTTTTGGGTTAAAAATAACATTGATGATAATACTAATAAAGATAATGACAATGATGACTATAATGAGGTCTCCCTTGTTAATCTGCAATCACACACTTGGTATCACTTAGATTCCGGTGTTCGAACTTATACTAGTCCTAAATGTGGATAAATTAAATTAAAGTAGTTTCAGATTAGTAGCTCCTAAGAGTTTATCAGAGGTAAATACAAATATTTGCTAAAGGAAATAGCAATTATGAGCTCATGATAAAAAAAAATTACTAAATACTGAATACATAAGGCAACAAGCTGATGTGAGTGAGTCAGCAAAACAATAACTAGAAGTTGTTGACTTCTAGGACTGAAGATGTTAGAATTAACAGATAAAAACTATGCAAGGGCTTTATGTCTATAAAATGTTTAAAGATGGAATAACAATGAGCAAGGAGCAGGAGATAATTTTAAAAAATACCTAGGCAGATTTTTAAAATAACCAAATCAAACTCTTAGGAATAAAAACTCATTAAAATTAAAAACTGTATATGCATACATAAGTAGTAAAACTATATAGAAAAGCAAGGAAGAGATTGCAGGATATGTCAGGGAAGTGGTTCATATAGTGAGGAAAAAGCAAGAGTGTGAATAAGTAGTGATAGGTGGAGATTTCTGAGTACTTGTAATGTCTTAATTCTTGACCTTGGTGGAGGTTGTACAGATGTTTGATTTATGGTTACTTAAATTGCAGAATGTTATCTTTCAGAAACTTTTCTGCATACATGTTGTATTTCACAATAAAAATGATTAAAGTAAATGATGTATGTTTTAAACAGCATCCACATAGGTGAAGAAAGAATTAATGAAATTAAATAAAGACCTGAAGAAATCACCCAGAGTGAAGCAATGGGTGACAAAGAGCTGGAAAATACGAAAGAGAGTGAAGAGACAGGTAAGATAGAGAAGGTCTGAGGTACATCTAACTGAAGTTCTATAAAGAGAGAACAGAGGAGAGGGAATACTTGTACAGATACTGGCTGAGATTAATCAGAACTGGTGAAAATCATGAACTCACAGATGGAGGAAACACCATGTATACCAAGAATGAGAAATAAAAAGAAATCTGTACATATACATATAGTGTAAAGCTGCAGCCAATGAGAAAAGACATTATCCTCAAAGGAATGGGAGTCAGATGATGGGGAATATCTTTTAAAAAGTTGCCAGAAAAAACTTTCAACCTGGAATTGTGTTCTCAGCAAAAGTATACATCTAGAACTACTGAGAATTATTGGAACTTCTAAAGGGTTTGTTTTAGGATGAAGAAAAATAAATTCAGAAGAAACGTTTGAGATGCAAGAACAAATGGTGATTCTATAAACTTAAAAAATTATATATATGCTTATAAAAGCATATGGAAATATAAATGAACATTATCCTTATAAATTAACAATACATTGATAAAAATAGTATCAAAATAACTTCAGAAAAGTAGTGTGGCAAGTGGGAAGAAATGATTCGAGTGCTAAGGTCTTTGAATTTGTTAAGAAAAGAGTTTAGATATTTATTAATTTTATACTTTGTTTAGTATGCCTGGTATATTCTAAAGGCTTTAACATTTAAGCTAGTAGAAGAGAAAATAAAACAAAATAAATTAAACAACCTATAAAAACCTCAAATACCCACAACTCAATGGAACCAAAAGATAGCCAAAAAAAAGAAAGAAAGAAAAAAATCAGGTAAACATAAACTGAAGAAACAAACAATGTAAGAACAGAATGTAAAAGCAAGACACCCATCCAAAACATAAGAATACAGAAAGAAAAAGAATGGAGAACAATTTTCAAACCAAATGACAATTCAAAGAAAGCTAGAGCATATTAATAACTGATATTAATATCAGAAAAAGATACTATTACAAAATGTATAATTAAAGAGGGTATATATGAAATGACAAAAGGTTTAATTAACAAGAGATGTATAACAGTTCTGAACTTATATATACTTTTGTTTCATACTTTGAAAGCTCTTTGACACTCTCAGACCTCAAAAATTACCTTGTGGTTTCTTCTAGTACTTTTATTTTTTAAATATATGTATAATGTAACCATGAAAGTATATATACATATTTCATTTGTTTATCTGATACTTGTCCTTCTATGATGGATGAGTTGTGGAAACTTTTGTATTTTTATTTTTCCTGATTTTTAACCTGTTATACCATGCCCAATTTATCAACTAATTCATAGTTTTTTCATTGATTTGAGATGTCAATTTTATCAGATACTGAAATCCCTGGATATATCTGGGTCTGAACTTTCTATTTTGGCTCACTTATCTTTTTATATTTCCATACTCCACCCTGTTGAAAGTACTGTGGTTTAATTTTTTTTTTAATTTAGAGATGTTGTCTTTATTATTTATGGATTTATTTTATTTATGCATTTCAGATAACAAAGAATTATTGCCATCTAATTAATTCAATGCATCTGGGTAGTTGTAATCAGTGGTCACTAACATAGCATAAGGACAGACATTATGTACATCCTAATGGAAGTCTACAACACCACTTGTCAATTACTCTCACCATAAAAATGAAAAATGAAAATGAATCTGATCAAGCCACTAGATCCAACTATTAATTTCTTAAAAATACAGGGGACAGAAGAATATGTTAATAGATAAAGCAGAGATGCATTTAACAAAACAAGTGTTGTGGTTTTATAATATGTCCTAGGGCTGGTCTTCCTTTATTCTCCTATTTTTTTTTTTTCAAGAAATTTTTCTGGCTATTTTTTTCTCATTTAGTTTTGCATATCAACTTTAGCTCTTCTATTTAGAAATATTGACATTTTCATTGTGGATGTTTTGTACTTTTGGTTTAATTCAGGGCAACCTGACATCTTTAGTCTTCCATTCAACAGCTACTCATTATATACTTACTATGTGTCTGTGATGTTCTGAGTGGAGAGATAGAGCAGAGAGCAAAACAGCCAAAGAAAAAAATGTGCTGCTCCTGAGGACTTTACATTTTAGGTGGGCAAAAGGTAATAAACAAGAAAAATGAAGGACAAATATATAGTATGTTAGGTGGTAACAGGTATTAAGGAGAAAATTGAAACCAAGACTGGTTATTAGGAGTGGGGCAGGGGGAGTGGGAATTGGCTGTAATTTTAGGAAAAGTGGCCAGAAGAGACCTCAGTATGAAGGTCCACTGGAGAAAGATCTGAAGGATTGAGGGAGCAAGCCATGTGGATATTTGGAAAGAGAATTCCAGGCAGACAGAACAGCTAGTGCAAAGGTCTTGAGCCCTTGTATCTCTGGAGTATCCAACAGACAACAAGGAGGTAGTGTGGCTGGAGAAGAACGAACAAGGCCAAGTGTGGTGGAGATGATGCAGAGAGGTAACAGGAGCTGGAGCATTCAGAGACTAGTAGGTCATTCTAATGACTCTGGGGCTTATTATGAATGAGATAAGGCTTTGTTGGGAGGGGCTTAAGGAGAGAACTGATATGATCTGACTTTGGCTCTAAAGGATACTTTGGCTGTCATTTTGGGAACATTGTAGAAGGAAGGGAGACAAGGAGGTGTGGGTAGAGGAGTGGGCAGTCCTATTAGAAGGCTATGAAAACAATCCAGGCACAAGATGATGGTGGTATGTTTCAGGACAATAGTAGCAACAGAAGTGAGGGAAAAGTGGTCAGGCTCTGTGTATGAGAATTGACCAAATTGACTGATGAATTGAAAGCAGGGTGTGAAAGACACAGAGGAGTCAAACATAATTAAGATTTTTAGTCTAAACAACTGCATTAATACAGCTGCCATTTACTGAGATGGAAAAGATCATAGAAGAGAGCTGATTTGGGTTCAAGGATCAGAAGTTTGTTTTGGATATGTAAAGTCTGACTTGCCTATTACAAACAAGTGGTACTGTCTTGTTAGCAGTTGAATAGAAGATTCCAGAGCCCAGGGAGATATACATTTGGTGGTTAGCAGTATATAAATGCTATTTAAAGACATGAGACTCAATGAGGTCAACAAGTTAGTGAATGCAGATAGAAAGAAGAGGTATTAGGACTAAGCCCTGGGATGCTCCAAAGTTAAGAGGTGGGGATGGGGATAAGGAGGAACACAGAAGACTTGGAAGGTGCAAACAGTGCAGTCAAAGTAAGAGGTAACAATGTTGTGGTTTGCTGGAAGTCAAGTGAAGAAAGTGTTTCATGGAGGAAGAAGTGGTCAGCCATGTTGAATACTGCTGATAGGTCAAGTTAAACAAGTACTGAAGTTTGATCATTGGATTTAGCAAAGTGGTGATCAAGGGTGATCTTGCAGAGGAGTAAGATCATGGAAGGGCTTAATTGGAATAGGTGTAAGACAGAATGTAAGGAGACTCTAGGACAGATCTTCTAGGTAGCTGCCATTGACAGTTATCTGACAAACTTATCCCTCTGATGCAGTCCCAATTCCCATGTGACTTAGGAAAGTATGACCTTCTCTAATTTTTTTATTTTTATTTTTTAATTATTTATTTATTTATTTATTTTTGAGACGGAGTCTTGCTTTGTCGCCCAGGCTGGAGTACAGTGGCACGATCTCTGCTCACTGAAAGCTCTGCCTCCCGGGTTCCCGCCATTCTCCTGCCTCAGCCTCCCGAGTAGCTGGGACTATAGGCGCCCGCCACCACGCCCAGCTATTTTTTAAATATTTTTAGTAGAGACGGGGTTTCACTATGTTGGCCAGGATGGTCTCAAACTCCTTACCTTGTGATCCGCCCGCCTCAGCCTCCCAAAGTGCTGGGATTACAGGCGTGAGCCACTGCGCCCGGCGACCCTCTCTAATTTAAGAGGTAAATCCTGATTGGTCTAAATTAGTAGCTCTCAATCCAGGATGATTCGGCTCCCCAGGGGACATTGGGCAATGTCTGAAGACATTTGAGTTTGTCACAACTGGGGGGTGTGTGTGTGCACGCACACATACATGTGTACACTATTGGCATCTAGTGGGTGGAGATCAGGGATGCTGCTAAGCATCCTATAATGCAAAGGCATCCCTTCACCACAAAGGATTGTCTAGCCCAAAATGTCAACAGTGCTGAGGCTAGAAACCCTGGTCTAAATTAGTCATTGTGGTTACATTTTCCTTGCTAGTGATTAATCTAAATATTGATATGACTCAATTTGGCCAATGAAATAATAAGAACTCGGATGAGGAGTTTCTGAGAATTATTCCTTAGCTCTTAGAGATATAAGGAATAAATGGTGCCTCTTCTTTGGATAGACACAGTCAAATTGGATATCATGCTTGAACCACAGTAACCTTCCTGCTACCTGTCTGAAGATGAAGCAACACCTGGGAATGGCAGAGTTTCTGGTACTTTCAAACCAAAGTATCTGAATTGATTTAACCTCCAAACTAAAAAGGCTGCTTCAGATGACATAGGAAGGTTATTTGAGTCACATCTCTTAGACAGGAATTTAATAGCCAGGTTATCTATTTAAAACCTGCCATAGGGAAGGAAGTTATATAATATTTTTGAGAATGTGTTAAGAATGACTTATTACTATATGCAAAGACTCAAGTTTCATGGTTCAAGCACCTACTTGAGCATCACTACTGCTGTCCCATCAAATTAGAATTGAAATTTCTTTTTAACTCTCCAGTATTACCTAGCACGGCGCTGGGGAGGTAGTTGATACATATTTACTCATTAGAAGTTAGACAACTTATCTGGATTGGTTATTTTAAAACTTTTGCAATTAGTAGTTGGGTAGAGCTAATCAATTATCTAAAGCTAGGGAGACAAAATAGGAAACATAACTGTAATAGAGATGGTGTATAGTCAGGGTACTCAGTTTCAGACAACAGACTATATACTTCCATAGTAGCAGACAGAGATTTATCACAAGCAGGGGTATTCTGGTAAATGTTTATCAGCTCTCAGAAAATTCCTGATTTAGCCTGGGCACGATGGCTCACTCCTGTAATCCCAGCACTTTGGGAGGCCAAGGTGTGTGGGTCACCTGAGGCCAGGAGTTTGAGACCAGCCCGGTCAACATGGTGAAACCCTGTCTCTACTAAAAATGCAAAAATTAACTGGGCATGGTGGTGTGTGCCTATAGTCCTGGCTACTCTGGATGCCGAGGCAGGAGAATTGCTTGAACCAAGGAGGTGGAGGTTACAGTGATCAAGATTGTGCCATTGCACTCCAGCCTGGGTGACAGAGTGAGACTCTGTCTCAAAAAAAATCCTGATTTGTAGCATTTTCCAGTTTTCATGGTGTAAATATACTTCCTTCATGGCAGATTTCAGGCTATCAATATTATGTCACTGATGAGGAATTAGAGATGCACACAATTGGCTTTCATAAACTGATGTGAGTCTGCTCCAACAAATCACTGATTACAGGGTATTAGTTAACTCTCAGAATCTAGAGGACCAGGGATGATTTAGCTATAGACAGGTATAATACAAGGAGACCGGGACCAGCAGTGTTCTAGAAGAAATTTCCACCCTTCTGTCATAGCCTGTTCATCAATACTCATGTTGCTAAGGTTCGAATGGAGTAACTTCCTAGAAGTTAGCCAACAAGAACCAAAAGTTTCCACCAAACAATTCTAATATCCTACACATGTCAACCAAATCATGTTTCTTTTTGCTACCTTCCAAAATCTTGGGCTAATTGATCTGTTTGGCAGAATCCTGGGTCCCATGCAAAATGCAAAGAATCTGAAAAAATATTCGTTTCCAGCCTCTTCATTACAGAAAATCATGCTGAAAGTCAAATGGAATGAACATTGGAGAGATGATTTTCAGTACCTCCTCTGTATGGTAAGAAATGGTGATGCAGGGCAGGCAAGCCCCAAATTGGGTCTTAGCATAGGAGGGTTCTTGGTTTTGCTCAGGAAAGAATCCAAGAATGAGTGAGCTGGTGGTAGAAGAAAACAGCTTTATGAGGCAGCAGTGTTGCAGCTCCATGACTGCTCCTGCAGAGCAGGGCTGCCCCATAGGTAGTTTGCTGAGACTAGCAGCTCAGAGGCAGCTCTGCAGTCATATTTATACCCACTATTAATTTCATGCAAATGAAGGGGCAGATTATGCAGAAATTTCTAGAAAAAGGGTGGCAACTTCTGAGTCATTGGGTCATTGTCATGGAAAGGGGTAGTAACTTTTGGGTGTTGCCATGGCAGTAGTAAACTGACATGGCACACTGGTGGGCATGTCTTATGGAAAGGTACTTCTGCCCGCTCCCTGTTCTAGCTAGTCCTCAATTTGGTCCAGTGTCCAATTCCTATCTCCAGAGTCGAGTCTTACCTCCTACCTCAATGAGAGGAGGCAAATCAGAATAATAAAGGGAAAGCAGATGCTAACAAGCTGAAAACAAACCCTGTGTGTGTGTGTGTGTGTGTGTGTGTGTGTAGGGGTGGTATTTAAAATGTAAGCCACTTTAAACCCAATTTAGTAATTGTTAGATATAAATATATCCTACAAAAGAATTGCAATGTGACCAGGAAAATTTGGGGCACTTTATACAAATAATTATGTGTGAACAGGAACAAACTATGGCATGCGAGTTAGGAAAGGATGAGAAGAGTAGACAGGGAGATGCCAATTCATCACAAAAATGGGTCAGTTGGTCTAGTGACCAATTTGACTACTGGTGTAATCACTTCAAATTTATATTTTCACTGATGTGTATTGATTACTGTAGGGGATGTGTATCACAGTTGTTACCCATGATCTTTTTAAGAACATTTCTGTACTTGGGGAAATTCGCAGGTCATGAGTCCTCAGCAGAACAACCTATTGTTTCTGGTTGCCTAGGACTGAGGGTTGTCCTGGGATATGGTACTTTAATATTGCTAAAACTAGGAAAGTCCTGGCCAAATGGGGTTAGGTTGGTCACCCTAGATTTTGCCTCCTAGGTGTAGAATCAGAGCTCAAATTTCCAAGCTCTTTTGCTGCTACGATGTGGCATGTAACCAAGTCTCTGCTGTTTAGAATCAAAAAGCTGCCCCAGACCTCAGTTCAAAGCTGAGCTAGGAAGGAAACAGACTCTGCAGTGAGCTTCCATGTTGCCAGCAGGGATAGCAGTCCAGCTGGCTGCCTTACAGGGGCGAGAGCAGTGGCTGCAAGTTAGAGTCCCTGATGCAGAAGAGCTGGGGGCTAGAAGCGCTATCATTTGTAATCAGGCTGAGGTCCTGGCACCTGGGGCTTGCTGGCGGCAGCAGTAAGGCAGAAGTGGCTTCTCCCCGCTCAAATCAGGCTAATTTGCTGCATGGTTTTGGCATTTTTCCTGGAAGTGATGCCTTGGATTTATTTCTTCAGCCCTCCCAATGATTCTGGAGCTACTGAATATCTTTCAATAAATCCTTTTCCTGCTTAAACTTGTCAGAGAATGGATTCCATTGTTTGCCAGTCAGAATCCTGACCAACAAAATAAAATTGGAGTATTTCATATATGGATGATGGATATAGCTCCTTTTAGGTATATGATTTTTAACTGCCTTTTTCTATTAAAAAAATCTTTTGATAGCTATTTGGAAGGAGAGGACAGTCAAACTGCTTAAGGGAGATTTTGTCTTAATTTCATATTCCTAATATATCTTTATCAAATTTCTGGCACTGCAGTTATGATTCTTTCTTTCTTTTCTTTCTTTCTTTCTTTCTTTCTTTCTTTCTTTCTTTCTTTCTTTCTTTCTTTCTTTCTTTCTTTCTCTCTCTCTCTCTCTCTCTCTCTCTCTCTCTCTCTCTTTCTTTCTTTCTTTCTCTCTCTCTCTCTCTCTTTCTCTCTCTCTCCCTCTCCCCTTCCTTCCTTCCTTCCTCCCTCCCTCCTTCCCTCCTTTCTTTCTT